>NW_027185863.1:22022614-22024137 GCF_028583685.1 Petaurus breviceps papuanus | reverse complement strand
CTATATATACATA
This sequence comes from Petaurus breviceps papuanus, assembly GCF_028583685.1. Lineage (NCBI taxonomy): Eukaryota > Metazoa > Chordata > Mammalia > Diprotodontia > Petauridae > Petaurus > Petaurus breviceps. Next base: position 22,024,124 of record NW_027185863.1, on the reverse strand, counting down.
CACACATGCTATATATACATACACACATGCTATACACACATGCTATATATACATACACACACGCTACATATACATACACACATGCTATATATACATACACACGCTATATATACATACACACATGCTATATATATGTATATATATAGTATGTGTGTAGATAGATATTTAGATAGATCAATAGGTAGACAGATGTATATAAACATATAAACACATAGGATTGTTTGGGGTGTTGTGTGATAGATCAGTTAACTTTTTCACCTCCAAGGGATCGTATAACTCTGTAACACTAGTTTTCAAAGATGTTAGCTTATATTACTAACATGAGTTTTCTCATCATGGAGTTCCCTATACACATCATAGCTCTAGTCCCTAATTCTTTAGACTAGAAAGGGTAGTAATCTTTCTTTTCTACCATACTTTTTACAATGGACAAGTCTACTTGAAGTAAGGATGACCTGGGTGCAAGTCCTGACTTGGCACACAATTAAGAGAAGAAGAAATTTAACTTCACAGTGGCCCAGGCTACGCCCTGAAGTAGTAATCAGAGAATGAGTTAATCTCCATTTATTAAAAAATACTTTCAACATTTGTAATTCTCTAGGTCTATACAAACATGCACCCATCTCTCTGTCTATACATCATTCATCAAAATCTCTGCATATTTGACACAGCCTTTGCTAAAAAGGAGCTCTAACACTGTGTTGTTCACTGGAGAAAGCTCCAGGTTATTGGATGTACATAGGTCTTTCCATTGGCATTAGCTAGAATGAACTAGGAAAAGAAAGAAGTGAGAGGATCCCTAGACATATGAAACAAGGAGTGGCATAGAAGTGTGCCATATATTTCATCTGTGATGTCCAGAGCAATTCGGAACTGCACGCTGTAAGTCAAAAAGAAATAGTGAGCATTTTAGATTCCAGAGACCACTGATGCAATTGCTTCTCCATGTTTTGCGATATCTCTGACTTCATTTTCTTTTCTAGAAAGCCCCCATGCCCTGTTTTCTTCCCTTTCTAAATTCAAGCCATGCCCTTATCTAGGTACAAAGGCCTATGAGGGTCTAATAACCTTTGAAAAATAGCAGATCTTTGGCCTGAGCATTTGGGGCAATTGAAGTCATGCAGGACATCATCCTAATTGGACCAAATCTATAGCCTGTTCCTATTATATGCATTTAGGAAGGTTAGGAAATGCCCAGTGTAGATACTGGATTGGTTACATATCTATAATTTATAATCTTACCCTCTTGCCTGGTGCACTGAAATTTAAGCAACTGGCTTACTTTCACCCAGGTTGCAGGTGGGAGAAAGAACCTGAATACAGATTTTTCAGATTCTAATGCTGAACTTCTTTTAAATTGCTACATTTCTCTCCATATATCTCCATTTCTGTCTCTCTGTCTCCATCTCTTTGCCACGTCTATCCTTTTCTATCCTCTCCTATTCTTCTCTTCTCTTCTCTTCTCTCCTCTTCTCTTCTCTTCTCTTCTCTTCTCTTCTCTTCTCTTCTC
>NW_027185863.1:21889953-22022604 GCF_028583685.1 Petaurus breviceps papuanus | reverse complement strand
TCTTCTCTTCTCTTCTCTTCTCTTCTCTTCTCTTCTCTTCTCTTCTCCTCTATTCTATTCTATTCTATTGGTCTATGTCTCTGTCTCTTTCTCTTTTTTTCCATCCATCTCATATTCTTCCTCCTCTCCCTCTAAGTTGCTCTCCTCCTTTCTTTCTACATCTCTCTTCCTCTCTCAATCTTACAACTCTCTTTCCCACTCCTATTCTTCCTTCTACCATTGCTTACCACCAATGTCATTCTCCAAAGGTGATCCTAGATTTTCCATAGCTATAAGAGTAGAGTCCAAGCTCTGGCAAGTCCTAACAATTCTGGAGGTCTTTAAATATAGGCCAATGATGGATGCCTATGTTTTCTGAGAACACACCTAGATCAGCGATTCTCATCATTACACTGGTTGTGCTGTGATGAATTTTAAGTCACAATTCTCAAAGACTCTTTAATAAGGCACAGAGTGATTATGTTCAGCATTAGTGAATGTGGTATACATGCCAAATCATGATCTCTTGAAGTATTTAAATAATTTGTACTTGTATACATTTATCAAGTATTCCATACATGCTCTTCACATGTATGTCTATATTTTGATACTGGGAAGGCTGTTATCTTATCAAGTAGATAATCTATCTATCTATCTATCTATCTATCTATCTATCTATCTATCTATCATCTATCTAAATTGTGAGTAACCTTCAAACACACAACAGAAAAATGTATATGATTGTTCTGAAGATATGAAAAAGTTGTATCATCTCTTTCCAACAGTCCATATAAAAATCAATTCTTACTCAAATGTTTTGAATTTTTCACGATGGATATGGACATCAGAGGATCTTACTTATTGGCTATTATAGTTGTCTCAAATATGTTGATAATAGAGTTTAGTGTCTCTTGTGTAATAGTGTATGCATTGTATTTTGTTTCACTTATTATACAAATTGAAATGAATAATAATTTGCAGTTTAACATCCCATGAATATTTTTTAGTATTCTCCAGAAGTAGTTAATATGCTAACCAACTTTACTGAAAGGCATACAGATGTGGAAGAAGTCTATCTAGGGACTTTAATTATCACCTTGTCAAATTCAAATTATTATCTTGTGAGTTCATTTCCATAAAGTATCCCCTTTGCTGTTAGATGATTTAACATATGTCTACTTTTCCTTATCTTATTTGTATTTATCTGGAGGCTCTAAGCATTTCAAAGGATGATAGCTTTCTGTCAGATCATGATGTTTGCCATAACTAATTTCATCAACTAGCCTTTTACAATACCCTATTCTGGCCAAAGATAGGCCTATAGAATGTAACGAAGAGATAGCCTGTCCTCCCAACAAAACTAGCATAAAAACTACATAATTGGGGCAGTCTCTGGTCCTACTCTTCCACGTCTGGCTCTTGTTATACAATGGTGATATGCTGAAGGCCTAACTGTATCCAGTTCTAGTTAGAACCAGCTGTTGAAACTCCTCGGCAAGCTTATTGATGCAGCATAGTTATAATTTCATCTCCCTCATTATAGGCCTTCCTGGTTAATCTTTAGAGAACACTTTTTGCTACTAGTCCATGTTTTCTGACCTTATTATGCCCATCAACATGTCAGTTGCCACTGGCAGGACTTTTGCAAAAAATCCTATTTAATTCCAAGACCCTAGTAACTATGGCCCTTTGACCAGAGCATTCAGTTCCACTGTTTGTCAAAGCCACCACGCTGTGTGTTACTCCACTGAAGGGTAGAGGCAAGAACAATCACACAGGATCCCATCCCTCAACGTATTCCTGTCCATCTATCCATACTTTCCATGCTATGCCTAGCTATGTCATTAAACTATTTTGATGCATTTTGGTGTTTGGGAGTAACCTTTACTTAATTTCCAACTCTTTCTAAATCTTTTCCACTTACAGAGAGAAAAATAAAGGCTGTGAGAATGGTTTTCCAGGGTAAACTGAAGAGAGCCAGGTCTTCCTGTTAAATCATTCCAGGGGTCAAAAGAAACGGACAAGAATTAGCATTAAAATCAGAGAAGATATTGGGGAAGGGTGTGGGAATGAGTATTTAAGAAATAATGAAATTGATTTTTCTCTTACCTACTTGAAGACAATAGACAAGGCATCAGGGGGAGGGAATAACATACGAATAAAAAAAGAAAAGGTAAAGAAAAAAAAGTCCTCAGTGGATCTCTGCCATGATTAAAATATACCACAAGGGGGGAAAATCAATATGCTAGGTAAATTCATTGATTTTATTAATTGGTAGCATATCTTCAGGTTATGAATATAATAGAAAAGTCTTGAGCTATTGAAAGAACAGATGAAATTTGACTGAAAGATTAATTCTATGTTACCCTTTCTCTCTTCCCCACCTTAAATGCCTACCTATCATTTCAAACTGAGACGAGATGTCATCTCTAACAGGAAGGTTTTTCTGGACATCCCTGACATACAACCTCCACAGCTTGTAATTCTCATGATCTGATTTTACACTTCAATATTATTATTTGTATAATTAGTATACGGTATTAAATCTTTTCATATGCACTGCTACTCCCTTACTCTATGAAGGCAGGATCCGTGAAGTATCTGTCCATGTTCCTTAATTTCTCACTTAGTGTTATTTAAATAACAAGGATTTATCACATGATCATTGAATGAACAAATGACATCCATTATTAAGTAACAGTTCAGTTACTTGAATTTTTATTTTCTTCCACAATTTCAATAAAGTTTGCAAAAGAATAGTTAAGAACCTTTATAACTGTATCTATTTGGAAATGGCAAAATTAAAATATTGGAATAATAACCAAATAAATGATTGTATGACAGAGCAAATAAACAAATACAATCTTTCTCCACGTATGTTTAGTAGCTCAAAAAGCTAGTTGTTTTTGGTAATGAGGGAGAAATACAGCAGCAGCAGATTTTAAATATTACTAATAAGATAATGAACAGATGCATAATAATAATTTTTTGTCCTTGAGCTAAAAACAGTTTAGGACTTATACCAGAGGGCTAAGGGACAGTTTGACTATGGGTCTAGTTGCATCAATCGATACAGATTCCAGCCCATTCTCCCAAAAGGATGGGGAATAGAGTGAAGAGGTATCTACTCAGAGGCACAGGTACTTAGAGTTAATGACTTGATTCTGCACAAGAAAGAAGTCTCACTAAAGGGATCTGGTGGCTAGAGCACCATGAGACACTGGGTTTAAGAATGTTAGTCTCCAGAACCCCAAGAGTGGGGAATGTACTGACGTAGGAGAAAATGCACCATGTTCTCCCACATCAGTTCTCTGAGACAAAGGTCTGATTGATCAGATTTACTTATGGCTCTCATAATGACTTTAAATGTAGAGGGGAAATAGTATTATGGAAGCAATTGAAGAAAATAGTTTATCAGAGAATTACTCTTAGGTAATGAAGGAATAGGCAATCATATGCTAAATTAGATGAAGTCAACTTAGTAAGCAGTGACCATTAACATAATGTAGGCAAAAACCACTGATTTCATGGATCCTTTAAGAATACTAATTGTTTTCATTTCATGTAACCTGATCTTTCTAAAGGCAATAATTAAATAATCTAATAAAGTAATAAATGCTGAAAGTTTATCCTGGTTTAAAGTAAGAACACTTCTTCAATACTTACATGACCTAAGATTTGAGCAATTTGAGAGTTTCTTCCACACATAGGCTAAAATCTCATATTTTAGTAGTTGTTTTGTGTGTATGCATGTGTGTGTATAAATTGCTATTTCTGGACAAGAAAGAAAGAAAAAAAAAGATTTAATTTTCCAAATAACATGAAACTAGAAATAAAGGAGAAAATTTTGATCCATGGCCTTGCTGATCCTCTTTCTAACCTAACACAACTGTATTTTTCCTCACAATAAAGTCACCAGAAAGCAAAATGTCAGTCTCTGCATTTTATTTCCTGTCTTTTGAATAGTCATGACATTTTGTGAGCATATTTATTTGCATTTCCTCCCCTTCCTTTTAAAGCAATTGTCCACCTCTTCCAAGTGGAGTTGAATTAGTTGCTATGTAATTTTCTTCCCAGGCAGCCACAGAAATAATGAACTCTCTGGTTCCTTAGGAGAGCCATACTTTGTAGGAGCAGGAGTTAATTTTATCACCATGGTCACAAAGGTTAATATTCTGACCAAGAAATATTCCAACTGGCCTGGATATTGTTTATGAGTTCTAGATTTTAAGTTTGTAGAAGGTGAGTTATTTCCACCCCTTTGAAATCAAGAAAGCATGAATCCCATTGGAAATAGATAAGTATTTTTTAATATAGTTCTTATGTTTATGATACCAAATTACAATTTCATTGACCTTTTGAGGATCTAGTGAATAAGTTCTTAAAATCTTATTATGCCATTTTCATGATTGATCTTTTTTCTTTCACTTTCTCATCTCTGTTCTTATATCATTCCTTCCTTTATTATTTCCCTCCATGCCTATCTTAAGGTGACCTATCTTTGTATGTCAAACAATTTAGGGAGTAATGAAAGATGAACTCAAGATGTAAATGTTGTTTTTGACTCCCTAGGGATAAAACTCCTCAATTAGTTTTGCCATGTAATTTTCAATTTTAAAGAAGAATATTATTTATATATTTACTATAAAATACTTTTCAAAAAATCTTTATTTTTAATTGAGAAAATTAATATCCAATTATCCAATATACATGTGCTAGGTACTTAGTGCATGCAATGCACTATTGGAGTTAATTCAAAGATAAATAAATCACTATCCATGTCTTTTTTTTTTTTTTAAAGCAATCGGGGTTAAGTAACTTGCTCAAGGTTACACGGCCAGTTATTATTTCTGGGTGTGGTGCTGAGTATCTGAGCCCGGATTTGATCCAGGTCATCCCGACACTGGAGCCAGTGCTCTTACTCGCTGAGCCACCTGGGCGCCCATCACTATCCATGTCTTGATGGAGTTTACAATCTAGTAGGGAGATAACTCATGCGTATGGATAATATTGATACAAATAAGAAGGCAGTGTGATATGATGGAAAGAGCACTGGACCTGGAGAATGGAAATCTCTCTCTGAAACTTACGAGTTTGAGAAAATAATTCCTCAGAAGTATGTTTCCTCAGCTATAAAATGAACACTATACTTTCACTGCCTTCGTCATTTCATTTTATGAGAAATGTGTTCTAAAACAGTTTTGCAGGGATAGAGGGCTAACTTCAAAGTCATTCAAGTCCCATTTCTTACACATACTGACTGAGAGACAAGAGACTGTAAGCATCTCTCTAAGATGTAAATTGTAAGGAAGTTGTAGATCTGTATTGGGGGAAGGTATTTTCTCATTTGGGAATTCTGTACACCAATCAAATTACAGGTCTAATCTCTATTCTTTTCCTTTTCCTATGATAAATGCACGAAAGATCTAAAGTTTTGTAGTACAGTATGAGAAAGAAATCACTTCTACCTGGAGTACATAAGAAAGTCTTTATAGAGGTAGTGAGAGAGACCTTTAAAGATATGTAGGGAATTGACAGGTAGAAATAAATGGGAATGGCATCCCAGGACAAAGAATAATATGAACACAATGATGTTGTTCATCAAAGAGGACCAATGACATCATAGGATGATGTCTTGACTCACATGTGAATTAGCTTTAAGTGAGGCAAAGTTGCACAAAGTCATCAGCCTCACTCTCTTCCAGAGTCATCAAAGTCCAGTGGCAAGACAAAAGTCAGGATGGTGACAGCCCAAGATGCAGTGGATAACCTCATTGTCTCCAATGTCTGAGCAGCCTTTGTAGCCATTGGATCAAATGGTTCTCATCTGCCCATTCCACCAGGGAAAGTCTTCATATGTTGGGGGTAGACATCCCTATTACTCACCAACAGGTTGGAGGCCCATTGGTTAGCCTCACTCTGCCAAGACAGATTTATAAGGGTATGGCCTCTACACATGCTTCTTGGAGCCACAGGTGAGAGCTGAGTGAAAGGTGAATACCAAAGACATATGAGCAGCCCTGAAAACGGCTTGACAAGCCCTTATGTCAGAGATACTCAGCCCCCCTGAACACCCCCCCACACCCCTATGAAGACGATAGAGAAGTGGAGAATCATGGAACATTGAATTAAATCCATTTAGTTAGTATGTGGCATATGTGAAGCAGTGGAGTATGAGGTAAGTCTGAAAAGGAAGTGGGAGGTCAGATCATAGAAGGCCTTGAATATCAGACCAAGAAATTGACTTTTTTGGATGGGTCATGAAGAGCCATTGAACATTTGTGCAATAAAATTATGAGGTATAATAGAATGTAACCTTGTAGAAAGAAGCTTTTTAACTTTTGTATCTGTATCCCAGCACTTAACACAGTATCTGGTGCCTGTTGGTTAATTGATAAACTTACTATACTCACATAGGCACCAGGAAGAGTATTAAAGCTTAGTAGAAGGAGAAGAGATTGGAATCGAGGAAAATATCAACAGTGGTCATAGGAGTTCTGGAAACTTGCAAACTATGCCAGGGGGCATTAAAACAACAGACAGCGTGCAGCATTTCCGACTGGATCTATGTAACAGATCAGGTAGCTCTTTTTCCATTGCCACCTGTGAAAGCATTTCTTTTGCTAAGATAACTAAATAAGAGTGGGCATATAGCAGTTTCAATTTTCTGCAGTAATTGTATAATAGGAAGCAGCACTCTCCCCTTCCCCCCAAAAAAAGAAGGAATAAAAAGTGTGACTTCCTTAATCTAATTTAGCTTTGATAAACATTTGAAATATTTATCTTAAACTGCACTAGAGACTAATAATTACAACAAATACATGCATATACAGCTGAGATAAATAAAAACAGCTGTGGATGCATCTGAACATGCAAAAATAATAGAGCTGTCACCTGTGTCTATTTTAAATTAAAGCCTGCTCAATGCACTCCTTTGTAATGTCATGCCAAGTGGTACTTTCAGGGCACATGCTGGAGAGACAACAGTGAAATGTTTAATCCACATTCAGACTAGTGATAAGTTACAGTTTTGACCCCCATTTCCTCTTCTCCTCAGTGGTGTAAAGGGAACCATTGATTTCTGCCATCTGACAAGCAATCAAGCATAAAATACTAGTAGCAGACTTACCCAGAGAGTAATTCCCTCTAATTCTTTCCCCAGGGTATTTTCTCACAGGGAACCATTGATTTTGGCTTGTTTAGGTAGATTTTCCAAACTGATCCCCTTTTAAAAATCTTTTCTATCCTAGACTATCTAGGATAAGAAACCCCAAATAAAATTGCATGAAACTATGTGGAACAAATCAAACTTCTTAAGTTTCCCAGGCAGAATTCTGGGTATTTTTAGAGGGGCTGGGATATAACAGAGGACACCGTAAGAAGAAGGCAAAGAGTTGCCTTTGACAGTTGTTTTTTAGAGCCTCATTGACCACTTATAATGTCTGATGAAAATATTTTTCAGTGGTGAATGTGCCTAATTATTTTTATTTAAAGGAAACATTTAAAGAGAAAAATAAATCAAGTGAAAAATGTCATCTGAGGCCTACATTTGTATGGGCAAAGCTCTTTTAAGGCTACAAAGATCTATACTAATAACTGCATTTATACCACAATGTCCTTTACATTAATGTATTTTTTTTCTCATTTAAGTCTCACAACAACCCCATGAGGTGGAAGCTTGTAATGGAAATGCAAATATAAAGATCTTCCCTGCCCCTAGGCTAAAGTGCACCTGGAGCCTGGGGTGGGAGGCTTGTTTTTCAGTAGATACTTCTTGATTGACCAGTGAGTCAATAAGGCTGTTACATTCTCTGAGCCAGGAGAAGGCTATGTAAGCCCTGATGTGTAGCTTTGTTTTGGGGCTCACTTTGAGAAGTGTTCTGTCATTTTATCTGGATTCTGGGAAGCCATTGTCCAGAGCCCCCTGGCTTTGAAAAACCTAGATGTTGATTTGGTATGGATGTAATGGTTGGACAGTTTGGAAAGCTGTCTACTGGATCTGTTTCTGTCTTGATAATTCTGCCTGTATACTTTGAAGTTCAGGGTGCTGACCTTTTTCCCCTGAACGAGGTAAACGATATATGTTTGACTGATTAAAGTAAGCTTATTAACCCATTTTGAGTTGCTTTCCTTTATCAAAGCAGATCCAAGAACCTGTGTTGGCAGCAAACCCTGAGGATGCTTGGGGTGCCTGCTGCCACAAAGCTACAGGTATTATTTTCCCTATTTTGCAGTAGAGGAGACTGAGGATGGGAAAGGCTGTATGATCTAGCATAGTCACAAAAGTAGGAAATGTTTAAGGTGGAATTCGAACCCAGGTCTCCTGAACTCCATTGTACCAAATTGCCTCTCCATAAAACATAATCCTACTTCAAAATAAACTTAGGGTCTGATTTAGGTATCTTATCTCTATCTCAATATGCTTAAAGATATAGATACATATCTTTAGTTATGTATGTGTGTAGAGAGCACCTGAGTTCAAATCCTACCTTAAACAATTACTAAGCTGTGTGACTGGGGAAACCACTTAATCCTGATTGCCCCCTATATGTGTGTATGTGTATATGTCTGTCTCTGTGTGTGTATATATACATATACACACACACACACACACACACACACACACACACACGAGGTACATTTTAAATAGGGAGAAATGAAGAAAATTGTGAGAGTACCCTATGTGAGAGAAAAGTAAGTTCTTGAGGACAGGTGATTTGTAATTTCTGTCTTTTATTCCAAAAAGCTAAGCTTACTGTTTCTATAAAGGATGTTGCAAACATTAAAGTATAAGTATATATAAATGCTAGCTATGATTGTTCTTTGTTTTTATTATAATTATACCTATTTCCTGAGTTGATTTGGATTGTATAATATTGATTTGTCATATAAGTGAAAAACAAAACTTAATAGAATTGTCTAAGGCTATTATACCCTTAGGCCTATATTATCAAATAAGTATAGGGTAACATCAAGGAAAGAATGTACTTAGGCCTCTTTTAACATGAAATTGATATATCAATTTCCCTTATTCTTATATTCTACAGTAACAAATGTGAATTTCTAGAATGCAATGAGAAAATATAAATCTCCTGTCAGAATAGCATTATTTAATAAGTTTTGTCCAAAATAAGAATAATGGGTACCACACTTTAGGAATTTATGTGGTGGAGTTGTCAATGTGTTATTCTTAGAGTTAGGATAACGTCCATGCCAATTCTGCCTCAGACATTTACTAGATGTATAACATGGTCAAGTAATAATATAGCATATATCTTTATAGTGTAACCTAGCTATAGCTATAATGACACAACCATGTGTGTATGCGTGTGTGTCACATTGCAAAAGATAAAGTATCATATGAACATTTGCTATTATAAGATCTCATTGTGTGTTAAAGTCTTTTTCTCTTTTCATTCCCCCTCTGTTGCACTCCTTGGAGCTGGACTCTATTACCATATTGTTTACCAGTAAACTCATCATCCTGAGGAAGGTATGAATTCTGGCACTCAAAAGATTTCAGTACCTTCCTTACCCTCTGCTTGGAGAGCTGGAGGGTGGGGCAAAAACCTCCACGTAAAGAGAACTCACAGAGCAGTCAGTTCATTATTTTCCACTTACTGTGCTTCTGGGACTAGAATCCAATGTGCCTCTGGAGCAGGTACTCTCTTCCCCAGCCCCCTCTCCTCACTTTTCAGCTTTTTGCATGTAATCTTCTTCCATTTGATTACAAGCTTCTTGAGGGCAAGGACTTTTAAAAAAATTTTCTGATGTGTCCCTAAATCTTAACACAGTGCTTTGGTTATAGAAGGTGCTCAATAAATGTTCATTGAATGATTGACTAACTGTTCTAACATTGAGGCATTAGTTAATATCTAGTATGTTTACCTTACTTGAGTAAGTTGTATCTATTTCAGCTTTAAAATGGCAATAATTATATCTATTCTAGTTATCTCATGAGGTCAGTTATGTGGCCCCGTGGATAGAGTACTGCATCAGGAGTCAGAAAGACCCAAGTTCAAATCCAGCCTCAGACATTTATTAGCTGTGTTACCATGGGCAAGTCATATAATCCTGTGTGACTCAATTTCCTCAATCAATAAAATGAGCTGAGGAAGCAAATAGCAAACCACTCTAGCATCTTTGCAAAGAAAACCCCAAATGATATCACTAAGAGTGAGACACAATTGGAAACAAATAAACAACAAAAACTTATCTCAAAGATTTTCTGTGGAAATGAAAGGACATAACTGATAGGAAATTTTATTCAAAAATAAGAAGTACTAATTAAATGTAATTATTTGCTTTTTATATTTACACTCAGACCAAATTATTCCATTCTGTTTAACCTTGACACTATAGTCCACAACACTCCATTTTTTCCCAAATGATTTTAGGCCAAGGGCCACAGTTTTCTTCACTCTAACTCCTGTTCCCATCATCAAATAATTAAACATGTTCAATTACTGTAGTAATATGTACATCTACTTTGAACCACAGTCTATTCTTTATGCCAATGCCAGGGATCTGCTCGTGACATTCCACTAATCAAAAGATATCAGTTCAATTTTTCTTTCAGCCAGATATCCAGGCTTTGATACTCTGCCTTTTAAGTCTTATCTGATACTATTCACCTCTTCTACTTTTCTCTTATGATCATAAAATGAATTTGCCACTATGCCTTATATTATAAATTTCCTGTTTTGTGCCATTGTTTACCTTTGTCCCTATCCCTGAAATCTCCTTACCATTCTTTCTGAATCTGCTGTTAATTCTTCTAAAGACAAAATAAAACTATTTTTAAGAACCTTCCCTTTTTTTCCAATTTAATAATTTCCTTCTCCTTTGTACTCAGTAGCTCTTTAATGTAATTATCATGTTTTAATTTTTATTACTGTCATTTGGAGGTGTCCTGTTCCTTTTCTAGGCCATGATCTCCTTGTAGGTAGGAACTATGTCAACTAAACCTTTCATCTTTGCCAGAGTATAAGAGTACTCTGACCATAGTTGGCACTTTATAAATGTTTCACAAAATGAATTATAATAAATTAAGTTGTTTATGAATATTGGTAAATAATTTCTCAGCTTAGATCTAAATAAGAAACAAATTTCATATATAAATAAAAGATAAATATTAGGTCATTTTAGTTTTACTTATATCTTCCCTTTCCTCTTGCCCATATAAAAAAAATCTGATGGCTGCCCTTACATTTATTCCTATCAGTGGAAATATTATTAGTATGAAGGAAGTAAAAACACAATATGGTAACTGAAATTAAAATTTATTTTGAGATCTCAAAACATTTGGCCACATTAGATAATTAAAAGCCATGTTGAGTCTGAGAAGTAAGAATAATTTCATCTTTCTCAAACTGAGGAAAACAGTTTTAGGGGCTTATAGGAAGGCCCACAGTAAGTAACATTCACAGGAGACTTAGATTTGTAGAAAGGAAAAATAATACTCATATGATTTCCATTTAAGTCTCTGTGCTTAGATCAAATGGACTAATAGAGCAACTGAAATCTCTGTATATTATTTGGATTAAATACGTGTGGGACAAATACATCCTGAAAAATGGAAACATCTTGAGTCAAGAATCTCACACAGGGCTAAGCATGTTTTTCATGTTACAATTACTGCCTTGCCATACTTTCGCTGTTTCATATAGATATTATTTCCAATATGCTTACCAGCTTTGTGGCTGTAAGCCCTTGCATAACTGTGTACAAAGAATTGCATGGGGGGTTTGCTGAATTATGAACCACCCCTCTATGACAAAGAGCAAACACAAAAATCTCCCCCTCTTCCTCTGATTCCTTTCTGGGTCTCTGGTGAAGAACACTGATTTCCAGGCATAGCTCAGTGGAGGCTTTGGCAATTTTTCAATGAACCTATGTGACAAATCACACTCAGATCCATGAAACACTTCCTAAGGATCTATGAGACAAAAAACAAAGATGGACACACTTTTAATAATATGCAAAATCATTATATGTTTTATAACAATTCAGCAAAAATCATATATAATTGGTAGGAAAAATTAAAAGGTAACAATGTTTATAGTGTTTTAAGGTATGAAAACTGTCATACATATATTTTCATATGTCATACATTAGATTTCCATAACAACACTGAGTAGGGTGATTATACCCATTTTACAAATGAAGAAACTAAAGCTAAGAGAGACTTTACCCAGGATCACATAGCTATTGCCAGTTACAAAAGTTAGTTAGGTTTTCTGAAGCCAAGTCCAGCCAGACCTCTTTCTGCAATAACTCCTACTTGTTTCATTGGTTTATTCATTTATTTCCTTTTCCCCATTAATACTAGTATTTTTCATTGAGTGTCCTCTATCCTAGAGGATATAAATAACAGGGAGAGAGGCAGGAAGAAACAGACCTGTGATTTTAATGCTATGAAGAAATTCTGATATATTGACAAACATTGCCAGCTTAGAAAGTTTACTGGACACACTTAGAGGCTAAGTGAAATACATTTAAACAGCCAGTTTGCATCAGCCATAACATGAACTCAGGTCTTCTAGTCACCCCGTCACATTCTTTATCTATTATGCTTTGCTGCTTTAGATGTAGAGATAGGGAGAAAGCCTCACATATATGCTACCACAAATTCAAATTCAATTGATTCTGAGTAACATACTCTCTTCAGGTGAAAATGAGAAAGAAGAATTCTATGCTTTCCATCCTACATTTTTTTTTTCTCTCTTCATCTCTCCACCTAATTATACTTCACATGGAAATACGGAATGAGACTATGTCTCCATGGGATCAAAAAAGTATCAAACACATGCATCTAAGACTAAAAGAATTAGCAAAGTCTCCAATTCTGTCTATTCTCCTTTTCCTACCATTCTCTTTTATCTCTGTGCCCTAGGGAATGTAGGCAGCTAAATGCAACACTCTAGCATATGGGGCCTAAGAAGCCATTTTCCTAATCCCATGGAAATGCCAGCCCACTCTCTTCCACATGGAGCACAGGTTCTACAAGCCTCCCTCCCCCACACACTCTGCTATGCCAGACACAACATCTTTAGATAATGATACATGTGTCCTTGTTTTTAAACGCGTCTGGGACATTATAACATGAGAGCGCCTAACTTCAAATCTAATTAACTTCAAATAACATTTCTTTGTTTTTTAGGGTAGGACTTCATAAAACTTATTGAAAAATGCCTGAGTTATGGACATAATTATGATATCTCTTGTTGGAAGGGTCTCAGTAAATTTTTTTTCAAATTACAGTAACCTAGAGATATAGATAGTGAGAAGGCACCTTATAGATCATCGAAATTGACCCAACCACTCCCTTCTTCACAGGAGAGTAAACTGAGATTCAGAAAAGCTAAGTAACTTATCTGCATTCCCACAGGGAATGAAAAGCGGAATCAAGATTTAGACTTAGGTAATCTTATTCCCCATCCAGTGATCTTTTCACTGCATCACTTTACATGCAAAGAGAAATTGGACTTGTGATTTCTTCTGTTCAGGAAGTTTCTGATGAAGAAATCCCTCTGCTAATGATGATCAACATTTGTCTGTCATTTATATGTACATAAACATACACATATATGTATATATATATTCATATTAAGCCTATTTTCACATTAGTCACATTGTAAAGAATTAGAAGCAATGGGAGAAATCACCAGAAAGAAGAAATTTTAAAAAAGAGAGAGCGCAAATAATATGCTTCACTATGCATTCAGACTCCATAGATCTTTTTCTGAGTGTGGACAGCACTGTCCATCATGAGCCTTTTGGAGTTGTCCTAGATCCTTGCATTGCTAAGAAGAGATAAGTCTATCAAAGTTAGTCGTTGTACAATGTGGCTGTTACTATATACAATGTTCTCCTGGTTCTGGTCACTTCATTCAGAATCAGTTCATATGTCTTTCCAGGTTTTTCTGCAGTCTGCTTGCTCGTCATTTCTTATGTAACAATAAGAGTCAATTATATTCTCTTATCTCAGTTTCTTCAGTCATTCCTCAACTAATAGGCATCCCCTAAATTTCCAGTTCTTGGTCATCACAGAAAGAGATAATATAAGTATTGTGTACATGTTGGTCCTTTCCCCATTTGTGTGATCTCTTTGGGATACAACCCTAGAAGTAGTATTGCTGGGACAAAGAGTATGCACATTTTTTTAGGCCTTTGGGCATAGTTGCAAATTGCTTTCCAGGATGGTTGGATTAGTTTACAACTCCAATAACAATGCATTAGTGTTACAATTTTCACACATCTTCTCCACAATTTTATCATTTTCCTTTTTTTTTATGTTAGCCAATCAGAGAGGTGTGATGTGGTACCTCATAGTTATTTTAATTTGTATTTTTCTAATCAATAGGAATTTACACCATTTTTTCATATGACTATAGAAAATCTTTAATTTCTTCATCTGAAAACTGGCCTCTCCATATCCTTTTACCATTTATCATTTGGGAAATGATTGTATTCTTATAAATTTGAATCAGATCTCTATATATTTTACGAATTAGGTCTTTATCAAAGACACTAGTTGTAAAAACTATTTCCCACTTCTCTGCTTCTGATTTAAATTCTTAAAGTTAGCAAGAATTCTGAGAAATTTAAGTGACTTGCCCAAAGATAATATAGACACTCTATGTCAGTGACAGGATTTGAACCCACATCTTTCTGGCTTTGAGATGACCCTTAGATCATGCTATGAGTATCTAACAAACAACTTTCTAGGGTGCCCAAATGTATAAAGAAAACATTTCAAAGTTTAATCTGTATTATTAGCATTTTCCTACTTGATTCTTAAGTCCAATCCAGAAACAAAACAATAAATCAAGCCCTGATTTGTAACATTTGTCAATTCTTGAGACATAAATGTTCACACTAAAAATTTAATAATTGACTGTTCCAGTCTGATTAGAACTGGCTCCAAAAGCCACCTGGATTTATACATATCTTTACTGAATTAAAAAAAAAAGTTGTTTAATGGGGTAGAGCCAAGATGGCAGAACTGAAGCAATAACTTTTCTAACCTCCTTTGAGAATCCCATTACTAAACTCTAAAAAGTTAATCTGAATGGATTTTAGAGAGTCAGAATCTACTGGGAGATCGAGTGTGGCAGACTGCAGCCCAGGAAAGTGCCCACTTGGGTCTGGGCAGGGGGAACCTGGAGCATGAGGGGACTGCACCAGCCCAGACTACAGAGTGGACTTCAGCTGAGAGAGAAGGATCCCCAGCTAGCAGACTCACCCACTCCAAGGGTGATTCACAGCCATCTCACCAGCATCTCACTATGGGCTGGGAGGATAGGTTGGAGCTGGGTAAGAGAAAGCACAGGGCCCATTGCAGAGACAGCAGCTTCTCATGGGGCTATCAGCTCACAGCTTGGAAGTTGAAAAAAATCACCTGCCTGATTTTCCAGGGGCCAGGATGGAAAAGTAAACTCTAGCTGCTCTGATTCCCCGTCACTGACCTAGAAAACCCAGAGATAAATGTCCCACCCAGAGTAAAATCCTGAAATAGTGGAAATAGCCTCAGGCTTAAAAGCCACAGGGAAAGGGTGTAACTGAGGCAGTAATGAATCTGAAGTGAAGGGCAAGAGGGGTCCCAACAAGCCTCACATCACCTGACCAGCAAGATCTCCCAAAGCCCAGAGGTTGGAGCCAGCAAGCTCTAACAACAGAAGCCCAGGTGAACCTCAATACTACCAGGGTAATCTGAAGAGGCAGAAATCTGAAGAGGCCAGACCACTCCTCCCCCACAGGTTACTCTGTGAGCCTCAGGGTAACTCAGGGGAAACACTGAGAATCCTGGCCTTGGCCTCAGTCTAGACACCCAAAGGCTACAGCACACAAAGTCGACAACCAGGCCTTAGCTCTCAGCCTGAGAAATTAGGAAATAGGAAATTACTATGGGGAGGAAGGAAGCTGAGAAGAAGGGGAAGGCAAGAAAATTCTTCAGAACTTATTATAGTGGGCAAGGACAAGCAAATACAGAGGACAACATGGATTCTATACTCATACCTGAGACCACATAAGGAAATATGAACTTGTCTCAAGTCCAAAAAGCATTCTTGGAGGAGCTCAAGAAAGATTTTAAAACCCATATTAGACAGGTAGAAGAAAAAAAATAAATCTACAGAAACCAAATTGGAAAAAAAAGCCTCACTGAAGAAGACAAATACTTAAAAAAGTAAAATTTGTGAACTAACTGGAGAAAATACCTCCCTAAAAAAGTACCTTCAAAAACTAACCAAAGAAAATAATTCACTAAAAATTAGAATCAATCAAATCGAAGCTCAGGACTCTATGATGCACCAAAAGTCAATCAAGGAAAATGTGAAGATTGAAAAATTAGAAGAAAGTATAAAATATCTCACTGGAAAAACAATTAACCTGGAGAACAGATCCAGGAGAGGTAACCTAAGAATTATTGGTCTACCAGAAAGCCATGAAGAAAAAAGCAGCCTGGACAACATGCTCCAAGAGATTGTCAAAGAAAACTGTCCTGAAGTCCTAGAATCAGAAGGTAAAATAGTTATTGAAAGAATTCACAGTACTCCTCCTGAAAGAGATCCCAAATTTAAAACTCCAAGAAATATAGTAGCCAAATTCCAGAATTACAGGGTTAAGGAAAAAATACTGCAAGCAGCCAAAAAAGAAACAATTCAAATATCATGGAGCTACAGTCAGGATTACACAGGACCTAGCAGCTTCTATGTTAAAAGATCAGAGGGATTGGAATTTGATATTTTGTAAGGCAAAAGAGCTAGGACTGCAACCAAGGATCAACTACCCAGAAAAACTGAGCATCATCTTTCAGGCAAGGTGATGGTCATTTAATGAAATAAGGGACTTGCAGACTTTCCTGATGAAAAAGCCAGAGATCAATGGAAAATTTGATCTCTAGTTACAAGACTCAAGAAAGACATAAAAAGGTAAACAAGGAAAACACACACAATCCCCCCCCACACACAGGCATGCACACATGCACACTCATGCACACATGCACGTAACTTGAATGCAATAAGAACAAACTGTCTACATCCCTATATGAGAAGCTGATACCTGTCAATATTGAAATTTATAGGATAATCACAACCTTTAAAAGGGATATACATAGATAGAGGGTGTGGGTATAAATGAACTAATCTGATGATAAAAACACCTTATTAAGGGCTTCAAAAGGACTGTAATGGGATAAAAGGAAAGGATCAAGCAGAAAAAGGTAAATTATGCCACACAAAGTGGCATAAAGATATACTATAGTCCAGGGGGAGGAGAGAGGGAGATGAACATCATTTGAACACTATTCTCATTGGTTCTGGTTCAAAGAGGGATCAACATAGTCAATTAAGTTCAAAATTCTATCATGAAAAGATACAAAAACCCCTTGTAATAGAGGGAAAAGAGGGAGGGAGAGGAGCACTGCATGAAATTTACTCTCATTGGTTTGGGGTCAAAGAGGGAATAACATACTCTGATAAATATAAAAATCCATTGTGCCCTATAGGAAGTAGGAAGGATAAGGGAGGCATAAGAAGGGGTTGGGGGGGTAGAAGGGAGGGAAATAGTAGCAAGAGGAAAGGGTAGGTAAAGAAGGGATGGTCACAGGGAGGGAACACTTCGAAGGCAGTGGTCAAAAGTAAAACCCTTAAGGAGGGGAAGGCAGGAGGAACAAATAACAACATGAACAGGGGAGGGAATAGGATGGAGGAAAAGAGACAGATAGTAATCATTACTGTGAATGTGAATGGAATGAACTCTCCCATAAAAAAGAAGCAGATAGCAGAATGGATTAAAACCATAATCCAACAATACATTGTCTACAAGAAACACATTTGAAACAAAGGGATACTCACAGGAAAAAGGCTGGAGTAAAATATATTGTGCTTCAGCTAAAGTAAAAGAAGCAGGGAGAGCAATCCTTATCTCAGATAAAGCAAAAATAGATCTAATTAAAAGAGATAAGGAAGGAAACTATATCCTTCCAAAATGCACCAGCTAGAATGAAGCAATATCATTACTTAACATATAGGAATAAGGTGGTATAGCCTCTAAATTCCTAGAGGAGAAGTTAATGGAATTAGAGGAAGAAATAGATAGCAAAACTATCCTAGTGGGGAACCCTAATTGCCCCATCTCTAAACTAGATAAATCTAACCTGAAAGTAAACAAAAAGAAGTTAAGGAGATGAATAGAATTTTAGAGAGGCTACTGAATGGTGTTAAAAAGGAATGTACCTTCTTCTCCCTGGTACATGGCTCATACACAAAAATCGACCATGTACTAGGCCATAAAATCTTCACAATTCAGTACAGAAAGGCAGAAATATTAAATGCATCATTCTCAGACCATGATGCAATAAAATAATATACAATAAAGGGCCATGGAAAGATAGACTAAAAACTATTTGGAAACTAAATAATTTAAAACTAAAGAATGAGTGGGTCTCAAAAGAAATTATAGAAACAATCAGTAACTTCTTTAAAGAGAATGACAACAATGAGACAACATACTAAAATTTGTGGGATGCAACAAAGGCATGGGGAAGTTTCATATCCTTGAGTGCATACATGAATAAATTAGATAAAATATAGTCCAATGAATTGGGCATGCAATTAAAAAAGCTAGAAAAAGAAAATATTGAAAATCCCCAATTAAATACTAAATTAGAAATAATGAAAACCAAAGGAACGATTAATAAAATTTAAATTAAGAAAACTATTCAATTTATAAATAAAACTAAGAGCTGGTTTTAAAAATAAAACAATATAATTGATAGACCCATAGTCAATATGATAAAAAAGAAAGAAGAAAAACAAATTATAAGTATCAAAAATGAAAAGGGTGAATCTACCTCCAATGAAGAGGGAATTAAAACAATAATTGGGAATTATTTTCCAAATTGTATGCACATAAATTTGAGAATCTTAATGAAATGGATGAATATTTATGAAAGCATAAATTGCCCAGATTAACTGAAGAGGAAGTAAATTACTTAAATACCCCCATCTCAGAAAAAGAAATTGAACAAGCCATCAGTGAACTGCCTAAGAAAAATTCTCCAGGGCCAGATAGATTTATTAGCAAATTCTCTCAAACATTTAAAAAGCAATTGATTCCAATACTCTACAAACTATTTGGGAAAATAAGTGAAGGAGTCCTACCAAATTCTTTTTATGACACAAATATGGTACTGATACCTAAATCAGGATGAGATAAAACAGAAAAAGAAAATTATACACCAATTTCTTTCATTAATATAGATGCAAAATTTTTAAATAACACATTAGCAAAAAGACTACATCAACTTATTACAAGAATAATACACTTTGATGAGGTATGATTTATTCCAGGAATGCAAGGATGGTTTAATATAGGAAAACCATCAGTATAATTGATCATATCAACAATAAACCTAGCAGAAACCACATGATTATCTCAATAGATGCAGAATAGGCTTTTGACAAAGTACAACATCCATTCCTATTAAAACACTAGAAAGTGTAGGAATAAATGGAGCCTTCCTCAAAATAATAGGTAGCATCTATTTAAAGTCATCAGCAAGTACTATATGTAATGGGGATAAGCTAGAAGCATTTCCTGAAACAAGTGTGTCCACTATCACCCCTTTTGTTCAATTTTGTACTAGAAATGTTAGCACCAGCAAATAGAGAAGAAAAAGAAATCAAAGGAATCAAATTAGGTGAAGAAACCAAGCCACCACTCTTTGTGGATGACATGATGATATACTTAGAGAATCCTAAAGAATCAAGTAAAAAAACTACTTGAGACAATAAATAAATTTGCCAGAGCTGCAGGATATAAAATAAACCCACATAAGTCCTTGGCATTCCTATATATTTCTAATGAAATCCAACAGCAAGAGATAGAAAGAGAAATCCCTTTTAAAGTTATTGTAGACATGATAAAATATTTGAGAATGTACCTGCCAAAAGAAACCCAGGACCTATATGAACACAACTACAAAACATTTTTCACACAAATAAAGTCAGATATAACTAGTTGGAAACACATCAATTGCTCATGGCTGGGTCAAGCTAATATGAAAAAAATGACAATTTTACCTAAATTAAATTACATATTTAGTGCTATACCAATCGATTTTCAAAAAAAAATACTTTATGAATCTGGAAAAAATAGTAAAAAAATTCATTTGGGAGATCAAAGACTAAAATATCAAGGGAATTAATGAAAAGAAATGCTAGGGAAGATGGCCTAGCTATAACAGATTTTAATCTGTATTATAAAGGAGCAGTCATCAAAACTACTTGGTACTGGCTTAGGAATGGATGAGTGCATCAATGGAATAGATTGGGTACATGAGACCCAGCAGTAAATGACTATAGTAATCTACTGTTTCATAAACCCAAAGACCCCAGTTTTGGGGATAAGAACTCTCTATTTCACAAAAAATGCTGAGAAAACTGGAATATAGTATGGCAGAAACTTGGCATAGCCCATTTTCTAACACCATTTACCAAATCAAGTCTAACTGGGTGCATGATCTAGGTATAAAGGCTGTTAATGTAAGCAATCTGGGAAAGCAAGGAATAGTTTAGCTGTCAGATTTATGGAGAGGGGAAGACTTTATGACCAAATAAGTATTAAAAAGCATTATAAAATGCAAAAGGGATCATTTTGATTACATGAAATTGAAAAGCTCCTGTACAAACAAAGCCAATATAATAACCAAGATGAAGACAGAAGTGGAAAAGTGGGTAAGAAATTTTACAACCAATGTCTCTGATAAAAGCCTCATTTCTAAAATATAAAGAGATTTGAGTCAAATCTATAAGAATACAAGTCATTCCCCAATTGATAAATGGTCCAAGGATATGAACAGATATTTTTTAGAGGAAGAAATTAAAGATATCTATAAGCACATGAAAAAATTCTCTAAATCACTGTTGCTTAGAGAAATGCAAATCAAAGCAACTCTGAGGTACCACATCTCACCAGTCAGATTGGCTAAGATGACAAAACAGGAAAATGACAAATGCTGTAGAGGATGTGGAAAACTTGGAACACTAATGCATTGCTGTTGGAGTTGTGAACCAATCAAACCATTCTGGAGAGCAATCTGGAACTATGCCCAAAGGGCTATAAATAATTTCATACCCTTTGACCCAGCAATACCATTTCTCATGTTGTATTCCCAAAGAGATCATAGAAGTTGGAGGAAGACTCATATGTACAAAAAACAGTTATAGCAGCTCTTTTTGTGGTGGCAAACCATTTTAAATTAAGGGGGTGCCCATTAATTGGGGAATGGCTAAGCAATTTGTGGTATATTAATATAATGGAATACTATTGTGCTATCGAGAATGAGGCACAGATGGACTTCATATTTACCTAGAGGGCCTTATGCAAACTGATGCTGAGTGAGAAGAGCAGAATCAAGAGAAATTTGTCCACAATTACAAACACAACGTATATGTGATGACCAGCTTTGATAGACTGGACTCTTCTCAGCAATGCAGGGTTATAATTCAACTCCCAAAGACTCATGATGGAGAGAAATGTCTACATTCAGAGAAAGAACTAGAAAGAACAGAGTTTGAAAGCAGATTGAAGCAAACTACCTGCTCTCTGTCTTTTTCTTGTTTGATTTTGTTTCCTCTTTCCCATTGTTCATTCCATCCATTACAATCCTTCTTTATACTCTGACCAATGTGTAATGTGAAATTTTTGCAGATCCTATGCTTGATTGTATGCCACCATGGAGGGAGGGATAGGGGGGTAAGAGAGGGAAGGGGAGAAAATTTGAAAATCAAGGAATTGTGGAATTGAATCCTGTAAACTGAAAGTAATCAAACATATTGATAAATAAAAAAGTTATTTTTAAAAAGAAAGCTTTCTATAGCAGGTGTAGCCTTCCTAAGGAAAGAAAAGAGAGGAACAATCATAACAAATTAAAAACCACCAAATATGGATTATTGTTTTCAAAGTAATTATTTTAGGAAGCTATATGTCATTTTCAGACTTTTCTTCAGAGTCTCTCTAAGTCAATGTTTTTGAACTTTTTTTTGGAATATAAATATGGTTCTGGGAAGCATTTGGATTCCATGTTTGTCTGTGTGTGTATGAATTTTCAATAAATTCCAAATCCTCATTTAAAGAAAGAGTTCCCAAGATGAATGACAAGACCATCACTCCCAAGATCATAAATTTTCATATATAATTTTTTTTCTTTGTATGCTTAAAATTGTTTCTTTGCTTTACATTTTATATTACATATGAATGTATGTATTCACACACTGAGATGTTGCCTTCTGGCACCGGTCTTAAAGTTCTGGTTACAATTTAATAATTGCTTATAAGATCAAAGATTATAAATCTGAAGTTGTAAAGAAAGCTCAGAGATCATCTAGTCCAACTCAATCCTAGAAAACTAAGTGTTACAAGATGATGGGTATAAATTTGCAAGGGACTTTCTAAACATCAAATCAGAACTTACTCATTAGATGGATGAAGAAATTAATACAGTGGAAATTTAAGGGACTTGTCCATAAGCACATATTTAATCAGCATATGTGGAATTTGAACACAAAATCCCATATTCAAAAGCCATTATATTTTCTCCTGAATCACTCTGAGTCCCATGGCATAGTAGAAAACATTATTACCTCTAAGAAAGTAAAGTACATCTTTGAAGTTGGGAAGATTTTGCTGAAGAAGATATTTTGGAAGAATATGTATACTTCTGGTTATGGGAAATATGTAACTTTAAAGTTGAGTGCAGAATAATCTATCCTTCTGGGACGTGAGAGAAGATTCTCCATCACGCCAGACTCCTGTTGGAGATAGTGTGGAATCTTGCATGAAACCATAACCTATTTCTTGACCCCCTAACTATTTCCAGCAGATGAGCATCTATGGGGAATACAATCAAGTTGTAAGAGCATTTTGTTGTTGATGATGGCATTTGTTTATTTTAAGACAAGGTGCCCTTTTAGTATGATTAGAGAATATTTGCATTGTTCTTTAAAGGTTATGGTCTTAATTTTTTCAATGTTTATCCAATTTTGCTTTTCTTTTTGTTTCAGTGGGGATTTTTCGTGGAAATGGGGTTCAGATATATCATTTTCTTACTTAAAGCTGAGTTGTTAGATATTTTTATTTGAGATTTTATAGAGATATAGATATAGATATGTATATAACACAAACACATTATATACACATGTATAATGATTTCAAAAGTGCCTGCTCTGTGCCAGTCAACAGTATGCTAATCATTTGACCAATATTACCTCATTTGATTCTCATAACAAGCCTGTGAGTAAGATGATATTATAATGTCTGTTTTATAATCAAGGAATGAGGTAGCCAGAGATTGAGTGACTTACCCAGAGTACCACAACTAGTAAGCATCTGAGGCCAAATTTGAATTCAGGTCTTCCTGACTCCCATCCCAACATTCACAACACTATGCCACCTACCACCTTGGTGTGTGTGTGTGTGTGTGTGTGTGTGTGTGTGTGTGTGTGTGTGTGTGAGAGAGAGAGAGAGACAGACAGACAGACAGACAGACAGAGACAGAGAGACAGAGAGAGAGAGACAGAGACAGACAGAGACAGAGAATGTGAAACAGAAATTTTAAAGAATATCAGTGAACGTCCTTTAAAATTAAACTTGGATTTTTACTCAGAGGATTTGGGCTAGATGACCTAGCACTTATTGCCTGAATGATTTTGGACAAATTATTTAACTTCTCTAGGCCCCAGTTTTCTTTTTCCTCTACAAAAGGAAGAGATTATACTTGATGTATATAGAAGTCATTTCTAGCTCTAAATCAAGAAACTCCCCCCTCTGTATATACATATGTGTGAATGTGTATACATATGCACATATATTAATATATATGTGTGTATGTATATGTATATAAAATTTCCTAAAGTTGCAAAAATAACATCTATTTGTATAGCTTTCCTATTGCCCCAAATTAACTCACCTGCTCATTCATTAGCCTTCTAATAAATTTTGCATTTCTAATTTACTTCTTGAAATCCACTGACAATTTCTGTTCAAATTCAGGTTTTTCCTCACAAGCCTCAATAGCATGTTGTTATTCATGTATATAATAGTGGTGGGCAGACAGGTGGCAAGGTAGATAGAATCCCAGGAAGTCAGGAAGATTTGAGTTCAAATCCAGGCTGAGACACTACTATCTGTGTGACTGTGGGCAAGTCACTTAACCTATATGCCTCAGTTTCCTTACCTGTAAAACAAGCTAGAGAAGGAAATGGCAAAATGCTCCTTTATATTCATCAAGAAAGCCCCAAATGGTCTTAGAAAGAGTTGGACACAAATGAAATGACTGAACAACAACAAATATAAAATAGTGTTAGAATGATAGACACATTATTTTCTTCTGAAGAGTGCATATGCTGCAAATTTATAACAACAAAAATCATTACTATATTCATAAAAGTAAAAAAAAATAATAGTAATGCTTGCCACACATAGATTTTACAGGTGCCTGCATCAAAAGAGAGAGAGAAGATAAGCTAATGGATCATTATAAAGCACTTTACAGATACAAAGTGGAATAAAATTTCTAAATTGCAATAATAGCAATTCCTTTATTCAGATTCAAGGGAGATTTTTTTTACTGTTTGTTATATGCTAGTGGAATTTAGCAAGCTGTATTACCTAAGGAATAACATCTTCATTCCAGCACACAACGACAATTTACACTGTGGACTCCTTTGCCCATGGCCTCATTGTGGTAAGTATATACGGTAGAAGTGTGCATGGTGGGATGGGTAGGAGAGGAGCATGGAGGGACTAGGCGAGGAAAGAAGGGCAAAAAGTATTGTTTCTGTGTTCAAACCTCTCTTAATCTTCTAGCTTCCTGATGCTCAATTTGCCTTAAAAGTATACGGAGAAGGGCTCCACACATCCAGAGACAAGTCCTGTAGCACATTTGATTTTGCTTCCGTTTTCATACTTTTATCAGCTTTTTTTGGTCCCTAGTTGAATTGAGCCTCACCATTTTGGAAGAAAAGATGCAGGAACAGGGGGTGAGGGCAAAGGCTAAAGTGACTCCTTTAAAAAACGTTATCCCCAAAGCCCAATATACAATGGAATATATGATAAAGAGTTTGCCTGCTAGGCAGGGGCTATGTCTTTCCTGTGGTTTCTGAGGAGCCACTTTACCCTGAGGGCAACAAGTTCAACACTTTGCTCCTTTCTCAAACTGTTAGTCTAAAATGAGCTACAAAGACAAACTGCAATTTGTTCATGTACATTAGATTTATTTTATCTGTTCATATTACAGAACAATTTTTTTGGCTGCCCCACTTTATGGTTCATTTATTTTGCTTAATGTCCTCATTTGGAGAAATATGCAGAGATGTGTTTTTAATCACGGAGAAGATTAAAGTCAAAACTTAAATTAAAAATGTATTTTTTATTATCTGTTTCATTGTTAAAAGCACCCTCGGTGTTCCTTTATGTATCCTGGTAATTATGTATGGTACTCTTCTGTGTGTAGACACCCTATAGTCTCAATTAAATGTTATAACTACTTAATGAAAGACAACAGGATTTTTTCAGTTAGTAATTATAACCATAACCCAGAATCAAAACTCTTAACCCACCCTAAGACTGCTTAACAAGTTACAAAATAAAATAGTTTTGATGATCATATGTCTGTGAGAACCTTTTCATGACGGGAAAAAAAAAAACAAACGTCTGGCATCATGATAATTTTCTCTCATTTATACAGTAAAATGATGTATCATTCTTGCCTCCCAGACCCAGTAATGTAATATTGTAATATTGACTATGTAATATGGAAGTTTTCAGAATGCCCAGCCCTTATTTTCCCTGCAAATTCCTAGGAAAAGGAAAAAGCCTTCTTCGTCCATTTAAGGCAATGAACTTTAAGAACCTAGACTACAATTCCACTGTGTTGAAGAAGGAGAGAAACAAATGAAACATGACTGTAAACTTGAAATGAACTTCTTGGACTTCATGAAAAATCAAGTCAGTTAACAAGCATTTCTCTGCATTCTTTGAATTTCTAACACAAGTCCATATTTTAAAAAATTAAGACCCAACAGGACAGTGTATTCTTTAGAAGATATTTTTCTCCATGAAAATAAGGAAGTGCTTTTTCTGTTTTCAGACCTTGCTATCAAATGATTACATAACAGAAAATCATAAGATAGTATACAAAAAGTGCTTACTCTAAAATATTGTTTAAAAATGTATGTTAGTTATTGCACTAACTTTTAATATCTATCAAATGTATACCTCAAAGGAATAGGGGGAAAAATTCTCATTCTCCTTTTTTGTCTCCTTCTCCTTGTTCTTAGTTTCCAGCTTCCTCTTTCCGTTTTCTTCTCATCTTCTCCTACAGGGGAGTATGAAATCTATATGTCTAGAATGAAAGCATCAGTTTCAGCTATTTTCATCCTGTTAAAAATCTTTCTACATGGCATAATGCAGTGTATAAACTACTTGAGTTCCGAGACTAGTTTTCTTTTTGTCTTTATATGCTCAGTGCCTATCTAGCATAACATCTTATTAGAGTAGATGGAATTGGAGGCATAGTTATTCATGTTGATCCTTTATGATCAATGCTGATAGCCATGACCAAATTGATCATTCATCTATTACTATCCATCATTAAGGCAGTTATAATGAATGGATTGGATAGTCAATGGCTTAAATTTAAGTAGCTGCCAATTCTAGAAGCACATGATGTATGAGAGCAGTAGGCAGAAATTCAGGAATTTTAAATTTTAGACGTAATCTTCTATCCAGATTATGAGCCTGACCAAGTCAACTCTTTATTTATCTGTGCTTCTGTTTTCTTATCAGTAAAATGAAGGAATTAATTTGAAAATTTTATTCTTAAGTTCTCTTCCACTCATAAAATTCTGTGACTCTACATACCATATCTATCTGCTATTATAATACTGTAACATTGATCTCAGCCAACTCAATCAATAATTAAATTAATCTCAAGGATAGTTAATCCATGTGAGGCAAAATCGGGGGTTGAAGAAGGATTAGTATTTGTAAAACAATTTGAAAGTCAAAAGCACCACTTAATTCTTGGCACTAGTATAGTATTTCTTTTGATTTTCAAATTGCTCTACAAATTTTAATCCTCAGGTGCCTGTCAACAATTATTCAGTAGCCTAAGGGTTCTGATAGATAGCAGACTAACTTTGAAATAGCACATGGCTTTGTGGATAAGGGAGTAGGCATGAGCCTTTGATGTAAAGACAATATAAGGACCATGACAAGTCTTCTTTTGTGACCAAGAAAACTGAAAGAATGATTTTTAAGTATATATCATTCAGTGTGAGGGAAGGAAATAAGGAGGATTCTTGAAAATAATTGACAGATATTTCTTAAAGGGAATCAGGAAAAAAATAATATGTGGATCCTTTGGAAAAAGAAAAACTCTTTATAATCACAAAAACAAGTGGCAGAACTACCACCTGGATCACTCATTATCTAAGGAAGCAATTCCATGGAAAGATCAATCATTCCCCTCCCCGCCCATAACTGCTAATCAGCAGTCTACCAGAGGACAGGAAAGTAAAACTAGCTGAAGGCACAGTAAATCTTGAGGGATAAATAGGAAACAGTATGTGCCAGGAAAATCACACCACCACCAATTTGGCAATCATAATCCATAAGACCCAGATGAAGGCAGCTGGAGACCCTGAACCCAAGAGCCATGATCTGAAGAAGTAACCACTGTGCATATTCAGACTGGCAATTAATCCCCCAAGTCTGACAGTCCCAGCTATCAAAGACTTAGATAAGAAAGATCTTGCCTCTAAAGTCCTTAGCACTGTCAAATGGCTCAACCTTGGAAACTGATATGACTTTATCCATGGAAATGACATTAAGGAAAAGGTAATACAATTTGCTCTGCTGCTATACATGAAGGATCATGGGGCCTATACATGTGACCGCCATATATGTTATCTTTCTCATGAGAATGTGAACTACTGAAAGCATGCACTGTCTTCTTTTTCTATTCATATCTCCATTGCTTAGCATAGTGCTTTGTACATATAAAGCACTAAATAGATGCCTTTTCTTTCATTCAAAGTAAATAAGATTGTTTTTCCAAAAAAGAAATATGCAGATATCTCTCAATTAATATAAACTCATGTAAATTTTAAATAGGAGTGTTTTTTTTTAATAAATTCACTCTAGGGAAAAACATCCCTGTAGATTGTGAAAATACCTTGACGTTTTGTCATATCTAATGTTATCTGTAGTGCCCAGATAACACTCAAACCTTGGAAATTTGAATTGTAGTTTGAAAAACAGCATTAGTGACTTTGACTCACTAATACCACCTAATGAGGATTATTGTTAAATAAGCAAACAATTAGATAGGGTATAAAGATCAATCAAGACACACTCTATTAATTTACTGATCACTTTTGGAAATTAGACCTATAAAGAACAAATACATTTTCTAGTAGACCTTAGTAAGAGTTCATTGTATAAGATACTAGCTAAAATTGCCTAGAAATGTTTGACTAAAATTGAGAGGATCTAGCTGCAGCCAAGATGGCAGAGTAGAGATAGCAACCTAATCAAACTCTCCTAACATTCCCCTTCAAACAACTTTAAAATAATGTCTCAAATTGAATTTTGGAGCAGCAGGGCCCACAAAAGATTAGGGTGAGATACTTTTCCAGTCTAAGAAAATATAAAAAGACAACAGGAGAGGTCTGTCATAGAAAAGTGGAAGCAAGGCCCAAGAGGACACAGTATCAATACCAGGCATGGGCAGTCATGACAGCAGCAGCAGCAGCACCAACTTTGTGTGCCCTTAGCTCAGAGATAGCAAAAGAGTCAGAGAACTACTCAGAAGATTATGGAGCACCTTTTGTTGACACCAAGTATAGGTCCTGTAGTGATTTAGTTTGGGGTCACATTTTTTGGCCTGAAAGGAGAACTTTGTGGTTGCAGATTAAAGACCATAATATAGACCAGGAATGCAGTGACCACACTCTTCCCTAGAACACAGTACATTGCAAGTACTGAAAATTTGCAGACACTGAAAACAACCT
The DNA here is from genome assembly GCF_028583685.1 of Petaurus breviceps papuanus. NCBI lineage: Eukaryota > Metazoa > Chordata > Mammalia > Diprotodontia > Petauridae > Petaurus > Petaurus breviceps. Next base: position 21,993,544 of record NW_027185863.1, on the reverse strand, counting down.
TTGGAAACAGCAACATGGGACAGCTAGGTGGTACAGTGAATAGAGCACCAACCCTCAAGTCAGGAGGACTTGAGTTCAAATCTAGCCTCAGGCACTTGACATTTAACTAGTAGAGTAACCTTGGGCAAGTCACTAAACCCCAATTGCCTTGCCTTCCCCCTCCAAAAAAAGAAAAAGAAAATAACAGCATGAAATATCTTGAGACTTGAGACAGTGCCTCCCAACCCCCAAAGTGAATAGACCCCAATTTTAAAATAAAGTTCAAAGTCAAGGAACAGATTGGGAAAATAACTTAAAAACAAGGAAAGAACCTGAACATAAAAAGTCATCATTGTGGCAGAGAAAACCCAGACAAACTGAGAAATCAGTAATGTAGAAACAGCTACAAGCAAAACCTAAAAAGGAGAAAAAAAATGCAAAGCCAAAAAGAATTCCTGGAAGAGTTAAAAAGCAGAGATAAAAATGATGGGAAAAAATTGAAAAAGTAAATGAGTGATACAAAAAAATATTAAAAGAAAGCAAACAATTTAGGAAAAGAAGCATAAAAACCTGAAGAAAATATCTTAAGAAACAGAATTGAACAAATGTTTAAAAAAAAATAAAGGCCCAAAACCTCACTGGAAAAAAAAAAGAACTTCTCAAAACAGCAAAATAGGCCAAATGAAAACAAAAAAGAGAGATAAAAATGCTCATTGAAGAAAATAATTGCTTAAAAAACAGATTTTGGCAAGTAAAAGCTAAAGACATTAAGAAAAACTAAAACAGTCACATTTTTAAGGAAGAAAATATGAAATGTTTCATGTAGAAAACAACTGACATAGTATTTCAATAATTTATGAAGGAAAACTGCCCAGACTGCTTAGATTCAGATGATATAATAAAAATTGAAAGAATCCACTGATCCTATACTAAAAGAGATCCCAAAAAGTAACCCCCCTTGTACATTATAGTCAAATTTTAGAGTTCCCAGGCCAAGGAGAAAATATTGCAAGAAACCAGAAAAAAAGAATTTAAATATCATGGAAATACAATCAGAATTACAAAAGCTTTAAGAATTTCCACATTAAAGGAGCAGAGGGCTTAGACTATAAATTCCAGAAGACAAAGGAGCTTGGATTATACTAAAAAATAACCTATCCAGCAAAAATGACTGTAATCCTTGTAAGGAAGCATGTATATTTAATTTAAAAAAGGACTTTCAAGCATTCCTGAAGACCAGGGCTGAATAGAAGTTTTGACATTCAAACACAAGACTTAAGAGAAGGTAAACCTTAAAGAGAATCATAAGACATTCAATATGGTTAAACTGTTTCCATTTCAAAATGGGAAGATGATATATGTAGTTCCTAAGAACTTTGTCATTATTAGGGCAGTTAGAAATAGTCTCCATACACATGGAGATGTAAGTTAATGAATATAATGGATATAAGTTAATCATGTTGGGATGAGCTAAAAAAAAAAACTGAGCAGTGAGCAAGAGGGATGAACAACAGAAGGGGGAAGGGAGAGAAAGCGTAGAGAAACTTCTCTCCCATAAAAGAGGCACACAAGGAAAGGCAAAAATGGGCCCAACAAAAATAATCAGTAAAACTACATTTTTTGAAGGTACCACAGACAATGAAGTTGTATCAAAAAAAATTTTACACCCAGTTTATCTGATAAAAGCCACATTTGTAAAATATATAGAGAACTGAGTCAAATTTATAAAAAATAAGAACCATTGCTCAATTAATAAATGGTCAAAGGATGTGAATAGGCAGTTTTCAGAAGAATTTGAAGTTATCTATTGTCATATAAAAAGACATTCTAAATCACTATGATTAAAGAAATTAAAATTAAAACAATATGATTTGTGATGGGAAAAAAAATGAAAATTGAGGGAATGGCATCAATGGAGAAATGGCTGAATGAGTAGTGATATGTGATTGTGATGGGACATTATTATCCTATAATCATATCAGTGGGGTGGTTTCAGAAAAAAAGTGGAAGACCTACATAAGCTAATGTGAAGTGAAGGAAGTAGAAACAGAAGATCATGGTATACAGCAGCAGCAATGTTGCAGTGATGATCTACTGTGAAAAATTTAGCCACTCTGATGAAGACAATTCCAGAAGACATGATGAAAACTGCTACCTACCTTCAGAGGGAAAAAAATGAACTATGAGTATAAATTAAAGTATAATTTTCTCAAATATTAAATTCTTTTTCTTGCTTTTGTGTTACATGGCTAATATGGAAGTGTTTTATATGACTTTACATGTATAATTGATGTATTACTTTCCATCTTAGTAGGTGGAGGAAAAGCTGTAGAAAGGATAAAAATTTTGAAATTAAATAAAAAAAACATGTTGAAAACAAATAATAAATTGAAAAAATGAGAGAATTCAGTGGTGGGGTGGGAATAAAATATTATAAGCAAATGATGGCTATTTTCCTCATCTTTGCAACATTTGTGCCCCAGAATTGCAGAGTTGGAAAAGCTCTCAATAGCCATCTAGCCCAACTCCTATTGCTAAAGAATTCCCATTATAAAAAATTACCCTAAATGAGTAATACAATAAGGAAAACTGTAGCACCACATTAGATAGCACATTTCATTTTTGACAGTTCTTTCTTAGAAAGTAGCCCAGTATGGCTAATCCTAATTTCTAGGTTTTGCAACTTCCATCTTGGATAAATATTCTGGGACCAAACAGAACAAATCTAATTCCTCTTTCAAATCACAGCTTTTCAAACACTTGAAACTAGCTATTGAAACAGCTCTTCTGAAGGCTAAATATCCCTATTCTTAAGGGTACTAAAGTGAAATTGTTTTAGGATATGTTCAGAAGTGGGGAAATAGTGGATAGTGACAATGTATTCTAGATAATCTACCACATGCTGGAAACCAGCTGAATATGAGCTTTCACTAAGCAGTTGAAGAGAATCAAAGACATCACAACTTAGATTAAATAATTGGTCAATTCAAGCATTCATAAGACCATAGACTTGGAAGGGATAATCATTGTCATCCAGTTTAATACTCTAAATTTAGAGTTGAGAAACTGCAATACAGTTAGGTTAAGTATCATCCATTCCTATTCAATTGGTTCTGTGCCCTCTGTCTATGTATACCTATACAAATATATACACACACTCACATATATATTCATATGACCATGTACCCTTCTATATAGACATATATATATATATGTATAGATATACACATTTATATTCCCTCCAACTATTTTCATATTGAGAAAAGTTTCAAAAGTTACAACTATCATTTTTCCATGTAGGAATGTAAACAGTTCGAATTTGATAAATTCTTTATGATTTCTTTTCTTTGTTTACCTTCTCAGCTTCTCTTTCTTCTTGTATCTGAATGTTAAATTTTCTATTCAACTCTGTTTTTTTCATCAATAACGCTGTAAAGTTCTTCATTTCATTCAATGACCATATTTTCCCCTGAAAAATGATACTCAGTTTTTCTGGGTAGATGATTCTTGGTTTTAATCCCAGCTCCTGGGATTGTTTGGATATGTTTAATAGTGTCTTGATTTCTCATAAAGGTGCTACCTTCCATTTGCTCCAATCTAATTCTGAAGGAATTAGTCTCTTCAGTGAGCTTTTGAGATTCTTTTAATATCTGGCAAATTTGGCTTTTTAAGGCATTCTTCTCTTCATTGGCTTTTTGAGCCTCTTTTGCCATTTGCGTTAGTCTATTTTTTAAGGTTATACTTTCTTCAGTCAGGTTGTTGACTCTCTTTTCATGATTTTCTTGCATCATTCTCATTTCTCTTCCAAATTTTTCCTGCACTTCTCTTACTTGATTTTCAAAATCCTTCATAAGCTCCTCTATATCCTTTAACCAATTCATATTTTTCTTGGAAGTTTTTGATGCAGGAATTTTCTGACTTCATTGTCTCCCTCCTGTTCCATGCTTTGATCCTTTTTATCCCCAAAAAAGAAGTCCAAAGTGAGATTGCTGTGCTTCCTTTGCTTCCTTTGTTTGCTCATGTTGCCACTCAATTACTTGACTTTTGAGCTTTTTGCCACAGTAGAGCTCTGTTTACAGAGAGGAGAGTTTTGTCCCAAATCACTGGGGTTTTCACAGCTGCTGGAGGTATTAGGTGACCTCTCAGAAGCCTCCACTGGCTCTGCCACACTGGTCATATACCCCAGGACCTGCACCCTAGGCAGAGATCCAGATCCAAGCAGATTACAGCAAGAGTGATTACCCCCTCAGATTGGTTGCTTGGTCCCCCTATAATCTGCAGGCCAGGAGCTCTGAAGCAGCCATGCAGCTGCTGGTGACTCATTCTCCTGATGTCCCTCCAGGTAGGGCAGGTTGTGGCCTCTGTGATGCTAAAAGCATGGACTCATGTAGGCCTGGGATGGGCTCCCAGAGTAAAGGGATGGACTTTTTCTCTCTGGCTCCTGGCCTGTCTTCAGCAAGAGGTTTGTATCTCTCTGTGACTTTGTGGGTTCTGTAGCCCTAATGTTTGTTTAGAGTCATTTTTCATAGGTTTTTGAGGTAGTTATAGAGGTGGCATACAGAGTTTTTCTGCTTCTATGCTGCCATCTTGGCCCCATGCCCCCATCTTCAAACTTCATAAAACACAATCTAAGGGCAATTTCATATAGATAGATAGATAGATAGATAGATAAATGTTGTTATCAAATTAATAAAAAGTCAGTATAATTTAGAGTGAATTTATATTTATAGATACTGTATCTCAGTGTTTTATCAGTAAAAATTAAATTCCAGAAAATTCCAAAGCGTATTAAAAAGAAAAAAAAAGACAGTTCCTTGAAGATCCCAGTATAGATTTAAAATTGAATAGTTAAATTTAAACTGTACTATTACCAGGTGTCAAGTTTCGTTGGCAAAAGAAACTAAAAGTAGTAAAATTCTCTAATCTACTATGGTAGTAGAATTTGTAGGACTTGGTATGATATTATCTGTCAGGGACTAAAAAATCCAGGAGATGGTGGTAAGAGAGTTTTAAATATTTACTGTGAATATCACATCTATTCAAAAGTAAGCTCAGGATCAAAAATGACTCAAATATAGCAAATGTGAAAATAGGAATAAAATTACCTTTGAATGAAGTAAATAGAGAGCATAGAGCAAAGACTTAAGCTGAGAAGGCCAGACAATAGGAGCCCTGTCCAATGTTCAGCCTAGGAAAATTACCTGGACTAATAGGATTTGATATACCTCTCTGAGATTCCCCCCAAACCTCCCACTCTTTGTTCAAATTTTTTTCTTTCTATTTCCTTTTCCCCCCTAAGCTACAGAGCTAAACTGTGGCTGTTTAGTCATTTCCCTGTGCTAAAACTCTGAATGATTTTGTTTTCTATTACCTCAGTATAATTCCAGAATAAATTAACCAGAAAGGCACATGAAATATCAAAAAAAGTTCTTGAAATACATTTCTAAAACAACAAACTTAAGACTCTAGTTGAAGAAATTATTAGCCTTATGAATTTTTTGTAAGTTACTCCTCTTGCATATTTTAGTGTTTGTTTTATTGTAGCCCTTCTTTATTACCTCCATTCCCAATTTAAAAAAACCCTGAAAATTCAGTTGCAAACTCAGTTGCTTAGGCCATTGTGCTGCAGTTGTATTTGTCCTGAATGGTGGAGGGAAAGGATTGCTTCCTTTTACTATACCTCCCCTCCCCAGTCAAAACATAAATATATATATCCTTCCAGGTACAAGTATAATCTGAAGAACAATATTAGTTAAGTTGGGAACCTTGAGAAAACTCCTTGGAGGCATCTGAATTGATAGTAAAAAAAATGGAGGGAAGAAACATTTGAGGGAGTTGATTCCTTCATTAGGTGAGCAATAAAATGTGTTTTCTATGGTTTAATATATTTTAAAAATTGTTTCCAATGTGAATATGATTTCAGCAATATTCTAATTATACTTTTCCCAAACCAAAGCAAACGAATGAACATGATTAATATGGCTATCTAAAAAGAATGGTTATTATTATCTGACTTTGCTTATCCACCATTCTAAAGATATTTGTGCATATGTGTGTGTGTGTGTGTGATTGTATAAATAATGTTAGAAGGACTTGTCAATTCAGTCAAATGGAATCAGATAATTCAGTGAAAGCTTGGCCAGTTAATTATCTGAATTTGTTCCTTAGCAATTAGTCTGAATTTGATTCTGTCCAGTAGAAATGATTTTCCGATAGTCACATGTCAAATATTGTTTAAGAAGTATCATAACAGTTAATATTTTATTTTCTGCTATTTTGGTGAAAATGAAATTTGGGTATCTTTGGATTTGAAATACTTTAGATATTACCCACACTTTTCAATTTGGCAAAAAAAATCCCTACAAAATTAATTTACTTTCCCTTACTAAGTTTATATTCAACTCTCTCATTTCACATAGAGAAATTAATTCACAGAAAAATTATAAGAAGCTACTCAGGGTCACAAACTAGTAATGTGAATAGTACTATGGATTGGATTAAATAGTAATATGAATTGGATAAAAATTAAAGAATTTTAATTTAATTAAATTTAAATTATGTTAAAATTCAGATCTTATGATAACAAATGCATTGCTCCACCCCCCCCCAAAAAAAAAATCTGACAGGTTTTTTTTTTCATCCTGAGTATTCTTTTTGGTGGTTTTTTTTTTGTTCCTTTCACATTTTGAATTATTTACTGATTTTAATGCTCTCATGCTATAAATGAGCATGAAACAGATTCAAGTACATGGGATTGTGTTGAGGAAATAAGTAGAAAACATGCTGTTGATTTGCATTTGTTTGCAACACACTTGCCCTATGCAATCTGTAGAACTATACTCACATGCCATTCAAAATGGTGGTGAATCAAAATGAGTGATGTGATTTTGTAAATACTGTGTGTGTTTTAGTATTTACAAAGTTCTTGTAGAATTTAATTTTCAAATGAAATGAAAACTACTTTTTAGAAATACTGCCATCACTTTACTGTGGAAATTTACCATATTTGCATTCATTATATAAAATTGTGAACAGTACATATGTCACTACCAAATAGTCAGTTTTGTGTTGTTTTTTTTCTTTAAAAACCAACAAACCATAGCAGCCTTTGCCAGAATTATGTAAAAGCAAAATAAAGCATCAATTTTCTTATCCTGCATTATGAAAATCCCAATGGTTATACTAAAATAACCAAAAATCTATTGAACAGTAACTTAAATAGTTTCTCTTGGGACAAAGAGGGGGAGAAAGTTTTAGATATAGTAGAAATGATATAAAAATTCTAGGTAAAAACTTTTCTTAAAAATCAATAAATTACAGATATCTTAGAGTGCTTCATGACCATGTTTTTCACCACAATTTTGGATCAATAAAATTAGTGAGGCCATCTATGATTTAAATATGGAGGTCTGAAAAAAATTCCATGCTTTTTCTCAATACTATAACTCTCTTCTTTAACTTTTCTTCCAATTGAAGGAATCTATGATTTTGACCATTTAATGGTTTAGACTGAAACCTATTGATGACTATTCTTCCTAAACAGCTACTCTTGATTCTCTCTCCATTTATCATGGCATACCCTTTAAGTCTTTTTTAACATTTCCTAAGTGAAAATGTGGCATGTAGGCTATTATCCCTTGTATTTAGTTCTAGGTTCAAAGGGTCAATTCTTAGTATTCAGTAGATGATCAGACTCTTCCACCCATTTCACACCTCAATGCAGACAAGAAAATGCTCTGTAAATGGCTATGTGATAAACATTGATTATTCCATATTAATGGGTGATGATAATTACTGCTTTATTTGACAAGGGTAAAGTGATGGCTCTTCAATTTCTACCTCCCGGCCTTATATCTTTTGAAATATCCATGGCCTTTTATTCCTTACCATGGATTTTGTTATTGTCTTGCTCTAGAAAGCAACCATTTGGTAGTTAGGATTTAGTTACGTCATTTTTGCTTCATTATCCTTAGCCATAAACATTAAACAACCTCTATTTATTTAGATCTTCCTCTATTACTAAGAACAGAATTTGGTATTTGTATTTATTTTATTCTTGTGTGTGTGTGTCTTTGAAGATTAACACAAACTGCAGGTATTTTAGATGAAATTTTGCTTTCTGTATTTTGCCTCTATTTTTAACTTGTTACTGTAAGGGTATACAGTGTGGTATTAGGTTTTCTTGTTTTGCTTCTGCAGTATGTGTTTTTCCACATAGGTCTGTCTAGATGTGACTGATAGGAAGAAAAGAATAGATATTTCTAAAACACAGGTGGGAAATCTGTGGCTTTGATTTCACATGTCACGGTGTCCTTGGGTATGGTCTTTTGAGTGAATCTAACATTTACACAACAAATTCTTTTATTAAGGTGACTTGTTCTATGAAGTTTAGATTAAGTCAAAAAACTGCTATTGAGGACCTAGAGGGACACGTGGCCTAGAGGCCACAGGTTCCCCATTTCTTCTCTAGAGTCTTCTCCCTTCACCTTCTTTATTTTATTTTTCTACACTGTATTTATTTATTTTTAGTTTTCAACATTCATTTCCACAAGATTTTGAGTTCCAAATTTTCTCCCTGTCTCTCCCAAACCACCCACCCCAAGATAGCAAGAATACTGAATGCCCCTTCCCCAGGCCTCCCTCTCTTATATCCACTCATCCCTCCCCTTTCTCCCTTCCCCCTTACTTTCTTGTAGGGCAAGATGAATTTCTATAACCTTTTCATCCTTCTTTAAGGAAAGATTTTTATTATGGTCGGGAGGGAAATAAACAGTTTAAGGCCAGAGACTGGCCACTGTGCTCTCCTCAGAGTAAAGAGGTACAAGACTAGAATCAGATCTATCTACTCCCTTAAATATTGTTACTCTAGGAGAAAGTTTTTTAGGTTCAAGCTTTGCTCCTCATCAGTGACTCAAGTTTTATATCCAAGACTTGACCCCCTTCCCACAAAATACCAGTTCTACAATGAAAAGATATAGTCAATAAAACCATTTCATCCAAATAAATAGAAAAAAAAAGCAGAAAAAGTATACCTAGGAGACTACATGCTAGATGATATATAGAACAAATGAGCTATTCAATTCAACATGTTATAATACAGTTTAACCAAGAAATTCTCAGATGTCAGTAAAAAAGTTTTATTCTTTAGTGCAGTAATCCTTAGTGTAGTAAGCAGAGAATAGGAACATGATTGAATTTCTGGCTCTTCTCCATGTCTTTTTCCCAGAACTTTCCTCTCCTTCAATGACTTGAAGAAAGTCTGAAAATTTTTTTTTCCTCTTAAAGAAGGAAGCCAGAAGAACAGGATATGTCTTCTTCCAAAGACTTATCAATTTGATGCATCGTTTTGGCAATCAATATACACCAACGAAGAGAACACTATACAAATGTACTTTGAGATTTGAGTTTCAATGTTTCAAATATTCAAAAATTATGATAATTGGGGGACTTTATTTTCTATGCAGGGGCTTTTGTGAAAATATTAATCACGGTGTCTTTGTCAATTTACTTTTCTTTTTTTAAAATTTATATATATATATTATTGCTAACTTATTATTTTTTGTCAAATGCTTTATTAACTTCTAATTTACATCATTCATTTCTGCAAGATTTTGAGTTACAAATTTTCTACCTGTTTTTCCCGTACCCACCACCCCAAAATAGTAATCCCACTGGATATCCCCTCCTCTAATCTTCTCTCTCCCATATCTTCTCCCATACACGTCCAACTTTCTAGTATGGCATGGTGGATCTCTATGCCCCAGTGCCTGTATAACTTATTTCCCATTTATATGTAAAATAATATTTATAATAGTATATATATGTATATATATATATATGTTAAACATTTGATTTTAAAACTTTGAATTCCAGATTCATCTCATTCCTCCCTTGTCACCCACCCATACTGGAAAGATAAGCAATTCAATATAGGTTGTACATGTGTTGCTATGCAAAACATTTCCATAGTAGATATATTGCAAAAGACTGACTATATTTCTCTCCCTCCTATACCATCTCCCACTTATTCAGTTCTCTACTTTTATCCTATCTCTTTTCAAAAGTGTGGCTTCTAACTTTCCTCTCCCCCAGTCATCATCCCCCCTCTCTTCCCCTTCCCCCCTGGTCTCCTGTAGGGTGAGATACTGTATTTAGTGTGTATGCCATTCCCTCACTAAGCCAAATTCAATTGAGAATAAGGTTGAGCCATTCCCTTTTGACTTTCTGTTATTCCCTTCCAGTGTAATAATTTTCCCTTACCCCTTATATATAAGATAGTTTACCCCAATCTGTCTCTCCCCAACTCCTCTCATTATATTCCTCTCTCACCTCTTAATTTCACCTTTTAAGTATCATCTCTTCCCATTAAACTGGTTCTGTACCCTCTATCTATGTATACCTGTACACATATATACACACATTCACATAAGTATCCATACTCCCATATACCCTCCTATATAGACACATATATGTATACACATACACCCACACAAATATATATACATTTCTATTCCCTTCAATTATTCTCATACTGAGAAAAGTTTCATAAGTTACAATTATCACTTTTCCATGTAGGAATGTAAATAGTTCAGCTTTGATAAGTACCTTATGATTTCTTTTCCCTGTTTACCTTCTCATGCTTCTCTTGCTTCTTGTATTTGAATGTCAAATTTTATATTCAATTTTGTTTTTTTCATGAAGAATGCTTGAAAGTTCTTCATTTCATTGAATTACAATATTTTCCCCTGAAACATGATACTTAATTTTGCTGGATAAGTGATTCTTGGTTTTAATCCCAGCTCCTTTGACCTCTGGAATATCATATTCCAAGCCCTTCCATCCCTAAGTGTAGAAGCTGCCAGATCCTGTTATCCTGATTGTGTTTCCACAAAATTCAAATTGTTTCTTCCTGGCTGCTTGTAATATTTTCTCCTTGATCTGGGAATTCCAGAAACTGGCTATAATATTCCTAGGAATTTTCTTTTTGGGATGTTTTCAGGAGGTGATGTGTGGATTCTTTCAACCTCTATTTTGCCCTCTGGTTCTAAAACATCAGGAGAATTTTCCTTGAGAATTTCTTGAAGGATATTTGCTAGGTTCATTTTTTGATCATGGCTTTCAGGTAGTCCAAAAATTTTTAAATTATCTCTCCTGGATCTACTTTCAAGGTGAGTGGTTTTCCTAATAAGATATTTCACATTGCATTCTATTTTTTCATTATTTTGGATCTGTTTAATAGCATCTTGATTTCTCAAATAATCACTAACTTCCACTTGCTCCAATCTAATTCTGAAGGAATGATACTCTTCAGTGAGCTTTGTATATTCTTTTTCCTTCTGGCAAATTTGGCTTTTTTAGGCATTCTTCTCCTCATTGGCTTTTCAGCATCTTTTGCCATTTCAGTTAGTCTATTTTTTAAGGTGATATTTTCTTCAATCAGGTTGTTGACTCTCATTTCATAATTTTCTTCCATCATTCTCATTTCTCTTGCAATTTTTTCCTCCACTTCTCTTATTTGATTTTCAAAATCCTTTTCAAGCTTCTCTGTGGCCTGTAACCAGCTTGTATTTTTCTTGGAATCTTTTGGTGCAGGAGTTCTGACTTCACTGTCTTCCTCCTGTTCCATGCTTTTATCCTTTTTGTCCCCAAAATAGGAGTCTAATGTTGTGTTCCTCTATTTGCTTTGCTTCCCTTGTTTACTCATATTGCCACTCAAATACTTAACTTTTGGGGTTTTTGCCACAGTAGAACAATTCTACCAGATAGGGGAGCTTTGTACCAAATGTTGGGGTTTTCTCAGTTGCCGAAGTTATTCATTGGGTACCCTCTCTGAAACCTCACGTTCTGGAAACACACACTCTGGAAAGCTGGTCACACACCTCAGGACCTCCACCCTAGACTGCAATCCAGATCCAACCAGGTTAAAGCAAGAGTGATTACCCCTCAGACTGCTCACTTGGTCCCCCTACACTTCTCAGGCCAGGAGCTGAAGCTGCCATATGTGGGTGTCTTCAGGGCCACTCCTCTTCAGTGGCTTCTTGCCCCAGGGGAAGAGGCTGATGCACTCCCAACTACTGGATCCCAAGTTCACACTACACAGACTACTACTTTGTCCTTAGCGTCTGTGGGTTGATAATTCTGGAAACTGCCACAGGTGCTGGTCATCTGAAATCCCTCCAGTTGGTGGCTGGTCAGGCCCACCATGGGGCTAAAACCTCCAGCTCATTCAGGCCTGGGGTTGGCTCCCAGAGCACATCGCTGGCTGCTCCCTGAAGGCGTCCTGGGCTATCCTCAGCAGGAGGTTAGCTTCTTTGTGTTATTTTGTGGCTTCTGTATCTCCAATGATTGTTCAGGGTCACCTTTTACATGAAGTGGAGGTGGTGGGAGCCGGAGCTCAGCAGAAGTCCTGTTTCTACTCTGCCATCTTGACTCTGCCCTCCCTTTTTGTCAATTTTCTAAACTTGGCTAAGAAATCCCATCATATTTCATGACAGTTGGGATCATTTTGTCTCTTGACATTTTTTCTCTTGTTTTATTGTTATAAATTGGATTTTCAGCATGTTTTTAAAAAGAATTGAAGAGAAGTAGCATCCTGATTTTCTTCAAATTTTGATGAAACTTCTGATGTTTCTTAAATATAAATATTGCTAGTTTTTAGTTTCAAATTACTTTATTGTTCTAAATAAAAACCTTTAATTCAATAACATTTTAGCATTTAAAATATTTTGTTTAAAACTTATTCTGCTTTTATTGATTTGTTCATTTTTTTGTTTGTATGTATATATATATATATATATATATACTACTGTTTAATGATTTCTTAATGTTGAATTATTCTTATAGCTCTGGCATTAGTTATAATTAGCTATAATAAATTAGTTTTAGCTAAAATTTATTTAAAATGTTTGCAATGATGCACTTTGGTTATATTAACATAAATTTTCTGTTTTTATCTGTCCTATCATGAGTATCAGAATCATGTTTTTGTCATCAAAAGTATATTATGTACATACCTTCTTTTTTCTAGTTTATGGGACAATTCAAACAACCTAAGTATGATGATTTAAATTTTAGCGTTATGTACTGATTTTGTTTTAAAATCCTGAAGCAGAATTAAGGAATTCGGACTGATTAATTTTTAAGTGAATCACTTAGTTCAGAGAGACCATATAATCCTTTCCTTATATATACTTAGGAGATTACAATTTTTTTAATATGGTAATTTTTAAAAATGTTGACACTTCTAACATTTTACAGCAACCATTAGGTAGAATCAGAAAGCCTCTTTGTGTTAGTATATCTTTCCTTTCTGAAATTGTGCAACTTCTTTAGTATTTCAGGCTATCACTGTTATCTTCTGCATTGTTGCTGGGTAGTTTTGAGTATCTCTATGAATTCTTCAGCTTACTCTTCCATTCACTGAATTATTTTCCTTTAATGCATAGTATCTTCTACAGGATAGTTGGGGAGACATAAAACCAAAAGATTCATAGTCTCAATTACCCAATAGTAAAACAACATAGGGGGAAAGGAGGTAATAAAAGAGAAGGTAGAATTGTTTCTTTTGCTCAATAATGTCTTAATTCCTGTTATTTGATTTAGTAAAAGAAAATATCATAGTTGGGCAGCTAGGTGGTGCAGTGAGTAGAGCATCGGCCCTGGAGTCAGGAGGACCTGAATTCAAATCCGGTCTCGGACACTTAACACACACACACACACACACACACACACACACACACACACACACCTAGCCATGTGACCTTGGGCAAGTTGGTTAACCCCAATTACCCTCCAAAAAAGAAAAAAAAGAAAATACCAGAGTGCAGACTTTTCTTTAGATGCCTTTCTGTTGTATTCTCACTTAAAGTAGTCTGGAGGAAAGTGGTTCCAAACAAATACTGCTTTATTTGTGGATTTTGATCTTTTGGAATTGTTTATTTTCTTTTAACAACAATTGCTCACTTTTTGGAAATGACAGTTCATAAGAAGTGCAAGAAGTTCAGATTATTGAGTGATGAGAACTTGGTGACTTATAGACTAAGATCATCCTCTTGTTTCTGAAATCTCTTTCTGGTCAGGTTTCCTTCTAAATGTTCATTTATAGTAAACTTTAGTGACTCTGTTAACCCTGAGGTAGGGTAGGAAGGGTGGATGATGTCAGTAAGCCAAGAGTTGAGGCCTCAGAAACCATAAACAAATTGCATCACTTGTCCAAGGAAGGTCTTGATCAGTGTAGAAATCAGGAAGATTTCAGGTATAGAAAAGAGAAGACAAGTGGAACCTTGGGCTTATTGCTCTCATCCTGACTTCTCTATTACCTCAGGAAGAGATGTTAGCTTTTAAAGCCCTCTAATGGGTATCCTCTGCTCAAAAAGTCTAGACTTTTTTCTCAAATATAACAAGTAGTTGACATGCTTATGCATAGCAAAAGCCTCTACAACCTGACAGATGATTTATATAGTCCCAATGGAGTAGAGTCACCATCTCAGATTAATTAGTTTTGAATATTTGATAGAATTCACTTTTAAATCTATCTAATACAGATAGATTTCCCCTCCATTCCTTATATCTTCTCCTGGGGATCCACTTATGGATGACATTTAAATTCTTTCTAAATTGAGATGAATATTATCTCTATTTCGTCTTTCACTCATTTGGGCAATTTATATCTATGTAAATATTTATCAACTTTCTTTAGATCTATGATTTGCTATGATATGATTGCATATAGTAGTTTCCTCTATGTCCTGTTTATTTTAAATTTACTGTTCTTAATTTTAATATTTAAAAATTTTTTCTCCTCTCTCTTGATTTTATCAAATCCAATTACCTAATAGAATATTATTCTATTCCAACTTTCAAAAGTAATTAATTGTAAATCCAAGCACAAGCAACTTTCCAGAGGAAGGGTACTGTGAAAAGCTTTCAAGGTTCTGTTTACATAGTATAATGAACACTTTATTCAGTAACAAATCAGAGCAAAACATTCCTAGAAAATCAAAGTATAGCATTCACAATGTCACAAATTTTCACAGAAAATAAAAATACAGCATTCATAATGGCATAATAACTCAGCAACTTATCACTAAAATGGCCACATAGTTTTTACCAAACCTCATAGTTTTGAACAAAGTACAATCATTTAGTTAATCAATCATTCAATCATAAAGTACAAAAGGTCAAACTCCTCCACCCATGGGGCACACTAAGTTACAAATCAGTCACTATTCAGTCATCAGTCACTCCTTAGTTCCCTCTTAAGGCATAGTGGGAAATACACAAGCCATCCACCCCTAGGTCACTAGTAATTTACAATTTCAGTCACTACTCAGTACCCATGGAAAGGTCTTTCTATCTTGACTTGTGGCAGCTTCCATGGCTCTTCTTCCAAGGTCCCAGTTTTTGCCCAAATCTAAGCAAATGCCACATGAATTCAAAGGCAGACAGCTCCCAGCTCCTTATCCAGCTCTCCATGCAGTTCCTGCTCCACAATGGAGATCAGTGTCCAGTCCATATCAAATCCTTCACAGTCTCTGTTCCTGGGAAGACAAGGGTTAACAAAGCCACAAGAACATTCATCCACATTAGCAAAGCCACAACAACACTTGTACAGAATAGCGACACCACAGTCATGCTTCCTCAGTATTCCGCAGCTCCAGCTGGCCTTCGGAAATCTTCAGCAACTTCATTCTCAAAATCAACATCACTTTCTCCATGGAAGTTCTAGTCCAGCAGCCAAGACCAGCCTTCAGGTTCTCATCCCAAGAAGTTCTGATTTTCCCAGCTGGGATTTTTTCTTATATACAGTATTGCTCCTCCCTGTTCAGCCCTTTACTGTTATGTCAGCAACAGGGGTTCATACCTTTGTTTTCTTTAACAGCAGCTTAATTTGAAACTAGGTGCTAAGTGCCTGTCAGCTTTCCAATACAAAAGGATCTTTAAATTTCACTACTATTACATTAATTCATTAAAATTTTTAATTTAGTAATTTCCTCTATGACTTTAAATACATCTGTGATTTTTTCAGAGATCGTGGAACAGTAGAAATTGGCATGAACTATTATAGTCAGAGGATATTGTACCCTGTCAGGAAGACCTGAGTTCAAATTTGACCTTAGACACTTACTGATTGTGTCACCCTGGGCAAATCACTCATCTCTGTTTACCTCAGTTACTTCATCTGTAAAATGAGCTGGAGAAGAAAATGGCAAACCAATCCAGTATCTTTCCCAATAAAACCTGAATGTGGATATGAAGGGTCAGACATGACTCAAGTGACTGAATATCAATAACAATAAATTTTAGTTAGAAAATGTGAATTCAAATCTTCACCTTGAAATTTGCTCTTTTGTGACTTCAGGAAAGTTATTTCTTCTATTTGGGATTTAATTTCTTCATCTATAAAATTATTTAATGAAACTAAATGACTTTTATTGACTTCAACCAGCACTAGTTCAGTCCTGGTCCTGACTCTGGGTTTCAAAACCATGTGACCACATTGAACATTTTCATCTTCCTCTCCCCTCACAACCACATTCTTTTTTCTAGTTCCCTTTTGCATTGTCTTCTCCAATTATAATGAAAGCTATTCAAGGACTGAGACTGTTGTTGTTGGTGGGGTTTTTTTTTTTGGTAATTTTTCATTTATTTAGATCAACATACTTATTACAGTGTTTGCCAAATAGTGTGTGGTAAATAAATGCCTCCTTCCTCTTTTTCTTTCTAAATCTGTGGGCCCAATTTTTTAAATTGTTTATTCAATTCATGCTTCCTTTCTTATCACTTTATTTGAAAGACCTTCATGTGTGGAGTATATCCTAATCATTTTGATTCATATATGTATCATGGAACAGTAAATAGACTTCTGGATCAAAATCAGAGGATTCTAGTGGAATGCACACTTTTCCACTAACCATCCACATGGGTTTCAAAGCATCTATTCTGGAGTTCTTCACCTACAAAATTATTTGGTTAAACCACTTTGCCTCCAAGTGCATGCTTCAGTTAAATTCTCTCCCACCGCCACTGCCACATTTTTCATTCTCTGGGATGATGCCTATTTTCTCTGCATAGGATTTACCTATAGGTGTTCTCTTTCTCTACTTTTAGTAAATTTCACATGAATGAGACTTTCACATGCCTCATACAAATATGAATATGCTTCCTTTATTTGTCTTATCTCTTTTTTTTGTTTTGTTTTTATTATTTGTTTCTGTGTTGTCCCACCATTAAATGTATTATCTTACCCTTTATAAGTAATGATCATAAATATGATCTCTTCTCTCAGTGGCTCTTCAACATAATGAGAATTCAAGATGACACTAAACATTGATATATCTACTTGATCTTTATATGCTACTTGAAATTATCTTTCTTAAGTTTATTCTTTTTAATCAATTTCATGTCCAATCTACAGTTCTATACTGATTGAAAATCCAAAGAGTAGAAATTTTTAATTGATTAAGGATTTTTTTCTCAAAAAAAAAAAGAAAACCTAATCCCTTGTTGGGTAGGCTAGCACATGCAGATTTAAACGCAAACAGTCCCATAGAGAACATATTCTGTTGTATAATAATGAACCACACTGCATAATTATTAACATAGCAGGAACACATTTCTAGCACACCACTTTAGCTGTTGTTTCCTAACAGCTAAAATGGGGGGGGGGAGTTACATTTGTTGTATTTTTTAATGCCAGTTTACTTGATTGATTCATTATTGAACATTCCTGAATAAGTAAGAATGGTTTATAATTTAAACTTGGTATGACTATCTCAAACATAGAATTGCTGACTGAAAATCAGTTTTTCATGTGTTCTTTGATCCATTCTATTGGAGCTTCATTTCATTCAGTGTAAATCCCATAGAAATTCAGCACATTTTAAAAATAGCCATTGATTGATATGGACACTCTATTCGTGATATCAGAGAATGAGTACTGATTCAGGGTCAGAGGACCTAGGTTTGAATCCTGGTCCTGTCATGTACTGCCTTGGAAATGTTGTACAAGTCATTTAATCTGTCTTTGTATAGATTCTTTTAAAAAAAAATGAGAAGGTTGAAGTACAAGACTTTTGGTCCCTTCCTACCCTAAATCTATAACAATACCTCCTAGGATTGGTAAAAAGTAAAACTCTAAAGCCTGTTTACATTATGTATAATATATACTCATGTTTTCTCATAATTTCCCGAGAGAGGACACACTCAGAATGTTAGAAAGGTTTCTCTTATTATTTTCTTGCATCTCAAACATCCTATTTCAGCTTTCCATCAGTGATGTGGCACTACTCTCATGAAATGTACACACCTTTTAAATTCATAGAAACCCTTAATATTGCCTATCATTCCATCCCATTTCTTATACAAAAGATAATAATGGCTACAGATATAACCCACCTGCACTTACGATGCTGAGTTGTTTATAGATAGAGATCTTCTCAGATGATTGCTTTCCATATTTCACAGCTATATAATGGGTCTACAATTTATATTCCAGGAGATGGACTTAACATTCCCTCAACTGGTAAATGGTCAGTTTTCAGAGGAAGAAATTAAAGTTATTTATAGCCATATAAAAATGCTCTAAATCACTATTGATTAGAGAAATACAAATAAAAATAACTCAGGTACCATATCATACTTGTCAGATTAGCTAACATGAAAAAAACAGGAAAATTATAAATGCTGGAGAAGATGTGGGAAAATTGGAACACTATTTTTGCTGTAGTTGTAAACTCATCCAATTGTTCTGGAGAGCAATTTGGGACTATACCCAAATGGCTAAAAAAAAATGTGCATACCCTTTGGTCCAGAAATACCACTTTAGTTCTGCATCCTAAATGGATCTTACAAATGGGAAAAGGACCCACTTGTACAAAAATATTTATAACAGCTCTTTTTTGTGGTGGCAAATAATTAAAATTGAAGAGTTGCCCATCAATTGGGGAATGGCTGAACAAGTTGGGGTGTATGAATGAAATGGAATAATATTGTGCTATAAGAAATGATGAGTAGGCAGACCAGAAAAACTTGGGAAAACTTATATGAACTGTTTCTGAGTGAGGGGAGCAGAACCAGGAGAAATTTTCAAACAGTAACAGCCACAGTGTGCAAAGACTGATATTGAGAGATTTGGCTCTTCTCAGCAATGCAAGTTTCTAAGACAACTCCAAAAGGCTCATGATGGAAAATGCTATCCACAACCAGAGAAAGAATTACAGATTCTAAATGTAGATCAAAGCATACAATTTGCTCTCTTTCCTGTTGTTCTGTTTTGTTTTGTTTCTTCTATCTCATGGTTTATTCCATTGGTTATAATTTTTCTTTACACATTTAATGTGAAAATATATTTAATCTGAATGTATACGTAGAGCCCATATCAAATTGCATGCTGTCTTGGGGAAAGGGGATGTGAAGGATGGGAAAAATTTAAATCTCGAAAGCTTGTGGAACTGAATGTTGCAAACTAAAAATAAATATATTTTTTTTAAGAAGAGAGATGGACCTTAGATGAAAAAGACTGAGAATCCACATTTAATATTATGTCTCATTTAATGTAAAAGATATTTTAATTTGCTTAGCTTATTCCCATGTCTTATTTGTGATTGACAGTGAATTTTCTGTCTATTAAGATCCCCAGTTCATTTTCATGGGGAAAAAAAGTGTTATCTAGTTATCCCTCTGAATTAGTTGAACACAAGTGTGGTGCTTTCCACTTGTCTATATTTATTTTCATTTTCTTTGAAGAAGTCCTATCATTCTAGCCTTTGTAATCCTTTTGAACCCTGCCTGTAATCCAATGTGTTAGCTATGCCTCCCAGGCTTATGTTATCTTCAAAGTTGATAAGCAAATGATTTTTTTACATAGCACTGGTAGAAATGTTGAACAGTGCAGGATCAAGGACAGTTTCTTGGAACATTCCTTTAGAGAATTCCTTCTAAGACAGTGTTTTTAAAACTGTGGGATACAGGAGATACTAACTTTCTTCTGAACAGAGAAATAATTGAAATTATTGATTGTTTTAAAGTACAGCTTCCAGATAAATTCATTATTTTTTTCAATTGAAACAGAGTTCAAATCAAACTCAGCATATTTAGCTCTAATGGAGGAAATTTGATCTCACTGATGATAGAGGAGGAGTATGCCTTTTCAAAGTTGATGTGACTTTAAGAGGAAAGGACAAGATCCTTTGACTGGAGGAAAAATATGTTTGCTCATGGATTAGGGTACACTCAATACTCCAATGTTCCAATTCTTGTTTATGTTACATGGTGCTGGAGCCAATGTCTGAGAATATGGAAAGATGCTAGTGGTTCCAAAAGAGTCAAGTTTCAGCAATATGTCTAAGTCTCATATCTCCCCTCCTCCCAGGGGTAGGATGACCCTGGATCTCTTTAGGGATACCAAAAGATAGAGTGGCTCCGACTTTCTTCTACTACTCATAGCATATTAGACACATAGTACATTGCTTCTGGTGATATTTTCTCTGTCACCTTTGTGAGTCAGTAATTGTGCAGGAGACAGTATTGGATTTCGGGTAAGGTGATCTGGGTTTAAATCCTGGCTCAGATGACTAATACCTATGTGATATTAGGAAGCCATTTTAGATTTTATCTTCCAAAAGGAAGGGATTGTACTAGGTGACCTGGAAGACCACCTTACTATCCTATAAAAATGTAACAAATCTACTATATAGTATAAATGATGCTGACAGTATCCATTGATAGAGAAAATATATGGAAACTAAGAGCTATTATCAATGCCATTAAGTGATTTTATACATTATTAGTCAAAGTATGATCATCAATCCATTATTTATTAAAAGAAATTTTTTAAAAAAATACTCAGTGAGCATGAAGATTTGAAGTTCCCTTATAATAGCCCTCAAAAGTCTAAGGACACATGCAGAATTAAGAGATTAGGAAAGTGGCCTGATTACTGAATTTCAGTCCTGAAGGACTTGAAATATGGTGGTGGTATTCCGCTCCAGAATGGGCAAAAGGAAGAGTTTGTATCTATGACTATTAAATGTTGTACTTGGAGACCTAAATTCATATCTTGATAATTAGTTGCATGAGTGTGAATAAATAATTTTTTTACCCCTCAGGAATCTTTCTAAAGTTATAATTTACAAGGAGTTGCTGGTCTCCATTCCTAGAAGGTTTTCCCATATTGGGAGTTTCCTAGCATGGATGATACCAATTTTTTTTCCCACACATACACACGCATCAAAAATAGCCACAACAGGAGCGGTAGCAACAACACCATTGTCATCAACATCATTTTGTGATAAAAGTCATACTTTCTCCATTAAAGTATCTTTCACTGTAACAGATGGACATTTTACCTTTTATCCCCTAAGGTCTTAAAAGATGAATTCATTTATATCATTTTAAGAAAAATAACTAAAGTTCTAACATGCCCAGTCATGTGCAAAAATAATAGGTAAAAAAAATATTTTTGAAACATTACCCTTTATCACATTACTCTGTCATTTAAATTATCAAGAGATAGCTATTAAAATCAATACAGATTAAAGAAAGATCCACAATCTTCCTTTAAAAAAGAATGAATCTAAAAATTGAATTATATTGAAGATAAGGAAGTTTAATAATCTGAGGCTGTACACTAAGCTTAGAATAAATATTCTAAAATTTGTGGATTACTCTGAAAGGTCTCAAGGAAAAATAATGAAAAAATATATGAGGGGTCACAAGCAGGATTGACAAGGAGTTTTAATAGTATTTTCAGTCAGAAATAGTTGTGATTCAATCACTTTAGAAAGGAAAGTTAGGGGGTGGAGCCAAGATGGTGATATAGAAGCAGGAAAATTCCAAAACTACCTCAAATACCTATAAAAAATGAATCTAAACAAACTAAAGCGCTACAGAACCCAAAAAGTAAGAAAGAGAATCAAACCTCCGGCTGAAGACAGCCCAGGAGGTGAACAGGAAGGGTCCATCCCAGTCTTTGGGAGACAAGCTAAGCCCAACTTGAGTCCACAGTTTTAATCACAGGGAGGCCACGGCTAGCCCCAGATGGAGGGACTTCAAGAGATTGGATCACCAGCAGCTGAGGCTGTTTCCAGAATTATCAAACATAAATGCCAAAGACAAAGTGAGAGTTCAGTGTGGACTTTGTGGGAACAGGGGGTCTGGGATTGCGGTCTGGCCTCTACCCCTAGAGGGAGAAGCAGTTGAGGTGCAACAGCCACTTATACATGGCTGCTTCAGAGCTCCTGGTCTGTGGATAGCAGGGGGATGAAGAAACCAGTCTGAGGGGGTGATCACTCTTGCTTAACCTGCTTGGATCTGAATCTCTGCCTAGGGTGCAGGTCCTGGTATGTGTGACCAGTGTGCTAGAGCCAGTGGAGGCTTCTAAAAGGTCACCCAACTAATAGCTCCAGCAGCTGCAAAAACCCCAGCGATTTGGAACAAAGCTTTCCTATCTGGAAGCAGAGTTCTACTGTGGCAAAAAACTCAAAAGTGAAGTAATTGAGTGGCACCATGAGCTAGCAAAGGAAGCAAAGCAAGCAGGGCAATCTCAGTTTGGACTCTTTCTTTGGGGACAAAAGGGATCAAAGCATGGAACAGGAAGAAGACAATGAAGTCAGAACTCCTACATGAAAAGTTTCCAAGAAAAATATGAACTGGTTACAGGCCATAGAAGGGTTTTGAAAACCAGATAAGAGAAGTGGAGTAAAAATTGGGAAGAGAAATAAGAATAATGCAAAAAAAATCATGAAAAGAGAGTCAACAACCTGAATGAAGAAAATAACACCTTAAAAAAGAGACTAACTCAAATGGCAAAAGAAGCTCAAAAAGACAATGAGGAAAAGAATGCTTTAAAAAGCCAAATTTTCTAGATGGAAAAAGAATCTCAAAAGCTCACTGAAGAGACTAATTCCTTCAGAATTAGATTGGAGCAAATGGAAGCTAATTACTTTATGAGAAATTTAGATACTATCAAACAGATCCAAACAAATGAAAAAAATAGAAGGCAATGTGTAATATCTCATTAGGAAAACCACTGATCTGGAAAATAGATCCAGGAGAGATAATTTAAAAATTATTGGACTACCTGAAAGCCATGATCAAAAAATGAACCTAGAAATCATCCTTCAAGAAATTCTAAAGGAAAATTGCCCTGGTGTTTTAGAACCAGAGGGCAAAATAGACGTTGAAAGAACCCACTGATTACCTCTTGAAAATGATCCCCAAAAGAAAACTCCTAGGAATATTATAGCTAGGTTCTGGAATTCCCAGATCAAGGAGAAAATATTACAAGCAGCCAAGAAGAAACAATTTGAATATTGTGGAAACACAATCAGGATAACACAGGATCTGGCAGCTTCTACACTGAGGGATCGGACGGCTTGGAATATGATATTCCAGAGGTCAAAGGAGCTGGGATTAAAACCAAGAATCACCTACCCAAAAAAACTGGGTGTCATGTTTCAGGGGGAAATATTGTAATTTGATGAAATGAAGAACTTCCAAGCATTCTTGATAAAAAAAAAAAAACAGAATTTAATAGAAAATTTGACATTCACATACAAGAAGCAAGAGAAGCATGAGAAAGTAAACAGGGAAGAGGGAAACATAAGAAATTTATCAGAGTCAAAATATTTACATTCTTACATGGAAAAATGATAATTGTAACTTATGAAACTTTTCTCAGTAAAAAATTCTTTGAAGGGAATATAAATGTATATATATATATGTCTATATAGGAGGATATATGAGCATATGAATAGATATGTGAGTATGTGGATATATGTGTACAGGTATACATGGACAGAGGGCACAGAAACAATTGAATAGAAAGGGATGATACTTAAAAGGTTAAATTGAGAGGTAAGAGGGGAATATAATGAGAGGAGATGGGGAGAGACAGAATGGGGTAAATTATCTTATATAGAAGAGGCAAGGGAAAACTGTTACAATGAAGGGGAAGTACAGGAAGGCAAAAGAGAATGAGTCAAACCTACTCTCATTGAATTTGGCTTAGGGAGGGAATGACATACACACTAAATAGCATATCTCAACATACAGGAGAGTAGAGGCAAGGGGATGAGAGGCGAGAAGATGGAAGTGAGGGCAGATTGATGGTGCGGGAAGTTGGAAGCCACACTTTTGGAAAGGGACAGGGTCACAGTAGAGAATAGAATAACTCTCATACACATATGGAGTTCTTTTCCTTTCAAATTTCCTGAGCTCTGACTGAATCTCAAAAGATTATCTTCCACAAAACACTTCACCAACACATTCCACTGGGAAAAACTATTTTTTTTCCTCTGTTCAAGCTCATAACTATCTCAGCTAATCTGCTCCTCACCTAATCTGCTCCTCACCTAAACACAGAATTGATGGAATAGATACATGGGCAAGCAGGGTTATTACTATCCCTTTAAGAGGCACTGACAGCATTATCTCCCCAAGGATTATGTATGTGTTCTTTCAACCTCTATTTTGCCCTCTGGTTCTAAATAGAACAAGTGGGATTCCGGATAGGAAGAAGGGGAATATACTCAGTCTTTCACAATATATCTACCATGGAAATGATTTGCATAGCTACATATGTACAACCTATATTGAATTTCTTATCTTCCCAGTAAGAATGGGTGACAAGAGAGGAAGGGAAAGAATCTGGAATTCAAAGTTTTAAAATCAAATGTTTAAAAAATATATTATTATTATTATTACAAGCAACTGGGAAATAAGATACACAGGCACTAGGGTATAGAGATCCATCTTGTCCTACTGGAAAGTCAGAGAGGGGATTGGGGAGGATATAGGAGAGAGCAGACTGGGGGAGGGGATATAGAGTGGTATTACTGTTTCTGGGTGGTGGGTGGGGGAAAGATGGGGAGAAGATTTGTAACTCAAAATCTTGTGGAAATGAATGATGTAAACTAAAATAAACATAAACATAAAATTTAATTTAAAAAAAGAAAGGAAAGTTAGTTGTATGCACTATAATAACCAAGGTAATATGAATTAAGGTAAGTGTCAGAAGCTAGATTTTTTACCTGAGGCTTCAAATCATTGTACCTCCTAATATACCTCCTAAAGTGATGCACAGAAGATTGCTTTTCAGACCTAATTTTATTGTAGACTTGTTTATTATTTGGGATTTTCCCATTGTTAATGGAATAACAACATTGTTTCTCTAATCAGAATTTTAATCCAATAGTTGGTGAATTGTGATTTTTCTTTAAATAGGAAGACTTGCCAACATAGTATTCTACTATTCTTATACAAAATCAAGCTAATATTTTAAATCAAGTTTAGTTAGACCAAAGGAGACATGCTCTTCCAACTTAACATTAAAATAAAAAAAGAAAGAGAAGGAAACTCTTCAGTGCCTGGAGAAGAAGTTAGTCACCTATAGGATGAATCTGGTAGACTCATAACTGGTTGCATATTCAAGAAGTCCTTTCAGTTTAATAAGCAGTGACTGGAGTGAGGATGAATATTAAGGCATAAGAGAGCTATAATTTGTCGGAATGTAGCTCTAAGACTTACTTACCTAAGTTCCAACCCTACTAGAATAACCATATTTAATAATATTACTTTTATGGTTCTCAGAATAAATCATTTCCATTCCCACCCTAACCCATAAACAGACTAGTATGCTTGTGATGGTGTGGGGGTAGGGAAGAGTATATGTGACGTTTCCATCCATACTAAATATTCAATCCAATGTGTATCTGGCCCTATTATCTTTATCAGTCTCTACCACTCTATATCTAAAACTATAGTTGTACTTCTGCCTGTTTCTATGTCTATATACTTAACATCTTTTGGGGACTTTCAGTAAATAGTGATCAACTAAGCCAAGATAACTATTTATGTTAGATAAGTGTTAAGAATGTCAAGTTTTACTTATTTTACCACATGGGTACCTGCTAGGGAATGGTAAATTGGTAAAAGTTTTGTTTACTGGCATAATTTTATAGCTAGTTATGAACCAATATTGCATTCCATTCCTTAACTTCCTGTTATGATATTTTCCTTTAAAGGCACATTTATACAAGTGAACTATGATTTTCCCGAAATTTTCTTTCACAGCTCACTCTCTTTCTCCATTGCCCTTCTCCTGTTCCTATCTGTCTTTCTTTTCTTTTTGCTACATCTTACCTTCTTCTCCCTTCTCTTGCTTTCCTGATTTTCTTCTTCCCTTTTTTTTTCTTGCAGTTTCTTCTCTCCTACATGTATCTTTTATAAAGCATTGAAATTAAGTGCTTTGCCTGAAAAAAATCAGTAGAAATATGTACTTTTCATTGCTGTGGAAATTACCTGGTTTCAGTGCTCACAGAATCATAAAATCTTTGAGCTGAAAAGAAACACAAGGCCTAAATTCCAGCTCAATGTGTGTTCCAGGACACAACTCTCATGCACACGTGTTCTTTTCCTTTCAAATTTCCTGAGCTCCAACTGAATCTCTAAAGATTATCTTCCACAAAGCATTTCACCAATACATCCCACTGGGACAAACTGACTTTTTTTCACTCTGTTCAAGCTCATAACTATCTCAGCTAATCTGCTCCTCACCTAATGTGCTCCTCACCTAAACACAGAATTGATGGAACAGAGACATGGCCAGGCAGTGTTATTACTATCCCTTTAAGAGGCACTGACAGCATCATCTCCCCAAGGATTAGTTATTGCATTTTTCACAGACTTTTATTAAAATGTGCTAATCCCAGCCAGGTAGCAGCAGCTCACTGTTTTGCATTGAAACACAGAAAGTAGTTTCCTTTGCCTTAGGAGCCAGTGAAGAATAGATTCTCAATTGTACACTACTTTCCACACTTGGCTTTATTGAAACTTTTGGCATTTTGTTAATATAATCTCATACAGATTTGGTTTTCTGAATACTTAATTAGTATTAGTAAAGAGAGTATTTGAATTGTTAAATTCCGGAAGTTGGCCTTAACTTACAAAGTATGGATTTGATGCCAAATTTTGGTAGTTCCCTTTAAAAAAATATTCACTCATTAAAAAATTGTAGTCAGTGTGGGCCTGCAAAGTAATTAAATACTGGAACAGGAAACATCAAGAGATTATGGAATCTCCTGCACTGTAGCTTAAAAAAAAGAAAAAAATCTGATATCATCTACCTGAGAGTTTGATTTGAAGCAAGATGAGCTGCATCCCGTAATCTAGAATTCTCTCTCACAAAACTCTATTTTTTTATTTAAAAATAAAATAATAATATTAAAAATTTAAAAAACCTGATATGATTGCAGTGTGTTCATTGTAAAGAATTAATAGACTGACTAGAGAGTTTTGTTCTCTACTTTCAAGTCAATCAGGTTTTTCAGTGAATTTTCTTGCTGAGAGAAATCAATATAAAGGAAACCAATAACTTGAGAACCAACATCCAAAATAGTCAACAATAAAATGAGCCCATACAAATAACCTTTAAAAATTGTGCAAGAGAAACATTCGAATAAAAGGATGTTTAGGATGCTGGGGCCACTTGCTTAACTGATAACATTTTCATCATGTTTCAATATTGCAGAGGTTTCTGAGACATGCATGGTGTTATACCATATGTGCTCCTGTTTTGCTTACACTGTGTAATCATTACTGTATCTGCTTTTGTATCAATTTTTTTGTACATGCTCTTGATAACATCACTAAAATTTATTTGTGTGTACATATGTGCATGCACCTGTTAATATTAAAAGCAAGACCCTTTGTGAGCTAAACATTTTTTTTTTCTAGTTATGTACACATTTTACCTGACTTTGAGTCTTTGGGGCTTACTTTTCAAAGCTGCTCATGAGAAACTGAACTTTTTTGTGTGTGTTTTATCTAATTATCTAATAAATTAATACAACAAGGGAGCTCATTAAATGCAAAGCAAGGAAGAAGGAAAAGGTGTTGCTAGAACTTAATTAGCAAGATACAAAGATACCAATTAACACCTATATCTCAAGAAAAGAGGAAAAAACTTTTTTTCATGTCGTAGCATCAAAAATAAAATCACAGCTGGTTACTTGTATTTAAGTGGGATTCGGCTGACTTTTTCTTCTTTTGTGGATATTAAGCCCACAGGAAGAATTAGGGTGGGGGGTGCAATGGAGGTAAGATGCTGGGGAGAGAAGAGAGAGACTTCTTCATGATAACCACTGGAGTGCTGGCTTTTACAAATTGCAAAACAGTTTGTTCAGGTATTCAGATTGCATAGAACAGTGTAGTTAGGTGGAGATATGCTACATGAATGGCTAAATTTATCAGTTCCTTTCACATGAACCATACTAATTTTCTCTATTAATTATTTAAAATATACCAATGATATTTATCACTTCTAAGTTCACAAAAAAAAGCTGTGCTCTTAAAGACAAATTAGCCAAAGCAATGAAAAAATTTCTAAAAATGTAAATGTGTTATTTTTCTGTTTTGGAGGTGACAGAAAAAAAAAAGGAGAGTTCATTTCATGAATTTTAAGGAATTCAATGAATGAGTCAAAGCCATCATTTGTCAATGTTTAACAGAACATTTATATCTGTGATAGTAATGGCAATTAAAGATTCCCCTGTATTGGCTTGGTTTTCAAATTGATTGTGTTAAAACCCAGAGTTTGTTAATCCCACCTGTGGGATGGGCTTGTTGATGTGAAAAGAAAGTCCTGAACTGGGAGGAGCTGGTGAGGTAGATTTCGAGAGACACTAGAGAGAGGCGGAAGATCTTTTTGGAGGCAGCACCTGGTGGAGAGAGAGAGAGACTAAGAGAATTGCTGGTGGCCGCTTTGAATTGCCCTGGACTTTTGAGACCTGCCCCCTGAGCTGCCAAGGACTGAGGAGACATGGCTGTTTTGCTGGTACTTTGTCTGTCTGTTTTGATGTTGTTTTGCCAGATTTGTCCACTGGTGAAAGACAGTCCTTTTGTTGAAGAAGTCCTGGAACCTGGCTGTTCGCTAAGAAGCCCTGAGACTGTCCTGCAGACAGAGAGTGAATACTGTCCACTGGTGAGGGACGGTGCTGTTGTTGCAGGGGTCTGGAGACTGTCCTGCAGACAGAATGAATACTGTCCACTGGTGAAGGACAGTGCTGTTATTGCAGGGGTCTGGGAGCCTTTCTGTTGGTTCAGAAGCCCTGAAGAAGGATTTTCTTGTTGTATGTTTACAGAAATCCTGGGAGAGGGCTTTGCTAATGTGTTCAGGGGTTCTAGGACTGTTCTACAGACAGAGGATAAATTCATGAAGGGACTGGCAATGTATCTTATGGCCTTGCTAAGCCTTGTCTCCCCTGGAACTAAGATTGCTGAGAACTTGCCTCTTGTCAAGATGAAGAAAAGACCTCCATTTGGGTATTAAGTGCTGTGTTTAAACTTGATGTAACTCTGGGGTAGATTGAATTGTGATCCAGGGGTGGGGAACTTTTGACCTTTCTGTGCTCTGTGATTGAACAAATGAAGGAACTTTTGACCTTATGTTTGGAAACTAATCTCCATTTGAGAAGAGGGGCTTTGTGGTGGACTTAATTAAGGTATAGCCTAGGGGTGGAGAAGTATTTAGAACAGGGACTTTGTAATTGATTGAATGATTGGAAGGTCCTGGGGTGGGGTAGTACTTGGAGATTATTTAATCACACTTAGTAAATGCTGTATTTTGAATGATGTCATGCTTTGATCTTCTCTGTTCTTGGTTTGTCACTGAATAAAATAGAGAGCACCTATGCTGGTACTTTGAACCTGGGAAGTTGCCTTTGCTTGGCATTACATTACAATATCTTAAAGTGAAGCTGCTAGTTGGCATAGTAGAAGGAGAAAATTTTGCATATTTCAAGGAAGAGACCTCTAAACTGAATGGATTTACAAGTCTACAGCTCTGGAAAATTCATTAAGTTTAATGACAAGATTTGGATTTTTCAATGCTCTGTAGTTTTACTTAACAACTACCTATGCTAGATATTTTAATCTAAATATTAGCATTCCTATTGCCTCTAGAGATGTAGGTAGCATATATGGTCTTTAGCTTTTAAGGAGGATACATTTTGGTAAGTGGATTGACTTTAAATAATACAGGCTACATTCAAATGAACCTTCCTGTAAACTGAAGTATTGAGAAATCTGTAATGTATTTCAATTCAAGTAAGGTAGTTATTTTATACTTTTAAATTTATACTTCTCTCAAAGCCAAACATATAATTGTATCCAACAAAACATAATCCAATAATATCTGTAATTACTGCAAAATTAAAATCCTACCATGAAATTCTCTGAATTACACAGCCCTCTTCCCTAATATCTTCATATTCGCCTTCTCCAATGACTGCAGCTGTTCTAACTGGCACACGTCTTGGTGGAGGTGGGGAGGCATGTTGGGTTGAGGATATGGGGGAAACCCTTCCTTTGACCCTACTGTTCTTTCAAGTCAGCACCCTTTATTCTTTCTTTTCTTTCACTGTCAAATATCTTGCATAGGTTTTAATTTATTTTTTTAATTTATTAATTAAATTTATATTATTTAATTATTAAATTTATATAATTTATTAAATTTTAAGTTATTAAATTAAATTATTTAATTTATTTATTTTTAGTTTTTTACATTCAACTCCATAAGTTTTAAATTTTTCTCCCCCTCTCTTCCTTTCTCCCTCCCCAAGACAATGGCATATACTCTGATATAGGTTCAACATATGCATTCCTATAAAACATATTTTCATATTAGTCATGTTATATAGGAGAATTAGAACAAATTGGAGGAACCATGAAAAATAAAAATAAAACAGCAACAAAAAAAGAAAATAGTCTGTTTCATTCCACATTCAGATTCCATAGTTCTTTCTCTGGATGTGGTTGAAATTTTCTATCATGAGTCCTTTAGAATTGTTTTAAGTCTTTGCATTGCTGATAAGGGCTAAGTCTATCAAAGTCAGTCATTGCACACTGTGGTTGTTACCATGTACAGTGTTCTCTGGTTCTGCTCACTTCACTCAGCATCAGTTCATGAAATCATTTCCAGGCTTTTCTGAAGTATACCTGTTATAATTTCTTATAGCACAATAGTTTGCATTACATTCATATATGACAATTTGTTGTCCCATTCTCCAGTTGATGGGCATCCGCTCCATTTCCATTTTTTAGCCACCACAAAAAGAGCTGCTATAAAATGTTTTTTTTTTGTACATATGGGTCCTTTTCCCATTTTTATGATCTCTTTGGGATACAGCCCTAGAAATACTATTGTTGGGTCAAAGGGTATGCACATTTTTATGGCCCTTAGGTAATAGCTCCAAATTACTCTCCACAATGGTTGAATCAATCTATTTACTCTTTAATAATCTTTAATTTGCCTTTTGTCTTCAATATTCTGATGTTACACTTTTAAGGACTACCACTGAGCTTCAATTTGTCAAATCCAATTCCTTTCCCAAAGTCTAAAATTATTATATCCCTTAATTAGCTTCTTTACCTCCACTCACTCCAACATCCAATGTATATAATAATATACCTAAAATACCAGTTTAATCATATAATGCTCTCCCTACTCTCCCTAAGATTATTTAGTGTGTTCTCTTTACTTATACAGTAAAAATTAACTTCTCTACGCATTCAAGACTTTTCACAACTGTGACCTTATGTACTTTCCAATTTTGTCTTTTTCTCTTCCTCTACATATACTCATCTCTCTGGTCATTCTGGGCTACTCAGTGACCAGAAACAGATACTCTCCCACCTCTCTGCCTTTACCTATCCTAAATTTGCATGACTGGAATACATTAATTTCTTTCACATGATACAAAACCAATTCATCTTCATAGATAGATGTTCTCAAACTTCTGTTCTACCAATGATTTAAATGTAAGCATAAATAATATTCCTTAGCTGTGTAACCTTGGGCAGGTTACTTAACCCCAATTACCCTCCAAAAGGCCAAAAATAAATAAATAAATAATATTCTTATCAATTTTTCATGTAATAATAGTAACTGCATTGCTATATTAACAACTATATGCCAGGCACTTTATACATATTATCTCATTTAATCATCACAAAAACCTTGGCAATTAGGTGTTATTATTATCCTTATTTTTAGTTGTGGTAGAGGTTATTTAGTCATTTCAATTGTCTCTGACTCTTTATGACAAAGACACTGGAATGGTTTGCCATTTCCTTCTTCAGCTCATTTTAGAGATGAGACAAACAGAGAGAAACAGACAAACTTGCCCAGAGTCACACATCTAGTAAGTAGTTAAGGTATGATTTGAACTCAGAAGTTCCTGACTCCAAACTCAGCACCCTATCCACTGCACCATCTACATAATATAAAATTAAATCTGAATCTTTGCCAATTAGACTTTTCTGTGGTCATCTTAGAGGGCAAAAAAGTAAAGCAGTGGAGATGGAAATATTGAACATGAACCAAAGCAGTGGGGGAGTACTTTGGGATTTATATAACATCTCTTGTTCTTTGCCCACATCCTCTATTGCATGACTGAGACCCAATGCGATATCACCAATATTATAAATCTTTAACACAGCAGGTGCAGTTCCAGAGACTTTTAAACACATAAAGAAAAGAAATGGAATAACTCAAGGTATAGATAGTTTTTAAATAGTTTACATACTAAATGTCAGAGGCAAGATCTGAAGTGACCTCATTTCTGTAGAATGTTGGGACAAAACTATTGAGATGAAAAATCAATAGAAAAAACTCAAAACTTATACTTGTGTTAAAATTGAAATGATAAGTAGAACACAAGCAATATATGGGAAGAAAGCAGTTCATTAAGAGTCAGGTTGCATTAAACAATTAAATATTGTCTATAATTAAATGATTATTGTACTGGCTAATTATGGGTTCCTAATTCTTGGAAGGATATAGTGATCATTTTCTAAAGGAGAATGACCAGCATGATTGATGACCTTAAGACATTCCATATAGAGACTGCTTGAAAGAATTAAGCTTGTATAGCTTAAGCAAAAGAATTCAATCTGTAGATTGTAGGATGGTAGATTTAGAGCTAAAAGAATCCTCAGAAAACTTTTCATGCAAATTGTTCACAAAGAAACCAAGAAGTAAAGAAGTTGAGCTATTAATAGTCTCCAAACCCACACAAATAAGAAGTGGCAGAGATAGGATTTGAAATCAAACAAAAAAATGCATGAAGTGCCCATTCCATATAAAGTGCTGTGTTAGCTCATTTGTTTTGTTTTATTTGTTTGTTTTATTAGCACACAAAGACAGATTATAGAAATGGCCCTTTTTCTGTGCATCTTGACTCTTACAAGCATTACCAATTCTTATGAATGGTGTCTATTAAGCCAGTAAGGATTTTAGAAGCTTAGGTTTTACTTATTATCCCTACCTGTTCTCAGTCTAGTCCCTACAGAAGCTTCACTTCCCACTGACATACTGGCTTCCATTTTTGTCAACAAAAAATCATGTCTGGCTGAATCCTAGTGCTGCAAGGGCCCAATGATGAGGTAGAAGATTTTAACCATTTTCAGCACAGCTATAGGGTGGAGTTAATATCTAATCACATGAATGTATAGGGTAAACACTATATGCGATTTCTTCGTTGAAAGACTGGGATAAAGAATGATTCCAATAGTCCTGTACATAGATACTTTTAAATATTATTTTGTGTGATTGAAATGAATAATAACTCATTTCTTTATTCAGGTAACCAAACTGACAATCCCAGTAAATATAACCCATTTTTCTTGACTCTTCAACGTTCTTATTTCTTGCACGAATGCACAAATTGTATGAATGCTGCCTCATCTGGATTACATTCTCTGAAAGTATTCTTTACACACATTTATTTATGCATGTAATATTTTAAACGAACCAATACTAAAGTCTTTCTCTTTGATTTATTCATTTACCAGTGTTGTTTAGCAGTCGAGACATTATTAAACATTCCCAAGTAAAAAGTGCTAAACTAATTTGTCTACATTCGTTGCCTTTACATCCTTTCCTTTCAGTCATTTAGCATTTTGCAACCTATTTTCCAATCTCATCACTCAACCAAACCTGCTGTCTCAAAAGTTATATGTGTTCTTTTAAATTCTGAGGGTCTATTTTCCAACCTAATCCTTCTTGATATATCTGCAGTATTTGACAGTGTTGACTACCCTTTGGTCTTGGATATTCTCTCTTAGTTTGAGTTTTTATGACGTTATTCTTCTGATTCTCCCCTATCAGGTAGTTTCTTCTCAGGTTCCTTTGCTTTCTCATCCTCCATATTGTACCCCTCTAACTGTCAGTGTTCCTCTAGATTTTGAGTCTTTTCTTTTCCCTTAACACTTTCTCTCAGTGACTCCACCAGGTCCCATAGACATAAGTATCAGATTTATAAAGATAATTCTCATAACTATATATCCAGCACCAATCTCCCTCCTGAGCTCAGATTTCTTATCAACAAATTATTGTTGAATATCTCAAGGTAAATATTCCATATACATGTGTAATTCAACATGTCCAAATCAAAAACCATTATCTCTGCCTCCAAATTCTCTCCTCTACTAAACTTGCCAATATTTATCAAAGATGCAATTATTTTCTCATTCTTCCAAACCAGTAAGCTAAACTTCACCCTTGACTCCTCATTTTCCCTCACCTCACAAAAAAAAATAGTTGCTGAATCTTATTTTTTCTAGCTCAATAACATCAATTTTTATTATCCTCCACTTTCTTTTTACTCACATAATAACCACTTTAATTCAGGCCATCACTACTTCTTTAATAATAGCTTACTAATTGATCTTCTTTCCTCAAGTATTTACCCACACCAATTCATCCTCCAAAAAGTTGCTAATGTAATTTTTCCTGTTGTGCAATCTTATAATATCACATTTTTACTAAAACATATTCCAGCCTATTGCCTCTAGAATTAAACATAAATGCCTCTATATGACTTCTAAAGCCTGTCATGCTAGTTCCCATACTCTGGGATCTAGTGAAAGTTAGGAAATCTCTGTTCTTCACACACATCACTTCAAAATCAATTTGTATGCCATTGAACTTATTGCTCCTTATGCCTGAAATGCACTTTCTCCTCATCTATGTACTTGGGGTCCCTCACTACTTTCAAGAGGTCCTTTTTACAAAAAGTATTTCTTTTAAAAAAAAATATTTCAGTCTGAACTTAAGAAATAAAACAATGGGGAGGCCAGGTAGCACAGCAAGTAAGAGCACTGTCCCCAGAGTTGGGATGATCTGGGATCGTATCCGGGCCCAGAAACTTAGCACCCACCCAGAAACACCTGGTCGTGTAACCTTGAGCAAGTTACTTAACCCCAATTGCTTAGGGGCAGCCAGGTGGCTCAGCGCATAAGAGCACCAGCTCCAGTGTTGGGATGACCTGGGGATCAAATCCGGGCTCAGATACTCAGCACCACACCCAGAAATAACTGGCCGTATAACCTTGAGCAAGTTACTTAACCCCAATTTCTTTAAAAAACATAAATAAATAAAACAAGCTGTT
Source organism: Petaurus breviceps papuanus (assembly GCF_028583685.1). Classification (NCBI taxonomy): domain Eukaryota; kingdom Metazoa; phylum Chordata; class Mammalia; order Diprotodontia; family Petauridae; genus Petaurus; species Petaurus breviceps. The sequence continues at coordinate 21,958,115 of NW_027185863.1, read as the reverse complement.
TTCCCTGAACAAAGCAGAATAAAAAAAAAAGAGGATTGCACTTGAAAAATGCAGATGCATTATGTACAACTTGCTGTTCCTTTCAAATGTACAACAAAGTTGCCACATGACTTTCTTTTATTTTCCCTTTCCCCCAGGCCAACCTTTGAGATGACTCTCATTGGTGTGAATCTGCATGTGTGCATACATATTCATATATATGCATATACATATAGACACATACATTTCTTAATTCAAACATCTTCCTTCATGGGATCTTTGTGGTTAATTTGGGTATTTATAATACAATGATTTGGTTACTCAAAGCTATTGTTAAAATAATACTGCTGTTACTGTATACAATGGTCTTTTGTTTGTGCTCATTTTGATCTTAGAGGTCACCAAATGCTTTTCTAAAATCACACAAAGCATTTCTTGCTCACTCAAATCACTAACGCTCTCTGCTGTTTCATTCTTTCTACTTAACCACTTTGCATACACATATATACACACACGTACACATATATATTCATGTACTTATATATATATATATATATATATATATATTTGTCTACATTGTCTTTCCTGAAAGACCATAAGCTCCTTGAAAAAAGAGATTATTTTAATTTCTGCATTCATTAGTCCAGCACCTAGGACTTTATTTAACACAAAATAAGTATTTAAGACATATTGATTGATTGATTATCATTAGATACCTTCTAGGGTGTAAAGCCAAGCATAAACAGCTTTGCAGAGGACTGCTGCTGTGAACAGCTTTCAATATTGTAATTACATAGTATAGCAAACCTTCTATTTATTCAATAACAAATCAGAGCAAATCATTCATAGAAAATCAAGGTATAGCATTCACAATGTTACAACTTATAACAGAAAATTAAAATACAGCATTCACCATGTCAAAACTCAACAACTTATCACTAAAATGGCCACATGGTTTTCACAAAGTGGTCACATAGTTTTAAACAAAGTACATTCAGATTTTGGGGTCTTCATGGATGGGGTCCCTGTGTCTTCGCCCCTGCTAATCTGCTAATGCGATAGGTTGGAAGAGCGTGATTCCAAGGATACACTTTAATGGGAAAGGAGCCACGGAGAAGAACAATTTTCTTTTTTTTCCCCTGATCTAGGTCTACACTGGAGTTTGTTTGTTTGTTTGTCTTTATTAATTTGTCCCTTTAAGTTTACAATATTCAGTTCCACAATTCTTTGAGTTTCAAATTTTCTTCCCCTGCTTCTCCTCCCTCCCCCATGGCTGCATACAATCAAGTATGGGATCTGCAAATACTTTCACATTAGACATTTTGTCAGGTTATAAAGGATTGTAATGAATGGAATGGACAGTGGGAAAGAGGAAACAAAACCAAACAAGAAAAAGACAGAGAGCAGGTAGTTTGCTTCAATCTACATCCAAACTCTGTTCCTTCTAGTTCTTTCTCTGAATGTAGACATCTCTCTCCAGCATGAGTCTTTTGGAGGTGACTTATAACCCTGCATTGCTGAAAAGAGTCCAGTCTATCAAAGTTGGTCATCATACATACATTGTGTCTATAATTTTGTACAAATTTCCCCTGGTTCTGCTCTTCTCACTCAGCATCAGTTCTTATAAGCCTTTCCAAGTAAATATGAAGTCCATCTGCTCCTTGTTCTTTATAGCAAAATAGTATTCCATTATATTCATATACCACAAATTGTTTAGCCATTTCCCAATTAATTTCAAATTCTTTGGCACCACAAAAAGAGCTGCTATAAATATTTTTGTACATATGGGTCTTTCTTCCACTTCTATGATCTCTTTGGGATACAACACTAGAAGTGGTATTGCTGGGTCAAAGGGTATGAAATTATTTAGAGCCCTTGAGGCATAGTTCCAGATCGATCTCCAGAATGGTTGGATAAGTTCACAACTCCAACAGCAATGCATTAGTGCTCCAATTTGTCCACATACTTTCCAGAATTTGTCATTTTCCTGCTATGTCATCTTAGCCAATCTGACTGGTGAGATGTGGTACCTCAGAGTTGTTTTCATTTGCATTTTTTTAATCAATAGTCATTTAGAGCATTTTTTCATATGCTTATAGATAACTTTAATTTCTTCCTCTAAGAACTGCCTGTTCATATCCTTTGATCATTTATCAATTGGGGAATGACTTGTATTCTTATAGATTTGACTCTGTTCTCTGTATAAGTTGGAAATCAGGCCTTTATCAGAGACATTGGTTGTAAAAATACTTTCCCAACTTTCCACTTCCCTCTTAATCTTGGTTACAATGGCTTTCTTTGTACAGAAGCTTTTCAATTTCATGTAATCAAAATTATCCATTTTGCATTTTATAATGCTTTCTAATTCTTCTTCGGTAATAAAGTCTTCCCCTCTTCATAAATCTGACAAGTAAAATATTCCTTGCTTTCCCAGATTGATTTATACCTAGATCATGCACACAGTTAGACTTGATTTTGGTATACGATGTTAGATAATGATCTATGCCCAGTTTCTGCCATACTATATTCCAGTTCTCCCAGCAGTTTTTGTCAAATAGTGAGTTCTTATCCCCCAAACTGGAGTCTTTAGGTTTATCAAACAGTAGATTACTATAGTCATTGACTTCTGAGTCTCATGTACCCAATCTATTCCATTGATCCACTAAGCCATTCCTCAGCCAATACCAAGTAGTTTTGATGACTGCTGCTTTGTATTTTGCTTTAATACAGATTAAAATCTGGTACAGCTAGACCACCTTCCCTAGCATTTCTTTTCATTAATTCCCTTGATATTCTGGACCTTTTGTTCTTCCAAATGTATTTTGTTACTATTTTTTTCTAGTTTTATAAAGTATTTTTTTTGGTAAATTGATTGGTATGGCACTAAATATGTAATTTAATTTAGGTAAAATTGTCATTTTCTTATATTAGCTAGACCCAGCCATGAGCAATTTATGTTTTTCCAATTAGTTAGATCTGAATTTATTTATGTGAAAAGTGTTTCGTAGTTGTATTCATAGAGGTCCTGGGGTTATTTTGGCAGGTAGATTCCCAAATATTTTATAATGTTTACAGTAACTTTAAATGGGATTTCTCTTTCTGTCTCTTGCTGTTGAATTTCATTAGAAATATATTGGAATGCCGAGGATTTATGTGCGTTTATTTTATATCCTGCAGCTTTGGCAAATTTATTTATTGTCTCAAGTAGTTTTTTACTTGATTCTCTAGGATTCTCTAAGTATATCATCATATCATCTTCAGAGAGTGATAGCTTGATCTCTTCTTTGCCTAATTGTATTCCTATGATTTATTTTTCTTCTCTAATTGCTACTGCTAACATTTCTAGTACCAGATTGAATAAAAGGGGTGATAGTAGACACCCTTTTTCTTCCTTGATATTATTGGAAATGCTTCTAGCTTATCCCCGTTACATATAATACTTGTTGATGGCTTTAAATAGATGCTACCTATTATTTTAAGGAAAGCTCCATTTATTCCTATACTTTCTAGTGTTTTAAATAGGAATGGATGCTGTACTTTGTTACAAGCCTTTTCTGCATCTATTGAGACAATCATGTGGTTTCTGCTAGTTTTATTGTTGATATGATCAATTACACTGATGGTTTCCCTAATATTAAACCATTCTTGCATTCCTGGAATAAATAGTACCTGATCAAAATGTACTATTCTTGTGATAAGTTGCTGTAGAATATTTGCTAATATTTTGTTTAAAAGTTTTGCATCTATATTTATGAGGGAAATTGGTCTATAATTCCCTTTTTCCATTTTATATTTTCCTGATTTAGGTATCAGTACCATATTTGTGTCATAAACAGAATTTGGTAGGACTCCACTAATTTTCCCAAATAAATTATAAGAATAAAAATTTTCCTTAAATGTGTGATAAAATTTACTAGTAAAGTCATCTGGCCCTGGAGATTTTTTCCTAGGCAGTTCTCTGATGGCCTGTTCAATTTCTTTTTCTGAGATGGGGTTATTTAGTAATTTACTTCCTCTTCAGCTAATCTGGGCAACTTATATTTTTTTTAAATATTCATCCGTTTCACTGGTTGTCAAATTTGTGTGCATACAATTTAGCAAAATGATTCTTAATTATTGTTTTAATTTCCTCTTCATTGGAGGTAGATTCACCCTTTGTATTTTTGATACTCATAATTTAGTTTTCTTCTTTCTTTTTTTAAATCATATTGGCTAAGGTTCTATTAATTTTATTGTTTTTTTCATAAAACCAACTCTTAGTTTTATTTATTAATTCAATAATTTTCTTAATTTCAATTTTATTAATCTTCCCTTTGGTTTTCATTATTTTTAATTTAGTATTTAATTGGGGATTTTCAATATGTTCTTTTTCTAGCTTTCTCAACTGTATGCCCAATTCATTGACCTCCCTTTTCTCTAATTTATTCATGCATGCTCTCAGGGATATAAAACTTCCCCTAACAACTGCCTTTGCTGCATCTCACAAATTTTGGTAAGTTGTCTCATTATTGTCATTCTCTTGAATAAAGTTACTGATTGTTTCTATAATTTCCTGTTTGACCCACACATTCTTAGGATTAAATGTTTAGTTTCCAATTAGTTTTTAGTCTATCTTTCCATGGCCCTTTATTGCATATTATTTTTATTGCCTCATTGTCTGAGAATGATGCATTTAATATTTTTGCCTTTCTGCACTGAATTGTGACGATTTTATGCACTAGTCCAAGATAGATTTTTGTATATGTGCCATGTACCACTGAGAAGAAGGTATATTCATTTTAATCCCCATTCAGTTTTCTCCAGAGATGTATCATACCTACCCTCTCTAAAATTCTGTTCACCTCCTTAACTTCTTTCTTGTTTATTTTGAGGTTAAATTTATCAAGTTCAGAGAGGGGGAGATTCAGGTCCCCCACTAGTATAATTTTGCTATCTATTTCTTCCTCTAATTCCCTTACATTATCCTTTAGGAATTTGGATGCTATACCACTTGGTGCATATATGTTCATAATGATATTGCTTCATTCTAGATGGTGCCTTTTAGCAAGATATAGTTTCCTTCCTTATATCTTTTTATTAGATCAATTTTTGCTTTTGCTTTATCTGAGATAAGGATTGCTACACCTGCTTTTTTAACTTTGGCTGAGGCATGATATATTTTACTCCAGCCTTTTACCTTTACATTGTGTATATCCCCCCTGCTTCAGATGTGTTTCTTGTAAACAGCATATTTTAGGATTATGGTTTTTAATCCATTCTGCTATCTGCCTCTGTTTTATGGGAGAGTTCATCCCATTCATGTTCACAGTTATGATTACTATCTGTCCCTTTTTCTCCCTCCCCTGTTTATGCTTTTATTTTTCTCACCTCCTCCCTTCCCCTCCTTAAGGCTTCTCCTTTTGACCACCACCTCCCTTCATATTCCCTTTTTATCAGCCCCCTCCCCTTTCCTTCCATTCTCCCTTACTTCTTCCTTCTCTTCCAACTTTCTACCCTTTCCTAGCCATTTCCCCCTCCTACTGCCTGTAGGACAATATAGATATTTATACTTGTTATTTCTTCCTCGAACCAAGATTGACAAGAACTGATCTCATGCAATGCTCCTCTCCCTCCTCTCTTTCCCTCTATTATGATATGTTTTGTGTCTCTTCTTATAGAATCCTATACTCAATTGGCTGTGTTATTCCCTCATTGCACCAGAAACAATGAGGGAAAAGCTCATACAATGTTCATCTCTCTCCCTTCTTTCCCTCTACTATATTGTTTTTATGCCTCTTTATGTGGCATAATTTACATTTTTCTGCTTCATTTTTTCCTCTTCTTCCATTGCAGTCCTTTTGTAGCCCTTAATAAGGTTTTTTTAAATCATCATTTTGTGTAATTTATACCCATACCCTCTATTTGTCTACAAACAGTTTGATCTTCATAATAACAGGGTATGTTTGTGTATGTGTGTGTGTGTGTTTTCCTTATTTACCTTTCTATGTCTCTCTTGTGTTTCATAATGGGAGGTTGAATTTTCCATTGAGCTCTGGCTTTTTCATCAGGAAGGTCTGGAAATTCGTTATATCATTGAATGACCATCTCCTTGCCTGGAAGCATATGTTCAGTTTTGATGGGTAGGTGATCCTTGGTTGTAACCCAAGCTCTTTTCCCTCACAGAAAATTGTACTCCAGTTGCTCTAGTCTTTCAGTGTAGAAGCTGCCAGATCCTGTGCAATCCTCACTGTGGTTCCATATTTGAATTGTTTCTTTCTGACTGCTTGTAGTATTTTCTCCTTTGCCTGATAGTTCTGGAATTTAGCCACACCATTTTACTGACTTTTCAATTTGGGATCCCTTTCAGGAAGTGACCAGTGCATTCTCTCAATTTATTTTACCCTCTGGCTCTAGTATCTCAGGGCAGTTTCCTTGATGAGCTCTTGGAAGATTTTGTCCAGGCTCATTTTTTCATCATGATTTTCTGGTAGACCTATGATCTTCAGATTATCTCTCCTGGATCTGTTTTCCAAATCAGTTTTTTTTTCCATTGAGATATTTTACCTCTTTTTCTAGTTTTTCATTATTGATGTTTTATTTGACTTATTCTTGGTTCCTCATAGAGTTCTTTGCTTCAATTTGGTTGTTCTAGGTTTTAACAATTTATTTTCCTTGGTTAGTTTTTTTCCATATCACACAGTTTTCTTTTTAAGAAGCTGTTTTCTTCACTGCAATGTTTTTATATTTTTGCAATTTTGATTTTAAAAGAATTATTCATTTTATCTTCTATCTCTCTAATTTGGTTTTCAAAGTTCTTTTTTGAGCTGATCTATGAAAACTTTCTGTCTTTAGACCAGTTCCCTGTTGAGGCTTCAGCTGTGGGTATGAATTCAACACTGTCTTCCTCTAAATTTGGTTCCTCTCACAATAGGAGGACTCCAGAGTCTTTGTCTTTGCAGTCTGCTTTTTACCCATTTTGTGGCAGGGTCCTAGCCATGCCCTTCCTCTAGGGTTCCCAAGAATTTACTGTTTAAATTTTGCTCTGGGGAAGTAATTATTGTGTTTTCTGGGTCAGAGGAGGGGATTGGAGGAACCAGGATTCACTCTGCCATCCTGCACCCTGGAAGTTCAAATAGGGGCTTTTTTAATTTCCAGGATTTGGGTTGTTAGTCCCAGAAGTAGCTGCTGTACTGCCAGGAGACTCTGTGCAGTCTCAATCCTGCAGTCATAGGCCTGTCAGCAGCCCTTGCCATTGGTGGAGCAATTTGCCGCCGTGTTGATCAGGCCTAGTCTGGGCCTCTGCGCTATTCCAGATCATCTTCCAGGCCTCTGTGCCACCATGGGTCATCTTCTGGGCCTCTGCCTCTTTTAATTTTTAAGCTTTGGTTTGAAAGACCAGCATGTTTTCAAAATTTGATCTTCACTCATCATCTCACATAGACACACTTCTAATGAGAGAAGATATAACATTGGAAGAATGAATGGATGAGGAAGATGTTTTGCAAGAAAGTAAAGCTCAGAATCGCAAACTTATTGATTGAGTTTCTGTGAAAAGCAGAAGGCCTTGAAGATTTAGTCTCATTCTTCATAGAAGAACCACCTCAAGACATGGATAAAAAAAATCAGATACAAATACCCAAACATAGCTTGTGAATTGCTCACTTCTGAAGTCTCTCAGATGACTGATAGATTAGAGAAGATGAATATTTGCTAATGAAACAGTGCAGCTTCCTCCTAAATGATTCCCCTCTGAACCTGTTACTCACCAGTTTCTTCAGCAAGGTGCTAAGAATTCTTATTAGCTGAAAATCAGAACAGATTTTGGATTTCTTAAAAAAGAAGCATGATTTTGTAGACTTTTATCATAAAACACATAGGAACTTCTGATATCATGGATTTACTGCTCAGGCTACTGACTTGTATCAAACCTTCACAGCCCAGGCAAGACAGGTTGAACTGGTTAAATGAGGAGAAGATTTTCCAGAGGCTTGTGGGAAACATTCATCCATCTCAAGAAGAAGATCAGCATTCCAGCACCTTGCAGTAGCTCTGTGAAATTATCCATCTCAGCAGAGACCAGATGTTACAAGTCCAGAACAGCCCATAACCAGACCCCCTTCTCTCCACTCTAGAAAAGCAAGAGATTATTGAATAGCATCTATCAAATATTTTTCACAAAGAGAAAAACGAATTAGCGATCAACGCTGTAATCTAGATATGGCTCACTTTGCTGGAGACCAGAAGGCCAACATTTGAAGGCCACATAGAAATCTGCCCACCAGGCATGAGTCACTCAGCATATTCAGTCACAACAAAAGTGTTGTAGAAGCCACAAGAGGAAAATTCTCTGCTTTCCATGGATTTCTGCTTGAGTAACCCAAGAAAAGTGTTATGAAGACAACATGGGGTGTATTGGACCCTCCCATCAGGAACACTCAATTAAATGTGATCTGTATGATCTTGAGCCTCCTACAGACCAACACAAACAGTGTCAATGTGGATCTCCTGGAGCTCAACAGCATTGGCGTGATACTGGATATGTTCTTCAAATATACATGGAATAATTTTTTTAAGTGCCAATTTGTGGAATGAATACTTGAAACCTGGGAAATGAATGAGAAGAAAGAGGGCAAAGAAGGCAGATGCCATGGTTACATGGGCCACCTAACCAGGATTGCCAACTGCATCATGCACAGCACAGACAAGGGGCCAAACAGTATGTTTGTGCAACAACTGATTAAATAGCTTCCAGATGATATCAGAGAATGGTGGGAGACCTTCTGCACCAGCTCTGTAGGGAGACAAACAAATGGAACACTGGTTCCAACCTGCCATATTCATTCATCCAGTGAGGATGACATTGACTTGAAAGAAACAGGTTTCTCGCAGAACTCTTCATTACAGCAATTTGGCTTCAATGATGAGAAGTTTGCAGATCAAGATGACATTGGCAATGTTTCTTTTAATCAGGTGTCAGACATCAACTTTACCCTCAATACAAATGAAAATGGCCTTGTTAGAAGCATGCTGTAAAGAAAGGATACAGAAGTTTGATGATGGTGGTTTTGATGAGGAAGAGGAAGACATTTGGGAAGAGAAGCACACTGTATTCACTCCAGAATCCCAGAGACGATCGAGTTCAGGAAACACAGACAGTGAAGAAAGTACAGACTCAGAGGAGGAAGAAGGAACACAAAATGACCTGTTTGATTCCAGCAGCACCAACCCCTAGGACAAGATGGAGATGGACATCAGCAAACCACCCAACTGGTCAGCCAACTTTCATATGCTCATGGAGAGGACACATGGTGCCAGCCTTGATTCAGTGGGGTCTGACGTGTGGTACACAGAAAAGCCAATGCCAACCAAAGAGACCAGATGGGCTGCTTTCTCTGAATTTACTTCTCTGTTGAGTAGAAAGGATTCTTTAAGGAATAATTCTCCAGTAGAAATGGAAATCAGTACTAAACTGGTGGACCCCATGACTCCCAGTGCTGTTTCACTGACAGCACCACCAGAGGGCCCAGGTAGTGTTGCTATGGAAGCCACTTCTGATGGAGAAGATGACACTGAAAATGCTGACAAGGGAATGGAGACAGTGATGAATGGCAGCATGAAAGAGACACTCAGCCTTACCATAGATGATAAAACAGAAACTGCCAACTTCAAAAATAAAGAAGGAAAATTGTCTACTTCTCAAGATGCTTCTTGTAAATATGTGGTGGAGGAGAGGACAGAAAATGCAGATGCCAGTTCTGTTGCTTCCCAGCTGACAAGCCTGAGCCCCAAGCAGAGGACTGATCAGCCAAGCCTTTTGGGAGAGACCTCTGTTAATGGCCCTGCATGATATGTGATGTCTCCTGCTGTTGAATGAGGATGACAGACTGATAGCCATGGATTAAAAAAGGGTCGTTCTTGAGGATTTCATCCAGAGCCTGTCCAAGCCAGTCACTGCTGCACTAAATTTGCAAGGAATCAGACCAACAACGTTTATATTCTAGCCTTTAAGACACTGTACAGAGAAATTTAGAAGTATAAAAATCTTGCACATTGACAAATACCAAACATTTTTACCTATGTTTATATTGTATTGTTATGAATAATGGGTGGCCTATGGAGAAGACCTTGCCCCCTGTAATAATAGTAGGAATCCTAGAGTCCAAATGGCTGTAAGATTAATTTTATAAAAGTGAATACACAGATTTATTGCATTGGAGACATAACTATATGACAATTAGTGTGACCAAAGTCTTTAGGCCGTTTTCATACATTTTTTCACCTTGTACAAAATTCTAAACTCATTTTTCATCCAGGTTGGCAAGAAGTTGTAGGAATGGAATGCCCTCTAAGAGTTCTTTTAGTTGTTCTGACACTCAAAAGTGATTTTAAATAAGAAATTTTGGGTGTTCTTTTTATAACCAGTTTTTAATTGGTGATTGTTTTCTGTATTGTTTAAAACAGATAAAAATGTAAGTCTATTGGTAGAGATTTTAAGTATTTATTGCTATAACTTAGTTGCCAAATTGATGTGACTTTAAAACTATATGTTCTGTTCAGTCTTGCTTGCTTGAAATGATTCCTCATGCCGATGGAACACTAGGTTATTTAGAGTGGATACAGCTCATGGTTTGGGGTTGGGCCTTGTTCTTTTTGTTTCTGGGAGTTCACCTGCCTTTTAGCCCATTCATTCACCAACCTGTACCTTGTTAACCAAGTATCACAAATGAACATTTAGGAACAGTCTGCATATTTATGACAGTCCACTCATATCAGGCAGGCCACAGGAGTCAGTGCACGTACTGCTAATGTAATTAGCATGAGTTCAGTTTTGGGCATAGCATTTTAAAAGTACAAATCAAAATTAGTCATCTGAGTATGTTAATCGTTTTCCTGTACCTTGTGAATTTTTCACTCATTATTCTAAGCCAGTGATTTTGCCTGTCAATAAGCATTTATTAAGAGTTTATAATGTAGGGGTGGCTAAGTGGCACAGTGAATAGAGCACTGGCCCTGGAGTCAGGAGGACCTGAGTTCAAATCCACCTTCAGACACAACTCAAAAACTAGCCATGTGACCTTGGGCAAGTCACTTAACCCCAATTGTCCTCCGAAAAGCAAAGCAAAAACAAAAAACAAAAAAAAAAGAGTTTACAATGTGCCAGATATTGTGCTAAGCACTGGAGATACAAAGAAAGACAAAAATAGGACTCCTGCCCTTAAGGAAATCACAGTCTAATGAGGGAGATGACATGCAGATAATTATGTTTATTAAAAAAAAACATACCTACAATGTATAAGAAGGATGATTTTAGAGGTAAGGGACTAGCACTGAAGAATTCCAAAATGTGTCTTGCAGAAAGCAAGATTTGAGCTGAGTCTTGAAGGATGCTGGAGAAACTAGGGAAGAGATGAGAGAAGTGAGCTCATTCCAAGCATGGGAAACAGTCTGTGCTAAAACATAGAAGTAGGAAATGGAATGGAGTGCTCGAAGAATGGTAAACATGCTACTGTTACTTGAATATCAAGATCAAGGAAGAAAAGGATAAAATGCAAGCTTAGAATTAAGAAGGGGACAGATTATGAAAGCTTTATATGTCAAAGAAAGGAATTTATATTTGATCCTGGGGGTAATAAGGGAACCACTGGAGCTCCTTGAGTAAGGAGATGATATGAACTGACTGACCCTTTAAAAAAAACCAGCTTTGCAGCTGAAAATAGAATGGATTGGCATGGGGTGAGCTTAAGATATGGAGTTATTGCACTGCAGAATAGACCTGGTAAGAACTGATAAAGGCCTGTACTAAGATGGTGACTGTGTGAATGAAAAGAACGGGACAGGTAAAAGGAAAATCCAGAAAGAGAGTTGTTGTGAAAGCCCAGAGAGCAGAGACTATCCTAGAGGAGATGGTGATTCAGTGTCAAAGGTTCTGCGGAGAAGTCAGAATAAAAATTGGGAAAAGGTCACTAGATTTGGTAATTTGATTTTGCTAATAACTGTGGGAAAAGTAGTTTCACTTAAATTATGAGTCTGGAAGTTATACTGCAGATGTTTTAGAAGGTGTGGAGAGGAGAGGAATTGGAGTCATCTTAAGGGTCAAAAGCATTCTCAAATAATTTAGCTGAGGAAAGAAAAAACAGGGTGAAAGGTAGAGGGAACGGTCAGATTAAGGTTTGTTTTGTGGTTGTATTTTGGGAATGAGAAGACAGGTATACTTGTAAGCAGCAGGGAAAGAATCAAAAGACAGGGAGAGATTAAAATCGAACATTTAAGGATGAAAATAGGGGCAATCTGATGAAGAAAAAGGGAGGGAATGGGATCAAAGGTGGAAGGATGGGCTTGGAAAAAAGGATCACCTCTTCATCTGGGACAAGATTAAAGAGAAACACAGTGTAGGAAGATACATAAGCTATGTAAGATGAAGAGAATGGGAAAAGAGAAAGGTTTTAATAAATGGTTTGAATTTTAAGACATTGGTATAGTGGTGGACTTGGAGTCCAAGAAGACCTCAGTTCTAATCCTGACTCTTATACTTACTCATTTGGTGACACTGAGCAAATCACTTAATTTTTTTTCTGCCTCAGTTTCATTTACAAAATGGTTGCTGCATATTTCAAATTGCATAACTTATGTGAAGTACTTTGCAAACCTTTAAGCACTATTTAAATGTTAGCTCATTTTATTATTAAGCTGCCTACCAGCATGCAATACAAATCTATTAAACTATTTAACAGACGTCTTTTCAAAAATAATTGTGATCTGCTTGAAATTTCACTGGATTAGTGAGAAGTTAATTGGTGTTGGCTGTGTACCTTTATAACCTTAAAACATAAAAGGTTATTGGGCTAGGTAGAAAAAATATTATCATTCTACTGGATGTTTCATATTTTATTTCTCATTATGTGTTTTACTTTGTTTATTTGTCTGTTTTGGAGGGGAGAGATCTTTTCGGTGGAGACTCGGATCCTAAATGATGTTAACAATAAATGTCAAAGCAATTCAATTTAATAAACATTTTTTACATACCTACTCTGTGCCAGTCACTGAAATAGATGCTGAAGATACAAAGACAAAAAGTTATAACAGTCATCCTAAAGGAATTTATATTTCCCCTGGGGTGAGGGAGTGGGAATGATGATTAACAATATATGTATAAAAAGTTAAGTAACAAATATAAATAATTAATATTTGTAGAAATATCAGCAATGGAGATGTGAAGCACTAATGAGAACAGCCTAGGAAAAAATGTTCAAGACAACAAAATTATCTACAAAAAAATTTTCGTTTTATTGGAAAATCACCCATATATATATAACAAAACAACTGGTTTCTGTCAACTACTTTTCTCTCTAATAGCTTAAGTTGAGCAATTAGAAGCCATTATAACATTCTAAACCATGACTTTATAATAAGAATTCATTAAGTAGGCCTTCATTCTGTAAGATGTTACACAGAGAAGAATGCTAATGATTAAAAATAAAATTCTTTCCCTGAGTTTATTGAATGATTTTTCCCAGTGTTATGTAATATTTTCTGACCCCCTATAATTCAACCATGTTTTCCTTTTTTTATCTTTAAAGTCTATTTCAATATTCCCCATGTGCCATCAGCACTTTCATCATGGGGAAAATGAGATTTTGATTTATATATTATATTCCTTTACATATTATGTATTTTATTATATATTACATTATAATTATTTTATATATATGTATATATTATTTTCTCTTACATATTCTTTTACATATCACAACTTTTTCTTTGAGGGTACGTAATAACTGTGATTTCATTGTTGTAAGGACCTCCGATGGTAGAAACTCCATTCATTTGTGTGACTCAGAAATGTTCAGTACTTTATTCTTAGAGAATTGAATTTGGCCTTGAGATGTTAAGGACTTGTCCGTGGTGCCATAGATAATTTCAGTCAAAGGTATTCCTAGATCCTTTAACTTCCTTTCTCTACAGCTTGCCCTCTGTCCACTATGTTACACTGTCCCTTATATACCCTAATTTAGGTCACTTTTAAATGACATTTTCAAAATGTTTCAGAAACTAATTTAAAAAAAACACACCAATAAGTAAGGTCAAATTATTGTTATTGTGGTTATTAGGACCAATTTTACACTTTATAAAATTAATTAATTCCAAAATTTTGCATAACAAAATATGAAATGATTCAAGGTTACATGGTCAATCAATGTGTAATGTTACTTTTCCATTGAACCAGTACTCCTTGATTGGCTAGTGACTGTGTATCACTAATGCCTTGACTTTGGAATTCCCTCCATCAATGTGTAAGCCATCTACAAATTATATTATCAGTTTGATCTGAGGTTTGGAGAAGTTAAGTTACTTGATTAGTCATACAGCTTCTAAGTGCAAAGGGTAGGATAAAAACATTTCTCTTCCTATCTTTCCACCCCCAGTGTTCTAGCCATTATGTCAGACTTCCTCTCCGGATGATAAATGAAGCTGGGTAAATTCCAGAGTATATTTCTTTGGAAATGCAACTATTGGTTATATGAATCTAATGCTGGCACTTTATACCAAAATCAAGCCCAGGCAATTGCCTGAGGTTCCATATGAGTCATATCATAGGGATATGAAGCTATATCAACAAAGAAACCAAAAAGTCATTGCTTCTGAAAAATATTTTTTCCTTTAATTAGCATTTGGAAATACAACAAAAATAATTTTGACCAATATATTTTATTAGTTATGTCTATATTCTTAAATAGGTTTAAGGTTTAAGCAGATCCCTACATTGAAAACCTTGGTCTTTGTTTCTTTATATTTTTCAAAAACCATCCCAGGATAAAATCAGTGACCTAAATTCAGAAACATGATCAAGTACAGACCTATCTAGCTCCAGAATAATAAAATCACTATCCTCTAGATTTATTTATCCTGTTATTATGCTCAAACAGAATCATTTCAGTTTCTAAAGACTTTAGAATAATTTGTTTTTGCCAAACCAATTTGTAACTTGTCAAAACGAGATTGCAGTTTTACAACCACCTGGGGAACAACCAATCCCCTTCCATAAATAAAAAAGTTATCTGCATAAATACGTACTAAGATGTCCCTATAGATTTTAAGCATATTGTATATGGTAGGAAAGTAGAGACTTCATTAAAAATGAGCATTAGATGAGTTGATGGTATATAACTTAATAGACCAGATTCCAATATTATAAGAACTGATAATAATGTAATAAGAAGATTTGCAGTCACATATTTAGGATTAAACATGGAATACTAGGTTAATATGGTTTTATAAAGCATGATATTTTGATCTTGAATTTTAAATACCTGTAGCTCCTATCTAACAATTTTATTCTCAGTTTTCATTTAACAACTACTTCCCACTACTCTCAAGAAACCCAGTAGTTGCATTTTATACTCCTTCATACTTCTGAATCATTACATAGGCCATGCTTCCTTCATGGCATTGTGCTTTCTGATGCTCTCAACTAAATCTCTTCCTCACTCTCCTTTGAAACTTTGGTCAAGGTTACTGTCCTCATAAAGCATTAATTACATCCTGTTATGTTCTGTGATTACATAAACACAAATCAGGAAAATATCAAATACTTAGCATATTTTCAGGAGCCATAGGAAGACTATATTAATCCTCTAAACCTTTTCTAATAACTTACTTGTTTCTGAAATTTCATTCCGTTAAGAATTGATTTATCTTAAGGCTTTTATTCCTATTGCAAATACCATTTGGAGACATTTGTCATTTACATTGTTGGATCTGTAAGCAGATTTTGGTCAAAGGGTATATATATACCATGGTGGGTGAGGAGAATCATAGAGGAGAGGATAACATAATTTTTGTATGGAAAGGGACCTTTGAGATAAAATAATCTAATACCATCATTTCACAGATGATACATAATAAATTAGTGTAAAAAGTCAAGCTTTCTAACACTACTATGTAGAACACCTAAAAGTAAAAAAGAAAATAAAGATAACGAGAAACAGGAACAAAGAATAAAGAGGACAGTTTAAAGTCAAGTTTTATTGTGGCAGCTAGGTGGCACAGTGAATGGAGTACTGGTACTAGAGTCAGGAGGACCTGAGTTCAAATCCGGCCTCAGATACTTAACATGTAACTAGTTATGTGACCTTGGGCAAGTCACTTAATTCCAATTGCTTTAAATTCCCCCCTTCAAAAAATAAAAATCAAGTCTTATTTACTTCACAATGTTGCCTAGGTACAATCTTGTCACTTGCCTTTATATCATTCATAACAGATGTTGAATGAATAAGATTCTAATCATGCATTTGATAATTCTGAACTAACCCTGAATTAGAGGCAAGAAGAAGGCCTGAGTGGGAAGCTCCAACCAGCTATGTGACTGTCAAATAATGGTAGGGCAGAAAGAGAACTGAGTGATGTTCTGCTTTTGCATTATGGTTCTACCACTCTATGAACATAGATTTACAGCTGGAATGGTCCCTAGAAGCCATCTAATCCAAGCCACCAAAGTTGATGATTTTTTTTAATGAATCAAAAGAGGTTCAATCTTGTGATGTTTTAGACAGAGATAGAGTTTGAACCACAAGCCTCTAACTCCAAATCCAGGTCTTTTCCCATTGCATCATGTTGAAACTTCATATTCATTGAGTTTCTTACCTTGAGCAAGTTACTTAATTTCTCCATATAATTCATTCAGTTGGATTGCAAGATCATTGGCTTTCCTTCTGGTTTAAAAGGTTTTTTAGTCACTTCCCACTTTGAAATACTGCTTATCCTAAGCAGAAGTTCAAATATTAACTTTTTCATGAGGACAAGTCCTCTCTGTTTCCTGACAAGTTGGTAGCGATTCTTTCTTCACTCTCCTCTTAAAAAAAAGAAAAAAAAATAGCATACGTCACTTTGTCATATACATATTGTTGTATGACCTATATTCTCTGGCTAGATTGTGAGTTCTAAGAGGACATATAAAGTGTATTATTTAATCTTTGGATCTCCCTCTGTAGCAAGCAGAGTGTTCCAAATAAAGTAACAAATATTTATTAGAATTATCAGATTCATAATGTACATGTTTGTACTGGTCCTGTTTCTTTTGAAAACACAAAAAATATGCTGCCTTTACTCCATTTCCTGGTTTATCCAAGGGTTCTTCATTAGCAAACCATAAGAGCAGATGACATGACACTTTTTTAGCATGACATTGGGACTTAGATTTATCCTGGTGCATTGTCCACTCTTCATTTTTTGGACTATGATTGTTAATCATTTTAATTTATTTGTCCAAGTTTCCAGTGGCATTCTTAATTTTGTCTCATTTTTTTTTAGCCACTCTTCCCCTACCATCCTTTGATATATTAATTATTAATATTTAATTGGTAATAACAAAATTCACTAATTAATTAATCATAATAAAAATCGTTATATATTCATCAGAAGAAGTTATGGAAAAGAGATGAGTTAATATTCAAATCAGGGATTTTTTTTGAATTTTGGAAAAGTTTTTTTTTTTTTTGCTGGGGGCAAGGAAGGTAGGTTTATTGAAAGACACTTAAATTTTGGTTACCAATGTTTTATCTATTCCATTAGAATAAGTAATCAAAAGCTAGATAAAAGAATAAGCTATCTATATATTTTTTCTTTTGCTTTTTGGAAGGGCAATTGGGGTTAAGTGACTTGCCCAACGTCACACAGCTAGTTTTGTGTTAAGTGTCTGAAGTTGGATTTGAACTCAGGTGCTACTGACTCCAGGGCCAATGCTTTATTCGCTGTGCCACCTAGCCATCCCTAAGCTCTCCATAGTTATATTAAAAATACTCCAAAATCGTTATTAATTAGAGAAATGCAAATTAAAACAACTCTGAGGTACCACTTCATACCTATCAGTTTGGCTAACAAGACAGCAAAGAAAAACAGCAAATGCTAAAGGGCATGTGGAAGAATTGGGACATTCCTGATAAAGTTGTGAATTGGTCCAAACATTTTAGAACAATTTGTAAGTATGCCCAAAGAGCTATAAAACTATACATACAGTTCGATACGGCAATATCATTATTAAGTCTGTATCCCAAAGGAATCAAAGAAAAAAAAGAAAAGGGCTTATACGTGGGGAATAATTTATAGCTATTGTTTTTGTGAAAGAAAAGAATTGGAAGTTGAAGGGATGCCCATCAATTGGGGAAAAAAAAAAATAAACAAGTTGTGGCATATGATAATAATGGAATATTATTGTGCTATAAGGAATGATAAGCAGGCTGCTTTCAGAAAAACCAGGAAAGATTTATATGAACAGATGGAAATTGAAGTGAGCAGTACCAGGGGAAAATTGTACACAGTGACAGCAATATGGTATTGATGATCAGCTGTGAATGACTTAGCTATTCTGATCAAGACAATAATCCAAGCCAATTCCAAAGGTCTTATGAAAAAGTTATCCAACTCCAGAAAGAGAACTGATGAACTCAGAGTGCAAATTGAAGTGTAAGGTTTTTTTTTACTTTTCTTACTTTTTTGTCACATGGTTAAAATGAAAATACATATTTCATATTTTCATATGAATAATAGCTATATTGCTTAGCTTCTCAAAGGGGGTGGGGCATGGCTGGAGACCAGGAGAGAATTTGGAACTCATTTTTGAGTATTTAAAATAATTAATAAAAATGTTAATGTTTAATACATAAAAACTTGAGGTGTTCCTGATAATAAAGTATTGTTGTTTTTTCCTCTGAGAAATTATTAAAATGAGAATTGACCCAAATATTCTTTTTGATCTATTAAAAATACAAACTATTTGAGAACAATGTACTTCTTGTTCCTATCACAAGTGAATGAAGTATTAGACATTTATTACTCCGATATTCCAATAGATCCGTGATATTACTGATATGATCCAGATTGCATAACTTACATGCCTTCTCAATTGTACATGACTTTTTTCCATATCCTTTTATAAATCTTCTATTTGGCATTTACCTCATGTGTTGACAGCTTCCCTCTGAGTATTTTAACATTACATAGGTGCTGGGGTGGCCAGGAGGCACAGTAAATAGAGCACTGGCCCTGGAGTCAGGAGAACTCGAGTTCAAATCTGGGCTCAGACACTTAACACTTACTAGCCATGTGACCTAGGGCAAGTCACACTTAACCACAATTTCCCTGCCCTTCCCCCTCCAAAAAAGAAAATAAAAACATTACATAGGTGCCAAGGGCCTATCTATTATCCATTAGTCTTGTTGTATGATTGCCCCACCTCCTTTATTCATCACATGTCTCTTGGATTATATGTTTAATACTACTTCTTACTTGGAAGACCTAAGTATTAGTATGCTGCAACTTTCTAAAAATCATCTTTTATTTCTCTATGGGAATTTGAATAACTAAAAAAATTGCAGTACTCCCCAATCCACAGTCAGATGAAATCACTGAAAGAATGGTGGTGTAAAATTAATTATTCTAATTTTTCCTTTTTCTTCATGTAACTAATTTAGAATCACTAAAAATTCTGTGTACTTTTCCAGAATTCAGTCTAATCTGTTTTCTTCCTCCATTTCAACTCTTAGACAAGTTCATCATTTACGTAAAATGTGTATTCAATCAATCAAAAAGCATTTGTTAAACACATGTCGTTGTTTAGTCATTTTATTCATATTCAACTCTTTGTGACCACATTTGAGATTCTCTTGGCAAAGATACTGCAGAGGTTTGCCATTTCCTTCTTCAGTTCCTTTTACAGAAAAGTAAACTGAGGTAAACAGGGTTAGGTGACTTGCTCAGCGTCATACAGTTAGTAAGAGATTGAGGCTGGATTTCAAATCAGGAAGATGAGTCTTCCTAACTTTAAGCCCATCACTACAGACACTGTTAGTAGTTGCAAAAACAAAAAAAGTGAAATAACCTATGCCTTCAAGACAGTACCATTTAACTAGCCTTCTATTTGCTCCTTCTCTATGATATTATGGACTTCTGAACTAACCATCCCACTTCTACTTGTAGGCTGAACAGTACAAACATTTGCTGGATGATATATAAGTAGATTTTTTACTTTAGTGAAAAGACTCAACTAATTAAATTAAGTAGAGGAATTGCACACCAAAGCAAGGTTTCTGTTTACACTAGTACACTAGACCGCCACTTCATTTTTTAATGCATACATTTATTATGATTTCAGATAAGTGGTATGAGTTCTTGATACTAAATAAAAAGGTAACACTTGGCAAAAAGGTGAGTTTTGATGGAGAAACATTATAATTCAAGTGTTTCTTTTAAGTAGACATTCTTTTGTCCAAATTACAAGGACATCCCACTTAATATCATTAATCAGTTAACAAAAAACACATGTTAGAAAATGTAATAAGGGTGCTTATTTTATTTTATAATGAAAATAATAATATTTATGTATACAATAAGCAATACAGGTTAGCAAAAAGACGTATCCATAAGTGAATTAATGGGATACACTTTCTAGCTATTTTCAAGCACATACTTTGCTTCTTGCTTGATCGGCTGAAAATATACAGTAATATATCACAAGTATTTATGGTGGGACATGGTCCTAATACATTAAAGATGTTACTGAAAATTATTGTTAGGCAGCAAACTAAATTCAACAAATATTTATCAAAGTCGATCGAATTTATTTAGGGTATACATGTACAGTATCCTATCTTAACCCCAAGATTATTTTTAAGTAGGAGGAAACATATTAAATAGTGAGGAAAACTAATTTTGAGCTGTATTATTTAATTACCTTTATTAACCTATGATCCATCCTTTCCCTCATTCTGAAAGGTAGGCAGTTTCTGAAGGGCATAATCCAGTAATGTGATCACTCCCACACCCCAAGGCATCTGCTTGTTAACCAGTTTGGGCTGAGTGTCTCCCAAGTGGGACTCTCTCTTCTGTTTACCTAGCAAACCAAAGCCAGCTTGTGCTAGGCCCTCCCCAGGGGGAGTCCTTGGTTTTCCTTCATCAAAGTTTGGGGTGACCTGGTTTAAAAGAGTGAGACCAAGCCAGAGAGATGCTGATTGGGGTGATTTTTCTGGCCAAAATTGCTAGAGGCAGCTGGGTCTCATAAAGAGGTTAGAATTCAGAAGCCAAGATGGCAGCGTAGAAGCAGGAAAATTCTATGAGTTCCCCCCATAACCACCTCAAATACCTATAAAATATGACTCTAAACAAATTTTAGGGCTACAGAACCCACAAAGTGATAGAGAGAAACAAATCTCCAGCTGAAGGCAGACCAGCAGGTGGATAGGAATGGTCCATCACAGCATGCTGGGAGCCAAGCACAGCCCCCAGTGAGCCTGTGGTTTTAGCCCCAGGGTGGCCCTGACCAGCAGCAGCTGGAGTGGACTTCAGGAGAGTGGATCACCAGCAGCTGTGGAGGTTTCCAGAGTTATCAACCCGTGTGTGTATGTATATATATATATATATATATATATATATGTATACATACATACATATATATGTCTTATAGGTATGTACATGAGAGTATGAATACATGTGTAAGTCTGTGTGTATATGTGTACAGGTATACATAGACAGAAGCACAGGATCAATTGAATAGGGAGGGATGATATTTTAAAAACATAATTAAGAAGTGAGAGAGGAATAGAATGAGAGGAGATAGGAAGAGGCAGAATAGGGTAAAGTATCTCATCTAAAAGAGGCAAGGGAAAACTGTTACAATAGAGAGGAAGAACAGGAAGGCAAAAGGGAATGGGTCACCCTTACTCTCTTTGAATTTGGCTTAAGGAGAGAATAATGTGCACACTAAATTGCATATTTTATCCTACAGGAAAGTAGGAGGGAAGGGGATAAGAGAGGGGATGATAGAAGGGCAGGCAGATTTGGGGGAGCAGTTAGAAGTACACACTTTTGAAAAGGGGCAGGGTCAAAGTAGAGAATAGAACAAGTGGGGGGCAGGATAGGATGGAGGGAAATATAGTCAGTCTTTCACAATACATCCACTATGGAAATGCTTTGTGTAACTATACATGTACAACCTATATTGAATTACTTATCTTCCCAGTAAGCATGGGTGATGAGGGAAGAAGGAAAAGAATCTGGAATTCAAAGTTTTAAAATCAATTGTTTTTAAAAAATTATTATTATTATTATTTTTACATGCAACTGAGAAATAAGATCCACAGGCAGTGGGGTATGGATATCTATCTCGACCTACTGGAAAGTCAGAGGAGATAGGAGAAAGATTGGGGGAGGGGGTATTCAGTGGCATCACTGTTTTGGGGTGGTGGGGAGGAGACAGAAGGGGAGAAAATTTGAAACTCAAAATCTTATGGAAATGAATGTTGTAAAATAAAAACAAACATAAAATTTATATAAAAAAAAGAGGTTAGAATTCCTTAAGTGTCAGAGAGGGGCGTGATCAGTCATAACTGAAGACTATTCCTCTTTCTCTGGGGGCATGCTAATCATTTCACCTTGGTATTAGTCTCCCATCCCCAAGGTGAAGTGATATCGAATAACTAAGAGCTATAAGCCCACCTCCTCATTAAAATGTCCACCATTCAAAACTACCTTACCTTTGCCAGGGAAGGTTCACATGATGTACTGTCACACCAATCAGGAAGAAGGCATACTTGGTTTAAAAAACCCTTTTAGCCCTCACTTCAGGTCTTTTGACAAAAATGTAGATGGGGCAAATACCCAATTAGTAATGGGTTCAGTTCCCTATTAATAAATGAAAGACTTGTGAAGAGAATTGCCTCAGTTTATACTTTTGTTAAATTTCACAATAATAGGTCTTCAAAATCAGCAGGGAGCATTCAATGCATAATTCTAGATTTTTACATAAAAATAAAAGTAGTACAAAAATGAAAACAAAATAATATAGTTAGAGTCTACTTAATTCAAAAAACGTAAGAAGTAAAAAAATGCGTCAATGTTTCAATGATGACATTTGTGGAAGTATTGTCATTATTGATACAAAAATAGTAAAAATAGCTTACATTATATTGCTTTAAAATTCTCAGTGTGCTAAACTCATATCTCATTTGATCCCCTACAATAAATCTATGAAAAAAATTTAAGTATTATGTAATATTTTACAGATTTGGAAGCTAAGGCCTAAAGAGGTAATAAGTTGCCTTGCATTAGGTCATACAGAATTTACAAAGTGGCAGTTTTAATTATATTTTGATCATCCATTAAAGTGTGTGTGTCTGCCTCTTTCTTGTAGCACAGCACATATCATAGAAGAGTATAAATAATGAAAGTATTACACTGAAAAAAAAAACCTTCTTCCCAATACCATGGAAGTTAGGCCTTTTTTTTACCTTTCCCATTTATTAAACCCATCCTTGAGGTGTCTGGGTAACAGCCTAAAGCTCTAGGCTGTTAATGTGACTTCTTGCTGCCCTGAGTACTAAAGAGCTACAAGGAATTTCAGCTATTTCCTTTTTTTTTTTTTGGAGGGGGGAAGGCAGGGCATTTGGGGTTAAGTGACTTGTGCAAGGTCACAGGGCTAATCAGTGTTAAATGTCTGAAGGCAGATTTGAATTCAGGTCCTCCTGACTTCAGGCCCTGTGCTCTACTCACTGCATCACCTAGCTGCCCCCTGCTTCAGTCATTTTCTAACGCTTACCTGGTGGACCTTGATGAATGGAAACTAAGGAAAGGGAGCTTCAGTCCACTGAATCAAACTCAGGGTGTCCTCAATGCCTGCCCATATTGTATATTGTTCTCTTGCTATGGCTATGCAAACTTCCTTTTCTTAACTCTCTAGGGGTCTATGAGCATCTTATTTCATTCCCATATCAATAGAAACTATCAGGAGATTGACATGAGTCAGGCTTAGCCAGAACAGTCTAGTAGTACACATTTGCCTGAAGTATAATTCAGGAAAACATGAGTGTGAGTCCTCTATCTGAAACTAAGATCATGGAACCATTGTGGCAAGTCATAAGCTCTTTGTTCCCAGACTACTCATTTTAAGGTATATAGCAGGGACTAATTTTCATTCATAAAAGGAATTTCTTTATGAAGAGTTCTCATTGCCAATGAATCACAGTCTAAACCAAAAATAAAAAAAATGACAAAACCCCTCAAAGAAACAAATAACAAAATAATTCAGTTTCAGAGGTCACTCTATAGTATTCAAGCTTCTTGAGTCCAGGGACTATTTCTTTTTTTCTTTTTTCTTTTATATTTCCTCACATAGTAAATGCCTGACAAATATTAAGTATTTAACAAAAACTTGCTGGTTGATTGGCATTTTAATGGTTAGTGACTGAATAGGCAAGGAATTGTAACTTTAGCTAAATTTGGTAGGGAAGAAAAGGAATTCACAGATCTAAAATGCCTGGATTATCCTAGAAATTGAATCAATAATAATTATAGCAAGAGGAGTAGCTGAAAGTTGGGAAGTGGTTTTAGCTTCAATGTGAAATTCTACAAGCTTTAATTTTATTCAAAGATATGGAAAATTCACTTTTCTATCAATTGGCTATATAAGAAAAATATATTTGTGGAATGAATTATAGCATCTTTAAATCAAGGATTGCTAAAAATGTCTTTTTTATTTTTGACGATATTTAAAATATCTATGGAGATGAGAATAAATGGATCAATATTTTAAAAGGAAATGTTCTTTTAAAAATCTTCGAAGAGCAAAATTAAATTGGAATTAAATAATTGATGGTTCTTCTTTTGCTTATGCATGATAATTTTGTCTAGGTTAGATTTCACATCATTCCACCAATTAGCTATAGTAACAGCTTAACAGGATCAGAATCATCCAATAGATTAACCTACATCCCCTGTCTAAACCTACAATATCATTCGGTTAAGTTTCTTTTCCTGAATCCATTGTTGTTATTGTTATTCTGAAGTTGTTCAGTTGTGTCTGACTCTTCCTAAGTCTATTTATTGTTTTCTTGGCAAAGATACTGAATGGTTTGCCATTTCCTTCTTCAGCTCATTTTACATATCTTACTGAGGCAAACAGGGTTAAGTGAGTTGCCCAGGATCATGTGTCTGAGGCTGGATTTGAATTTAGGAAGACAAGTCTTCCTGACAGCAAGCCCAGGACTTTATCCTTTGCACCACCTATCTGCTACTCTAGAATCCAGTAGGAAGGAAAGAATGTATTTAAACTACAAAGTATAAAGATGGTCTTGACTTTTCTTTTACCATATGCAAATAGGATGGACATAAATAATGATATTCAGGAAAACAGAAATTCCTGTGAAAGAAAAACAACCGAATATCCAAAAAAAAAAAATAAAAAAATAAAAACAAACTGTTAACTTAATATCTTGAGAAATAACATATATTAAAAGAAAAATGTTTAATTGATTTCCAAATAATTAGTGAGATTGTCCACAATCAGTGTGATCAATATAAGAGCTATTTCTCCTGGCTGAGACTGCAAACAAGTAAGAAATGCAAATCAAGAGTAGGAAATAACTTTCTATTTTTGTGACACATTAGGGTTCACATTTTATGCCGAATGCCTCAATTACACCTGCAACAATATAGGTGCACTCAATTTGACATTGTTATTTTATGTTGATATATTCCACCATTTATCATGAGTATCCTGCAGGCACCGTGTCATCAGAGAAATGACTCGTCCAATTTATACTTCTGTTTATAGTCGTTGGTTAAAATGATGACAGTAGAACCTGGAATGTTTCCAATTTAAATTGATGCTCTTTGGGGATGAAGAACTCTCTCATTAAAATTTGTTTTCTGTTAATAGAATATCCACACAGCACAACTTTGCACATACAAACTAATCAGGGAAATAAGCAATTATTAAGTGCTTATTATGTATAGACACTGTGCCAAGTGCCAGGGATACAAAGAGGCAAAAATCATGGTCCCTACATTTAAGAAGCTTATATTGCAGTAAGGAAGACAGCAAGCAAACAGCTACTTACAACCAAGATATATACAGATTATAAGAAATGTAAAATCAGAGGGAAGGAACAATCAAAAACAAATATATAGGGGTGATTAGGTGGTGCAGTGAATAGAGCACCAGCACTGGAGTCAGGAGGATCTGAGTTCAAATCCGGCCTCAGACACTTAACACAAAAACTAGCTTTGTTACCTTGGGCAAGTCACTTAACCCCAATTGCCCTCCCAAAGAAGCAAGTCAAAACAAAATAAAAACAAATATATACCCAGATTTAGACCTCCACAAAACCACTTACAGTTTCAAGTTGCTTAGGTGTATAGCTTGTTTACATTGAAAGTGCAATTTTAAGATAGAATATAAAGCTATGAGGGGGAGGAAAACCTCATCTAGAAATGTCTTTTATACTAATTTGAAACATACGTTACTGATGATTTAAAAATCTATGTAACAAAATGCTAAAATAGACTACAGAAAAACTCTGTATTTTTTTTAATTTTGTGGCTCCTTCTTCCATCAATAATGCATACTGCAAATTCCCTCTAACTTAGTAAATGTATCACTGGAGTAGCAGTCATTTAAACCATTCTTCATGCTATAGCCAACCTGAAGATCTTTCATATCGTAACCTGCAAACCAGTGGGGAAGAGATTTCTATGCTACTGTCTATGCCCAAAATTGATTTCTAGTCAGGATTTCTCCATAACGTTGCTTTCATGAGTTCCACTCTTTGCTTGAGGCATAATCCCCATTTTCTAGGCTCCATTCTCTCATACTGCAAAATCAATCTTCTAGCAGAGGCCTGGAGGAAACCTTTCCCCCTCCAAGGTTCTCCCTTTTTTTTGCACTAGAAATTTCTCTGAGCCATTTTTGATGCTATAGAAATGTAGGGAAGACATAGATAGAGATAACTTCAGTGATTGGTGAATAGCCATGAGGGCTTCAGATAACTCCAGAATCTGATTTAAGAGAGATGTCTTCCTGTTGGAATTTTTGCTATACCCAGGCTGGTTTCTTTAGAAGCCCCTTCCCAGGTGTTGCCAGGACTAGGCAAGGGCCTGGGTCTCTGTGTTGTGACCTCTCTGGTTCCTTTTTAATAAAAATAGGAATTTTTACCCTGTCAGCTTTCCTGAAGAAAGTGTTTGCTCCCTCTTCCAAAAACTGAACTTATTTGCTTCTATGCCTCATTGCATTGTAAATTGCTTAAGGGATGTTTTTGTTTTTTATTTTTCATTTTGTTTTTGTATCCCAAATGTCTGGTACAGGTATCTTACCACATAGCAAGCACTTAATGAAAACTTATTAGACTAGTCCAGAACATATTTGAGAGAGCTGGATCTGTTAACACAGGGATCACCCATCCCCCCACCTCCCTTGCCTTCCCTTTCTGCTTCTGGCAGGGCTTCCAAACCCACATGCCTATTCACACAGTTTGGATGTAATTGATGTTAACCAATTCTATTACTTCTGGGCAGATGGATGATCATCTGGACTTATCTGCAGTACCACTGCTTCCTAAAGTCTTCCAGGCCACACAGACTTTTGGAAGTGTCATCAGGCCTACCTGAAGATCCTAGAGTCTAACCATAAGGCACATGGACTTCCAGACTTCTACAGTTAAAATTTCTTTTATGTATCCCCCCCAGTTAGAGTATTAGGTCCTTGAAAGTAGACTGTCTGGCTTTTTCCATTTTTATCCTCTAACATTTAGCACAATGCTTTGCATAAGTACTCAACAAATGATTTATAATTCATTCATTCATTAGATATGCTTAGACTGTTGATATTTTGATTATGCAGGAAATGAAAAACTACTGTATTAACACATTGATAAAATTATTTTAAACTTTAGACCACCTCCCATAAGTTGCTGAAGCATTATTGAACAAATATCTCTTACCTAATAACAAAATACATTGCTAAAAAAACAAAACTATTATCTACATATTTTTCTTCATCAATTCATGATGCTTCTGAAATGCTATTAACGAAATAATCATAAAATCTATAACAATATTCATGCCATTCAAAACAAAACTGATTCTTATCAGAATCTTATAAGAATCGCTATAGAAGTCTTCATGCATGATAATGAGGATTCTTTCCTGGGCTAGGTTTTTCCTAAATGTTGGAAACTGGGTATCACTGAGACCTACATGTGTACCCAAAGTACTGAATACCTACTTTGAATGCCCCACAAAAAATGAACAACCTATAAAGGACTCCCAGGAGTCCATGAAGAGAGACAGAAACACATAGAGCACTGTGCTTTGCTTTGGAAGGAGACACAAGGAAATCATGTCCACAAACCCTGAGTGTCCTCCAAGGTTTTGAGGTAACACTCTTCTTTCTCTTTAGCCACTTGCTTGACAATCTCAGGTTCAAGGCTGCAGTTATCTTCTTTCTGTAGATTTCCAGATCTCTATATGCATTCCTAGTCTTGCTCTTTTAATCAGCTTTTGTATATCTCAGATTGATCCCCTATAAGCATCTCAAATTCAACATGTTCAAAACGGAACTCATCATATTACCTTTAAAACTCTTCCTTCTTCCAAACTTACAAATTACTTTTTAGGGCACAGTTAGCCTCCAATCAGAGCTTTCAGTTATGATTGAATTCCCACTCTCATCCCACACATCCAATGCATTGCTAACTTTTGTAACTTCTGATTTCACAGCATGTTCTGTGGATGTTCTGTTCTTCTCTTCATTAACACCACCACAAAATTAGTTCATGACCTCATCACCTTTTGGACCATTGCAACAGCCTTCTAACTGTTCTCTCTGCTTCAAAGGATTTCCAGTCTCAATGAATTCTCCATTTAGCATATATTTCTAAAGTATATGCCACCCCCTACTCAATGATCTCCAGTGGCTCCCAATTACCCCCGGATCAAAAATAAACTCCTTTATTTGACAATTAAATATTTTAAGTAGGGCCTTCTGATTTATGCAGTATTCTCATGCCTTACTCTCCTCCCTAAACTATATGTTCCAGCACTATTGGCCTTCTTGCAGTTCCTCAAATGGGACACTCTATCTCCTATTAATGGTTAGCTGTCCATCACTGGAATTTTCTGTCCCATTATCTCCTCCTTTTATTTTTCCTTGGTTTTCTTAAGGCTCAATTCAAATTCTACCTTCTGCTGGAAGATTTTTTTCCACTACCACCCTGAATACTTTCTCATATCAGCCTTCATCAGATGTTCTGTCTATAAAACTTGTATATATCTAATTTTTTTATGTCACTTGCCAATTTGGAATATAAGTTTCTTGAGGGACTCTTTGAGTAATGTGTCTTTGCTTCTCTTTGGGGGGATTTAGGTGGTGTAATGCACAGAGGGTTGGAGTCAGGAATTCCTGAGTTCAAGTCCAATCTCAAACACTTCCCTGCTTTGTGATCTTGGATATCACTTATACTTTTGTCTGCCTCAGTTTCCTCAACTGTAAAATGAGGATAATATAATTTATTTCACAGGGTATCTCACTGTGCTCAGCAAAACACCTGGCACAAAGTAGGCACCGAATAATTTCTTATTTCCTTCCCCTTCTTTTACTCGAGGTTCCAATACTAGCACAGTGGCTCACACACAAATAAATACATATTGCCTTGACTTTCACCCATTACTGGGTCTTGGCTGGGGCTTCCTTCCCAGTTTATTTGGCTCTAATATTTTGTCCAACTGGTCATGCTCTAGCCTGTCTGCTTAGTTTCATTCTTAGTTATGATTTTCTGTTTTCAGATATTGTGCCTCTATGACTCAACCTAATACTGCCACTCCAGGTTGGATTATTTCTAATCTCAGGCAATAAACTCACATTTAAAACTTGTATAATGATGAAATTATGTCCATACTGCTCCGGACAGTAGGGGATTTATCAGTATCTCAAACACTGAGCATATCATCATAGGAGTAGCTTTGGGACCCAATCCAGCATGGTTTATTTAATTGAACAATATTGTTGATGATTTAGATAAATTATGCACAAGAACAAAGTGGAATGTGGTGAGGTTGGAAAGAAAAATGGCCAGCAGTAAGAATCCTCCTGACCTTATCCCTTTCTAATGTGTGACCTTAAGAAAATCTCTTTACCTCTCAGAGCTGAGATAATCCAAGAATACCAGCTATGGCAGTGGTCCCATCATGCATGCGATAGGGGAAATCCTACAGCCTGGAAAGCACCTAGATTCCTGAATATATCAAATATGTTCATCATTAAACAACTGTTCTAAGAAGTGATGGTTTGTGTGTGGGTGTTTGTGTGTATGTGTGTGTGTGTGTGTGTCCCTTTGAGAAAGGATGAAGGGGGAGCAGAGAAGTCTCCTATCCTACACTAATTCAAACTGAGGTAATAATAATATATGAGCCAGCTAGGTGGCATAGTCAGGAAAGTACTGAACTTGGAGCAGAAAATATTTCTTACTTAGCTTACTAGCTGTGTGATTTTGGATGAGTCACTTAATCACTCTTTGCCTCGGTTTCCATATTTGTAAAATGAAAAAATTTTATTCAATGTTCTCTAAGGTCCTTTCTAAGTATATATCTAAGATCCTTTGAAGAAATTGAGAGTTCACCTGGGATTCTTCATATAACTTCTGAGATTTGAAGAAAGAAAAAATACAGTTAGAGTATTGGCAATGCAACTTGTGTTGGGAGCAGGAAGAGACAAATTCAAAAGAGGTTGAAGTCAGGGTTGGGAATATGAGGTTTGGGTTTACAAGGGAGCATAGAGAGATTATGGTAAAGGGTTGGAAATAAAGAGGGAATGAGTTCAGGTATTTTTGTGATGATCAATGTGATAATATATAGGAAAGCACTTAAAAACATTAAGGAGTTATATAAAAGTAAGTTATGGCTAAGTGTATTGATGGACTATAGGGAACTTTAAAGCAAAGAGTGACTAGGTGCCATGAAAGCATTGCCATATTTCTCTTTAATATTCTAAGTGGAAATTACTTTTCAGAGTGCCTACTCTGCAGTTTTCCTTGTTATAAATAACTTCATTCTTCAGATGACATCCCACATTCTGCCACTGTTCACAACATCTAGCATGAGCAACAAAGTCATCTGGCTGTCTCCCTCTTTACTACTCATGCATGGGTCTTATATCTGAAACATACCATAATAATAATATCTAGTAGAAGTTATTTACACTTAAAAATTTGCAAGAAGCTTTACATATGTTATCTCATTTTATCCCTAAAACAACCATGAGAGGTAGGTGCTATTATTACCTTCATTTTACAGATGAGGAAACTGATGCAGGTAGTGATTAAGTGACTTGCCCAGGGTCATATAGCTGGTAAATATCTGACCCCAGAATTGAACTCAGATTTTCCTGATTCCAAGTCCAGTGCTCAATCCACTGTACAACTTATCTTCCTGCTTGAGTAAAGAAATTGGTATCACTGCACAAAAGAAATGCCAATGCACATAGTAGGGAACTGTGGTCAGTGTGTCAACTCCAAATAGGATACATCAGGGTAAATATATCTGATGAACATTGACCCAGTGTGATAGTAATGGCAATTAAAGATTCCCCTGTATTGGCTTGGTTTTCAAATTGATTGTGTTAAAACCCAGAGTTTGTTAATCCCACCTGTGGGATGGGCTTGTTGATGTGAAAAGAAAGTCCTGAACTGGGAGGAGCTGGTGAGGTAGATTTGGAGAGACACTAGAGAGAGGCGGAAGATCTTTTTGGAGGCAGCACCTGGTGGAGAGAGAGAGAGACTAAGAGAATTGCTGGGGGCCCGCTTTGAATTGCCCTGGACTTTTGAGACCTGTCCCCTGAGCTGCCAAGGACTGAGGAGACATGGCTGTTTTGCTGGTACTTTGTCTGTCTGTTTTGATGTTGTTTTGCCAGATTTGTCCACTGGTGAAAGACAGTCCTTTTGTTGAAGAAGTCCTGGAACCTGGCTGTTCGCTAAGAAGCCCTGAGACTGTCCTGCAGACAGAGAGTGAATACTGTCCACTGGTGAGGGACAGTGCTGTTGTTGCAGGGGTCTGGGAGCCTTTCTGTTGGTTGAGAAGCCCTGAAGAAGGATTTTCTTGTTGTATGTTTACAGAAATCCTGGGAGAGGGCTTTGCTAATGTGTTCAGGGGTTCTAGGACTGTTCTACAGACAGAGGATAAATTCATGAAGGGACTGGCAATGTATCTTATGGCCTTGCTAAGCCTTGTCTCCCCAGGAACTAAGATTGCTGAGAACTTGCCTCGTGTCAAGATGAAGAAAAGACCTCCATTTGGGTATTAAGTGCTGTGTTTAAACTTGATGTAACTCTGGGGTAGATTCAATTGTGATCCAGGGGTGGGGAACTTTTGACCTTTTTGTGTTCTGTGGTTGAACAAATGAATGTAGTTTACTTATGTTTGGAAACTAATCTCCATTTGAGAAGAGGGGCTTTGTGGTGAACTAAATGAAGGTATAGCCTAGGGGTGGAGAAGTATTTAGAACAGGAACTTTGTAATTGATTGAATGATTGGAAGGTCCTGGGGTGGGGTAGTACTTGGAGATTATTTAATCACACTTAGTAAATGCTGCATTTTGAATGATGTCATGTTTTGACCTTCTCTGTTCTGGGTTTGTTACTGAATAAAATGGAGAGCACCTATGCTGGTATTCTGAACCTTGGGAAGTTGCCTTTCCTTGGCATTACATTACACCCAGTCTAATTTAAAGAAGTGTCCCCTCCCTCACTACTCCCTATCCTATGCTTCAATAGACTGAGGACATCAGCAAGTAAGCTGAGTGCAGGCCAGTCCTTGGGTTATGACCTTCTGCAAGGCAAATTTTGAAGTACTCTATAAACCATTCAAATAATTTTTTGTAGAGAGTAGAAAAAAAGAGCTGTTTTTATATCTTTGATTTGTGGATTATAGAGCTACAAGATGGACTTACTTAGGCTAAGTAAGGATCTTTTGACCTATGAAGGTGCAGACCATTGTTGCTTGGGCAGTCTCAGAACTTGATTTTGAAGAAAAAAAGAGGAAAAAATAATACTGGAACAATTTGGCCCTACAAACAAAGTGGATAGTAACCTATCTACTATAGAAATTCCAGGAGGGGCTACCTAATAAAAAAAATCCTTAACTTAATGTTTGTTCATCAAACAGGGGGGAAAGGCTATCAATCATATTAAAGATAAGCCTGAAAGTTAAATATCTTTAGGAGAGGTAATAAATTGCTTTAAATTCACACTTCAAGATAAATTACTTATATCTGATTCTTTCCTGAAGATAGATTTTTTTTTCATTTTTTAAATGGAGAATAGGTATCAGAATAGATACAAAGGGATAGGGTTTTGCGGAAACTTCACTTGCATCATAATTTTGCCCATCACAGGTTTTGATATAGATTTTACTTTCTTTCACTTTATTAAATTCTTTTCCATCCTAGACATGTCCATTTTTCACAGGCTCTTAAGGGGGTAAAAAAAAGGATTATTTCTGTATATTAAATGGCAAATTTACTTTTATAGTAACAGTAAGATGAATCCTAGCCTATAGATGGATATAGACATAAAAATCTGTTGTTTGACATTAAAGAGACTATAGTAAACTGCGAGCTGAGTTTCTGAGCAGTGAAGGATACCAGTTGGACTCCAGACAGGTCTTCATCAAGAACTGCCTAAATTTAAACTGGAATGATGACAAATCATACTGTTTCCACTTTAACCAAAGACTGTAAAAACCAATGTGCAAAGTGGATCAGTCACATGTTATTGTTTTGTTTTGCTTTTTTCCTGATAACATTGTGCCTGTAGGATGCTTGTGATAAGTGGCAGAAGCTTAATTTACATAAAATGACAAAGCCAAATTAATTCTAATTATCCTGATCATTGAGCATTTAAATGAAAATGAAGACATTAAAGGTATCTAATTGCTAGGAAGGCCATTTGTGAGGATGAATTATGAGAAGTTTTAAACAAAGACATTATGAAACAATGGACTTCCATTGCCCAAACCCCATTAGTTTGTTTATTTGTACAGATCACTATGAATTGATGTAGCAGAAGATATAGAATTATTTGATTATTTAAATAGTATGCAAAAAAAAGCCCCATGGAAGGAAAACTGAATATTTCTGTGCCTTAAAATGTGGGGCACAGTTAACTGTCCCAATCTAGTAACTTTATATCTTCTCAGACCTTAAAACATATCACAGTCATACTACAAATCAGGGAAAATAGCATGTGAAAGACATATTAAAAACTAAGTCCTTAAAAGCTAACTTTTCAAGTTGACAGAGAAAAGGCAGGAAATTGCTTGAGCTCTTCCCTGAAACACCTCCAAATACCTGTAAAAAATTACTCTAAACAAATTCTAGAGCTACAGAACCCACAAAATGACAGAGTGAAAAACTTATTTTCAGCTAAAGACAGCGCGGCAGGCCAACATGGGAGCAGATCACAGTCTTTCAGGGACTGCACTGGCACAGAATAGACCAGTGCGGTCCTCAGGGGACTGAATCTCTGGCAGCTGTGGTGGTTTCCAGACTTCTCAACCCGTAAACACCAAAGAAAAAGTAAAAGGTCAGAGGGGAAATGGTTGGACCTGGGTGAGAGAAGAACACTGTCCAGCCCCAGCCCCAGGGCAGCAAGGTAGCAGCAGAGATAGCAGCAGCAGCCATAGCAATCACTGCTTCAGGAGCTCCAGTCTCACAGGTGGTGAGGGAACTAAGTGGTAGATCATACAGCAATTGCAGAGATCTCTTTGCTGTTGCTGAGGATTCTCTTGTTTTGGCCTGCTTGGATCTGGGTTGCAGTCCTGGGTGGAGTTTCTGGTGTGGCAGAGCTTGTGGTGGCTGTGATGAGGGAGTCCTCCTAACAGTTCCAAGGCAGAAAAGAATGTTTGTGATCACTCACAGACCAAACCACACAGAAGGATAGGAGTAAACACCTCTCCTTTGATCCTATCACCTTAAAAGAACTAAAAATTTATAGATGCTGAGAAGTAATTCTGAAAACAGCTGGTCAAAACCCCAGAAACTTAGGACAAAGCACTCTCCACTCTGGAAGCAGAACTCTACCTTGGCAAAGAGCTTAAAAGTTAATTAATTGACTGGGAAAATGAGTAAACAGAGGGGAAAAAATCAGATTATCGAATCTTTCTTTGGTGTCAAAGAAGGTCAAAACAGACAACCAGAAGACAACAAAGACAACAAAGACAAACAATAGAATTGGTGCAGGACATAGAGGAGCTCCAAAAGGTTTTTTGAAAATCAAGTAAGAGAAGTAGAGGAAAAATTGAGGAAAGACATGAAAGTGATGCAAGAAAATCATGAAAAACAAATCAACAATTTGCTAAAGGAGATAAAAAAAAATACTGAAGAAAATAACACCTTAAAAAATAGACGAACGCAAAAGACAAAACAGGTCCAAAAAGTCAATGAGGAGAAGAATGCTTCAAAAAAGCAAATTTGGACAAATGGAAAAAGAGGTCTAAAAGCTCACTGAAGAAAATAATTCCTTCAAATTTAGAATGGAGCAAATGGAAACTAATGACTTCATGAGAAATCAAGATACTATAAAATAGATCCAAAAGAATAAAAAACATAGAAGGTAATATGAAATATCTCTTTGAAACAATCATTGCCCTGAAAAACAGATTGAGAAGAGATAATTTAAAAATTATTAGGCTGCCTGAAAGCCATGATCAGAAAAAGAGCTTAAACATCATCTTTCTTTCTTTTTATTTTTGGAGGAAGGCAGGGCAATTGTGGTTAAGTGAGTTGTCCAAGGTCACATGGCTAGTAAGTATTAAGTGTCTGAGGCCAGATATGGACTCATGTCCTCCTGACTCCAGGCCTGGTGCTCTATTCAAAGTGCCACCTAACTTCCCCCAACATCATTTTTCACAAAATTATCAAGGAAAACTGTCCTGAAATTCTACAACCAGAGGACAAAATAGAAATTGAAATAATCTGCTCATCACCTCTTAAAAAAGATCACCCCCCTCAAAAAAAAAAAAACCTAATTCAAGAGTTCCCAGGTCAAGGAAAAAATATTACAAGCAGTCAAAAAGAAAAAAAAAATCAAGTATTGTGGAAACACAATCAGGGTAACACAAGATCTAGCAGCTTATACATTGAGGCATTACAGGACTTGCAATATGATATTCTGGAGATCAAAGGAGCCATGGTTAAAACCAAGAATTACCTATGCAAACAAAACTGAGTTTCATACTTCAGGGGGAAAATGAAAATTCGGTGACATAGAGGGCTTTCAAGTATTCTTGATAATGATGATGAGAGCTGAACAGACTATTTGACTTTCAAATACAAGAATCAAGAGAAGCATGAAAAGGTAAAAAGGAAAGAGAAATCATCAGGGACTTATTAAAGTTGAACTCTTTACATTCCTACATGGAATATTTGTAACTATGTGACCTTTCTCAGTATTAGGGTAATTGAAGGGATGGTTAGGGGAAATCGAAAAGTACCTCTATGTTCTAAAATACTCATAGCAGTTCTTTTTGTGGTGGCAAAGAATTGGAACTTGTAGGGATGTCAATGAATTATGGAATCACTGAGCAAATTGTGGCAAATGAATGATGAACTCATCAATTTTTAGAAAGTCACGGATAAACTTGCATGGAACAGTGAAGAGCAAAATAAGAAGAACTTTCTATACAGTAAGAAGAATATTGTTTGAAGAACAATATTGAGTGACTAAATCATTTTGATTATTTTAATGCCCAAATTAACTACAAAGGACATATGGAGGAAGATGCTATCTGCATCCAGAGAAATAACTGATAAATAGGAGTGTGTGAAGAACGATTGTGTACAATTTGGAACAAGATAAACTTTAAAAATTAATAATATATGATAGAATTACAACACACACACAAACACACAAGTGTAACCAAAAAATTAATGACATCAGGTTGTAACCATGCCTTAGTAATATTATAAAGGACATGAAAAGATTGAGAAAGGAAGAGATTTAAGAAAAAAGTTATTTTTTAATGGGCAATAGTATTTCATTTAATAACTATTTCAGTGTAATTCTAGATTTTTCTTAATAATAGTTGGATCAGGTTCCACCAAGTGTGAGCATCTCTATATTTCCACATTCCCTTTCACTAATCTAATAGATAAAAAATGACATATGGAGGTTGTTTAATTTGCATTTTTACAATGAATATTTCTTTTCAATTTTTTTTCGTTTTTTCTATAACTATAAATAATTTTAATTTATTCATCAGAAAACTACTTGTTCCTATCCTTTGACATTTATCATTTAAGGGATGATTCATCTTCTAATAGATTTTAAGAAGTTTTTAGGTCTTTGAGATATGTGACATTTATCTGAGAAACTCTATAAAACTTTTCCAGTTTTCTGCTTTCCTTATGATCTTAACTACATTTTTTTATTTGTACGAAAACTTATAATTAAACATAACCAAAATTACCCATTTTGTACCTCACACTGCTCTCTCCCTCTTGCTTATTCATAAATTATTTTCCTATTCATAAGACTAATAACTATTATGATCCACATTTTCAAATTTACTTGTAATATCTCTCTTTATATCTAGGCCATATATCCATTTTGACCTTATCTTGATAAATGGTATAATATAGTGGTCTATGCCCACTTTCTGCCAGACTGCTTTTGAGCTTTCCCAATGTTTTCTTTTTTTACCAAATAATAAATTTTTATCCCCAGAATTTGTCTTTATACTTTTTTTTTTGCCTTTTGGAGGGAAATTGGGGTTAAGTAATTTGCCCAAGGTTACACGGCTAGTTTGTGTGTGTGTGTGTGTGTGTGTGTGTGTGTGTGGTTGGGTGGGTGGGTAGGTGTTAAGTGTCTGAGTCCAGAACCAAACTCAGGTCCATTTGACTCCTGGGCCGGCGCTTTACTCACTGCGCCACCTAGCCTCCCCTAGTCTTTATACTAGGTTACTAGGTTACTCTAATCATTGGCTACTGTGACTTGTAGTGTCTACTCTATTCCACTGATCTACATTTCTAGGTAGTACCAGATAGTTTTGATAACTACTGATTTATAATGTAGTTTAAAGCCTGGTACTGTGAAACCTCCTTCCATTACTTTTTTTTTTCATTAATGACTTTGATATTATTGACTTTTTCTTCTTCCAAATTAATTTTGCTATTTTTTTCTAATTTGGTAAAATACTTTTGGTAATTTAATTGAGAGGGCACTGAATATATAAATAAGCTTAAGTAAACTTGCCCTTTTCATTATATACGCCCTGCCAACCCATGGACAATGAATGTTTCTCCAAATTACTAAAACCTGATTTGATTTGTATAATATTTTGTTTATATTTTTTCATATATATATATATCAGAAAAAAGTCAATGGGATACCTTATTTATTCCAATCAGTAGTAATCTGATAGTTTATACAAATCATATAGTGATAGATAGGTATATATATTGGGCCTCAAACTTTAATGTAATGTTCACTACTTGTTTACCAAGTTATGAGACTCACTTACACAAACACAAGAATACTAACAAAGTTATCTCAATCTCATTTTACTCAAATTCCATGTGCAAACACAGTATGGGTGAGATGCATTATTGCTTTGGAAAGTCCCCCAACTTATTTTTGTACCTCTAGGCCATTCTCTCTTGCACATCATGAGCTGATGACCACTTTATCAGTGAAGATGCCCCATTTTCACCCACGCTATGGACCTGCTCACACTGGTGTGTCATTTTTGACCCTCAAGAACAAAGTTTATCAACCAATGTGATTCTGTATTTTACCATGCCTCTTTTGCATATTTGGTTATCAAACCCTATAAAAACAAGGTCCTGGAAGAAGAAAGATCTGAGGTCCATTTCATTAGAGGGGACCATGGACCCTTTAATAAAGCGCCATTAGCTCAGAACTCTGCTGCAGTCTCTCTTACTATATGCTGAACAATTTTAATCCCCATATATAGTTTCAGGGTTTCTTTTGGTAGGTATACTCCCCAGGTATTTTATACTTTCTAGAGTTATTTTAAATGGGGTATCTCTTACTATCTCTTATTAAAGGATTTTTTAAATATATAAGAATGCTGATGATTTATGGGGATTTACTTTATGTCCTTCTAAAATTATTGTTTCAACAAATGTTATTCTTGAGTTTGGGGATTTTCCAAGTATATCATCATAAAATGTGCAAAAGAGATACTTTTATTTCCTCATTCCCTATTCTGATTCCTTCTATTGCTTTTCCTTCTCTTGTTGTTGCTTCCAATACTTTATTATGTAATATTGGTGACAGTGGCCATTCTTTTTTTTTACACTGATCTTACCAGAAATTCTTCTAGTTCATTCCCATTACAAATAATTCTTGCTGATGGTTTTAGGTAAATGCTTTTTATTAATTTAAGGAAAAAAATCATTTGTAACTATCTGTTCAAGGATTTGGTTTTCTTTTTTGGTAAAAATGAGTATTGTACTTTATCAAAAATTTTTTGGATATAAACATATGATTTTTAAAGTTTTTATTATTGATACTCATTGAGTTTTATATTTTTTGCTCTTTATTACTTTCTTTAGCTCTTCTAAGAATTCTACTTAGGCTTGTTTTCAATCTGTAATTTTTTTCTCTTTGAAGTTTGGTTTTAGATATATTCAAATAATCTTTTTCTGAATTTCTGTCTTGAACTTCTCCATGAACATCATAGATTTTTATGATCAAGTTTTCTTTTTGTTGTTTCCTCATTTTCCCTGCCTTCTTCTGGCCTTCAGAACTGTACTCTGGTCCTTTCCTAGGTAGGGCCCCTGCTTTCTTTTAACTATAACCACTTCTCTCTACTCTGGATTGTCTGGACTAACTCTATTCATGCACAACTGAATGACGTCAGAGGAAATAATAAATTTAGTATTGTAGATTGAATCCACTGAAAATTTACTTCAATTACACCTTTAATATAGTTTTAAAAACAGTCTATGCCTCCATAATTGATTCTCTATTCCTCTCCCCATAGAGCCTGTTACAAACCTCTTTTTCTTTCCTCAGACGTCTCATGGAACCCCCACTGCCAACCATAGTAGCTGAGGACTGACTCTCATACTTGACTGATGAAATTGAGACTCTTCTCAGAGAATTACTCTCTTTCCTCCTCACATGATCCATAATCTTTCTGCATTATCTTAGTCTTTACTCCTTTCTCAGGTAAATGTATGGCCCTTCTCCTACATGAACTGTTGATCCTGATTTCTTACATCTTCTCCAAAATATTGAAAAGCCCCCCATCATTTCCACTCTATATCTTCAATCTTGCCTTATCTACTTCTTACAAGCATGCTAATACCCCTAACTACCTTATTTGACCCTACTATCCCAGCTAGCTATTATGCAATAACTCTTCTTCCCTTCTTGCTTAAACTTCGAGAATGACTCCATTACATTTCTTCTCACTCTCTTCTAAGCCATCTACAACATGATTTCCAACCTTGTTTTTCAAATAAAACCACACTCTTCAAAGCTATCGTTGATTTCTTAAATTATGAAATCTAATGACCTTTTCTCAGTCCTGATACTTTTTAACTCTTCTGTAGGATTTCATATTTTCAATCATTTCTGCTCTCTTCCAGCTTGGGCTTCTCGTTATATATAATTAGCTCCTCCCTGTTCTGTCCCTTCCTGTTAAATCAGCAAGTTTCTCCCACTGTGGGGTTCACAGGTTCTGTTTCTTAACAAAAACTTGATATAATCAGGGCAAGGTTCAAAAGAAACCTGAAGTGAAACAAGGTGATAAATAATTAAATAGCTGAAACGAGCCACTAAGTACTTCTTTGCTTGCCATTACACGATCACAGTAATTTCTATGGGTATATTTCTTACCTCTATTTAGACAATTCTTAATTCTATAC
The DNA here is from genome assembly GCF_028583685.1 of Petaurus breviceps papuanus. Classification (NCBI taxonomy): domain Eukaryota; kingdom Metazoa; phylum Chordata; class Mammalia; order Diprotodontia; family Petauridae; genus Petaurus; species Petaurus breviceps. The sequence continues at coordinate 21,917,449 of NW_027185863.1, read as the reverse complement.
ATCCAGCTCTGGGGAGCCAGACACATAGTAGATAGAGGTCAGGAAAAAGGAAGACTCATCTTCCTGAGTTGAAATAGGCTCTCAGATCCTTACTAACTGTGTGACCACAGGCAAGTCATTAACTTTGTTTTCTTCAGTTTTCTCATCTGTTGAATGAATTAGAGAAAGACATGGTAAACTGCTCTAGTATTTTTTTTAATTTTTTAAAATTAATTAGTTTGTTTACTTTTAGTTTACATGATTCAATTCCACAATTCCTTGAATTTCACATTTTGTCCCCCTCCATCCCAACCCCCCCACCATGATAGCATATAGTCAAGTATAGGATCTGTAAATACTTTCACATTATACATTAGTCAGGTTATAAAGACGGATTGTATCAGATGGAATGAAAAAATGGTAAAGAGGACATAAAACCAAACAAGAAAAGCAAAAAGATCAGGTATTTTGCTTTCACCTGGATATAAACTTAGTTCTTTCTCTGGATGAACATTTTTCTCTCCATCATGAGTCTTTTGGGATTGATTTATATCACTGCATTGCTGAGAAGAGTCCAGTCTATCAAAGTTGGTCATCACACATACGTTGTGTCTGTAATTGTGTACAAATTTCTCCTGGTTCTACTCTTCTCACTCAACATCAGTTTGTATAGGCCTCTCCAGGTAAGTATGAAGTCCGTCTGCTCCATCATTTCTTATAGCACAATGGTATTCCACAACATGCATATACCACAACTTGTTCAGCAATTCCCCAATTGATGGGCACCCCCTTAATTTCCAATTCTTTGCCACCACAAAAAGAGCTGCTATAAACATTTTTGTACTTATGGGTCTTCCTCCCACTTCTAGGATCTCTTTGGGATATAACCCTAGGAGTGGTATTGCTGGGTCAAAGGATATGAAATTATTTATACCCTTTGGACTTAATTCCAGATTGCTCTCCAGAAGGGCCGGATCTGTTCACAACTCCACCAGCAATGCATTAGTATTCCAATTTGCCCACATCCTCTCCAGCATTTGTCATTTTCCTGTTTTGTCATCTTAGCCAATCTGACTAGTGAGATGTGGTACCTCAGAGTTGTTTTGATTTGCATTTCTCTAATCAATAGTGAATTAGAGCATTTCTTCATGTGCTTATAGATATCTTTTATTTCTTTCTCTGAAAATTGCCTGTTCATACCGTTTGACCATTTATCAACTGGGGAATGACTTGTATTCTTATAAATTTGACTCAATTCTCTGTATTTTAGAGATGAGTTCTTTTTCAGAGACATAGGTTTTAAAGATTCTTTCCAAATTTCCCACCTCCCTCTTAATCTTGGTTACATTGGCTTTGTTTGTACAGAAGCTTTTCAATTTCATGTAGTCAAAATTATCTATTTGACATTTTATAATGTTCTCTAATTCTTTAGTCATAAAGTCTTTCCCTCTCCACAAATCTGACAGGTAAACTATTGCTTGTTTTCTGAGCCTGCCTTACAGTATCAACCATTATACCTAGATCATGCAGCCATTTAGACTTGATTTTGGTATATGGTGTTAGATAATGGTCTATGCCCAGTTTCTGCCATATTACATTCCAGTTTTCCCAGCAGTTTTTTTCAAATAGTGAGTTCTTATCCCAAAAACTAGGGTCTTGGGGTTTATCAAACAATAGATTCCTATAGTCGTTGACTTCTGAATCTCTGTGCCTAATCTATTCCATTGATCCACTCTATTCCTCAGCACTGCTCTAGTATTTTTCCCAAGAAAACCCCTAATGAGGTTACAAAGAGTTAGACGTGACTGAAAACAACTAACCAACAACACCAAAAAAAAATTTAGCTCTTGTCTCTCTTTTAAGCTATAGTCCCATATTATAAGCTGACTCTCAAACATCTGGCACTCATAGGCTTATGTGCATCTCAAACTCATAATGCTCAAAACAAAATTCATTATCTGTTCATGAAAATATTCCTATCTTTCTAAATCCCATATTACTCTCCAAGGTATCACCATCCTTTCAGTCATTAGGCTTACAACCTCACTGTCATCATAGACTTTTCACTTTGACTCATCCAACATATCAAATATGTTCCCAAATCCTGTTGCTTCTACCTTCAAAAAATGTCTCTCATAAATACCCCCTTTCTCTTTATTCGCACAACCACAAACCTAGTTCATGTTCTCATCATATCTTGTCAGTACTATTGCAATTGGTTCCTAACTGTTCTTCCTGTCACATTCCAATTCATCTTCCACTTAGCTGGCAATATGATTTTTCAAATGTGTATTAGAGTATATGAGAAGGAATTTCAACATTCCAGAGGTTGCATCAACTTTTATACTCACACCTCCTCTATACTCTCAACCTCTGTCATTCTGTTTGTATATCTAGAGAGTAGAGTAAAAAACTCCTCCCAAGTGTGCATTTAGAGGTCTCACAGACCTCATCATTAAACCATTTCCCACCAGTTGCAGTCCTTGAATTGATATCATGTTCATCATGTCTTCAGATAAAACCCATCACTTTGAAACTCATCATCTCAGAAATTGCATTGGCCTTAATACTCATCAGCCTTTGGCACTTCCATGCCATTTTTCACCATTATAATGCTCTGGGCATTTTTCTTTTAAGATGTCTTTCATTTATTGTTTTCCCTCATTAGATTGTTAGTTCCTTGAAGGCAGGAACTATTTTTCTTTTTCCTATTTGTATCCCCAGGATTTAGCACAGAACTTGTTTGGCACATAGAAGGTGCTTAATAAATGTTGAATTTAATCGAAATGCCATTCTCTCACTCAAAGTACCCTAGTTGTTCTTTATTATATCTGAGATCAAATATAAACTTCTTTCTTTGCATTTAAAGTTCTTCAATTCTTCCTATATTTCTACCTTTCTTATATTTCCCCCCCTCTACTAATTGTCTAATCCAATGCACTGCCCTACTTGCAGTTCTTTGATTAGTCTTCAAGGCATCAAATACTCTGCCCACTCACTTCTATCTCTCAGTTTATCTGGTACAAATCTTATTATCTATATGAGGTCTTTCTCAGTCTCTGCATCTTTGAATGTCTTGACTTCTCAGATTACTTTCCAACTATCATGTATATATTATAATCTAAGTATTTACATGTTTTATTTTCCACACCAGAAGAATGTACCTCCTTTAGGGCAGGGGTTGTTTTTACCTTTTTAGATATCTCTAGTGCTTAGCACAAGGCCTTTCACATAGTAAACCAAAATTAAATGCCTCTTAGTTGACAGGAAGCACTAATTTTCAAAGAATCTTTTAAAAAAGGGAAAATATGCAGTCATTCTAATGCCGTCCATCATTTCCCCCAAAAATGTTACTTTGAAATTTCAATTGCAGATGTCAGAATGTGTTTTCCTTACAACAATTTTCTGTAAGACATAAAAAAAATAAATGCATCTTCCCACATGTGTTTTCATACTTTTTTTTCAATCTAGACCTTTGATTTCATTGATATGAGGACCTGAAGGAAGGCTAACTCCTTCAATATATAAAAATCAAAAACAAGATTTTTAAAAATGTAGTTTTAGAGAGTTTCCAGGGACATTGAGAGGTTAAGTGGCTTGATTATGGTCACAGTCAAAAACTTGAATTAAAACCAAGTCTTTCAAGGCCAGTTCTCTATCCATTTTCTCATGTCATGTCTCCTTTACCAGGGAAAAATAATTTCCTTATTTGTACTACTCAAATTCCCAAATAGCAGTTCAAGAATAGCATCATTATTCTACAGAAAAAGACACATGGAAGCATCACCTTAAATTTCTTTGTAGAACAGGCAGTGATAGAATAGGGAACTGTACTTTTGAAAAGTTGTTTTATTTGTGCCCAATCTATTTTTGCCACCAGAGACCAAATGCCTATTCTTTGCCATCTAGAAGCTCGTTTGTACAAGAAAATTGCTCCTCTGTATTGTAGTATGTTTCTGTATTAGACTGCCAAATCAAGATTCAAGCAGAAGTTATATCCCCATGAGTCCACTAAGGATAATACTGATTGCCACAGTGTGTATTTTAAATTATCTAAATGTGCTCATGGCTTAATTGCATAGGGAGACCTTGTATTAATCTAATAAATATCCTTGAGGGCAGAGTCTCTCTTCCTTCTCCCCATCCCTAGGGTCTAAAATACAGTGCTTTGTGCATAGGAGGCATCTAATAAATATTTGTTGAATTGAAATCTAACAAATAAATACACTGTTCTTCTAAAACGAGCATAAGAAGCATATGGCCACTTGCAAAAAGGCCTATGTCTAAGGTGGAAGGATAAATAATATTTTTATAAATGTCATTTCATTAATTGGTGTTTTATATTTATATCCTTGGTTCCTGCCAGGATTGCCAGATCCTTATCAAACCCAGGTTACACATATTTACTTACAAGAGATTGTGAAGGCAGGAACTGAGAACATGTTGTTGCTGATTCAGTAAATGTTATTGTTTGTTCTACTTCACTCAAGCCTAGGCCAGGTTCCTGTTATGTTCTTTATTCTTGCAGAGGGAGGAAATATTAGCCCTTTCTCCATTAGTTAGATAAGAAAGAATTCCAATTTTATCTGAATTCTATTTCCAGCCATGTGTGGCCTAGATACAGGATATGGATGTGGGAGCTTGGGCAGGTCACCTATTCCTCCATTAGAATGTTATGAAGATTAATCTTGACACATGGGTTCTGGTTGGAATTTGGAAATCCAAAGATAAACGTTGGGATTTAGTCTATTAAAGTAACAAAGCTAGCTACAGCAATGGTAGAAATTGTACAGGTGAGGACAATGGACCACAGGTAGCTTCAGTATTCATGTTAGATGATGTTTCATTAGCAGACTGGAACTTGATTCTATCCAGAGTACCACAGAAGCACCACCTTCAGAGGAATTAGTCAGTCATGGCCATCAACATAGTCCACATATGGCAGGAAATAAAACATAATTCCTTGCAATTTAAAGAGTAGGTTTACCACATTCTTGTTGTCATGTGATTCTGCAGTGATTGAGTAGACCTTATGTAAAGAACCTATATTTCAACCTCAAATTCAGTAGGGGAATTAGAAACTACAGAAGGTGTGATGCCTTGTAGTTCAGTGTTCTTTCTACTGCTTTTACATTGAATTTTCTCCCTATTAATGATGTAATACTGATCAAAAATTTTTTTAAAAAAGGAAGTCATGACATTAGACTGCTTCCATAACTTCTGAATCCTTACTGTGGATTCATTAAGGAACTAGGTTTAATAGGGCTGCCATTATTGCATATTCCGTCAAAATTAGGCTGTCTGCTGGTCCATGTATCAACAGAGAATTTGCTTTTGATACATCTCTACAATTTCTTCATTCTATTGGCCTCAGCTCTGTGGTTTTAAATTTCTGTTCATGTTCCTAAATTTATTTGTCTGATTCTTAAAATCAGAGTTTGATGCATCAATTCTTCTATTGCTATTGCTGGGAGATGAAGATCATTTCATTTTAGGAATTAATGAGTGATTAACACCAAGAGAAAATAAATAAGCTCGCAGAACTAATGTGATTATGGTTTAAGCACAACTTTTTGGAGTGGGGATCAAATAGGCACTGGTAAGAATACAAATCTCAAAGCCACAATTCTAGATTCCTATTCAGAAGTCTCCATATATACATGAAATCCATGTTCCCCACTATCTTATTCAGCTTTGTCCTGTATTTTCATCTTATCTTTCTGTTAAGTTGGTCAAATTCTTAAAGAAGAACAGATAAAACTATTGCTTTACTAATTAGGACTTTTTATTTTAGTTATTTTTTTCTGTATACACTTCATTCCTATGTGCTATGCCCTTATTGTGTACATATATTCAGTATTGATCTTTTTCATATCTCTGGTACCTTAAATCAACTTAAATCATAATGTAGTTTTGCTACTTGTATCTATATGTATTCTATTGTCTTATGCAAAATTATTATTACAATTCATTGGTTTGGGGATCCAGTTAACAAATAATTTAATTTGCTTCACTCTGAATTCACATGAATCCCTATGGTTTAGATGTATATAATTTTTAAGAAGAATGTTGTTGATTTACATTTTCTAAACGATTCTACAGTATTTTTGCCTTTTATTAGTGAATTAAGCTCATTAGAATAAAAAGTTATAATTTTTAAGTTTTCTTTTTATTGCTCTCATTAGATCTCCTAAGATCCTGTATTATCATCATTGACATATTTTATAAGCATGAGGTACAAATACAGTATCTTTTATTTCTAGTACCCTAATCTAAACTCCTGCACCTATCACCCAACCTTCAGGCATACAAAGCAAAAATAAACACCCATATTTCTTTATTTCTACTTTTTTTCAAAATAAATTTCATGTTTATTTTTAGTTTACATCATTCATTTCCACAAGATGTGAGTTACAAATTTTCTTCCCATCTTTCCCCTACCCACCATCCCAAAACAGCGATCCAACTGTATACCCCCTCCCCCAATCTGCTCTCGCATATATCCTAACCCAAACTCCCTCTGACTTTCCAGTAGGGCAAGATGGATCTCTATACCCCAGTGGTTGTGTATCATATTTCCCAGTTGCGCATACACACACACACACACACACAAACACACACACGCACACACACACACACATATCTATATATACATATATAGATATTAAACATTTGATTTTAAAACTTTGAAATACAGATTATTTCCCTTCCTCCCTTATTATCCATCCTTACTGGGAAGACAGGCAATTCAATATAGGTTGTACACATGTAGCTCTGCAAAACATTTCCATAGTGGATATATTGTAAAAGACTGATTATATTTCTCTCCATTCTATCCCCCCTCCCATTCTATTCTCTACTTTGACCCTGTCCCTTTTCAAAAGTGTGTGCCTCTAACTTCCCCCCCCAACCTGACCTCCCCTCCATCATCCCCCCTCTCATCCCCTTCCCCCCTAATCTCCGGTAGGGTGAGATACCCTATTTAGTGTGTGTGTCATTCCCTCCCTAAGCCAAAATTCAATGAGAGTAAGGTTGACCCATTCCCTTTTGCCTTCCTGTTCTTGCCCTCCATTTTAACAGTTTTCCCTTACCTCTTCTCTATGAGATAATTTACCCTCTTCTGCCTCTCCCCATCTCTTTTCATTATATTCCTCTCTCACCTCTCCATTTAATGTTTTAAGTATCATCCCTTCCTATTCAATTGATACTGTGCCCTATGTCTATGTATACCTGCACATATATCCATGTATATATATATATATACTCTATCTATGTATGCATGTACATATACACACTCACATATGTATTCATATGCCCATATATGCTCCTATATTGACATATATGTATGTATACACACATATACATTTATATTCTCTTCAAGTATTCTCATACTGAGAAAAGTTTCTTATGTTACACTTATCATTTTTCCATGTAGAGATATAAATAGTTCAACTTTGATAAGTTCCTTATGATTTCTTTTTGCTGTTCACCTTCTCATGCTTCTCTTGCTTCTTGTATCTGAATGTCAAATTTTCTATTCAGCTCTGCTTTTTTTTTCATCAAAAACACTTGAAAATGGGGCAGCCAGGTAGCTCAGTGAGTAAGAGCACCGGCCCCAGAGTTGGAATAACCTGGGATCAAGTCCAGGCTCAGACACTTAACACCCACCCAGAAACACCTGGATGTGTAACCTTGAGCAAGTTACTTAACCCCAATTGCTTAGGGGCGGCCAGGTGGCACAGTGAGTAAGAGTACCAGCCCCAGAGTCGGGATGAATTGGGATGAAATCTGGGCTCAGATACCTAGCACCACACCCAGAAATAATTGGCCATGTAACCTTGAGCAAGTTACTTACCCCAATTGCTTTAAAAAAAAAAAAAGAATGCTTAAAAGTTCTCTATTTCATTGAATGACCATATTTTCCTCTGAAACATTATATTCAGTTTTGCTGGGTAGGTGATGCTTTGTTTTAATCCCAGTTCCTTTGACCTCCAGAATATCATATTTCAAGCCCTTCAGTCCCTCAGTGTAGAAGCTGCCAGATCCTGGGTTATCCTGGTTTTCTTTCCACAATATTCAAATTGTTTCTTATTGGCTGCTTGTAATATTTTCTCCTTGATCTGGGATTTCTGGAACCTGTCTATAATATTCCTAGGAGGTTTTTCTTTGGTATCCTTTTAAAGAGGTGATCGGTAGATTCTTTCAATTTTTCAATTCAAATTTTGCCCTCTAGTTCTAAAACATCAGGGCAATTTTCCCCGAGAATTTCTTGACGGACGATTTCTAGGTATTATTTTTTCATCGTGGCTTTCAGGTAGTCCAATAATTTTTAAATTATCTCTCTTGGATCTATTTTCCAGGTCAGTGGTTTTTCCAATGAGATATTTCACATTGCCTTCTATTTTCTTTTGTTTGTATCTGTTTAATGGTATCTTGATTTCTTATAAATTCATAAGCTTCCTTCTGCTCCATTCTAATTCTGAAGGAATTATTCTCTTCAGTGAGCTTTTGAAATTCTTTTTCCATTTGGCAAATTCTGCTTTTTAAGGCTTTCTTCTCCTCATTGCCTTTTTGAGCCTCTTTTGCCATTTGAGTTAGTCTATTTTTAAGGTATTATTTACTTCATTCAGGTTGTTGAATCGTTTTTCATGATTTTCTTGCTTCATTCTCATTTCTCTTTCCAGTTTTTCCTCCCTTTCTCTTATTTGATTTTTAAAATTCTTCTTAAGCTCCTCTATGGCCTGTAATCAATTCATATTTTTCTTAGAAGCTTTTGGTGCAGGAGTTCTGGCTTTGTTGTCTTTCTCCTATTCCATGCTGAGATACTTTTTGTCCCCAAATTAGGAATCTAAAATAAGATTGTCACGCTTGCTTGACTTCCTTTGCTTGCTCATGTTGCCACTCAATTACTTGACTTTTGAGTTTTTTGCCACAGTAGATCTCTTTTTCCAGAGAGGAGAATTTTGTCCCAAGTTGATGTGGTTTTAGCAGCTGCTGGGGCTATTAATTGGCTGCCCTCCCTGAAGCCTCCATACCCTCTGGCACACTGGTCACATACCCCAGGACCTCCACCCTAGATAGCAATCCAGATCCAAGCAGGTTAAAACAAGAGAGATTACTGCTCAGAATGGTTGCTTAGCTCCCTACAATCTGTAGGCTAAGAGCTCTTTAGCAGCCACATGGTGGCAGCTGCTGCACCTTGGCCACTTCTCCCTCTGGGGGAAGAGGCCAAACCACACTCCCAGACCCCCTATTCCCAAAGTCCACTGACCTCTCACTTTGTCTTTGGCATTTATCGGTTGATAACTCTGGAAACCACCACAGCTGCTGGTGAACTTCTCTTCTGATGTCCTTCTAGGTGTGGCTGATCAGTCTCCCTGATGCTAAACCATGTGCTCATGTGGGGCTGGGCTCGGCTCCCAGAGCACTGGGATGGACCTTTTCTGTTGGCCTTCTGGTCAGCCTTCAGCAGGAGGTTTGTTTCTCTCTGTCACTTTGTGGGTTTTGTAGCCCTAAAGTTTGTTTAGAGTCATTTTTATAGGTATTTGAGGTAGTTATGGGGGGAGTGCATGGAGTTTTGCTGCTTCTACACCGCCATCTTGGGTCCTCTCCTCCTATATTTCTTTGGCATGTTTAACCCTAATTGTTTGTAATCGTCAAACCCCCTTCTCTTTTCTCCCCCCAAAAGCTAGGAATAATGTCCTCCTATTTTCCTACTTAGTTGTCCTTCATTTGTGACATATATCTACAATAATATATAAAATTCATCTAGGTAAATTATTTCTTAGAGGATCTTAGCTTTGGAAGGGACCTTAAAGCTCATCTAGTCTGATTCATACTCAGAGTGCCTTTTAACAACATTCATATTTAGGATCCATTTAAAGACCTCCATTGAAAGGTCATTGTTATTGCTACTAGATCTACTACTATTACCACCACCACCACCACCACCACCACCACTACTACTACTATTACTATTACTACTACACTACTACTACTACTACTACTACTACTGCTACCACTACTACTGCTGCTGCTGCTGCTGCTGCTGCTACTGCTACTACTGCTGCTACTACTACTACTACTACTACTACTGCTGCTGCTACTACTACTACTGCTACTACTACTACTACTGCTACTATAACCTAATTAGTGAAGCAACATGCTCTGAATCTCTAAGTGATGGTTCCAAAGTTTGCAGAGATAAGTGACAAGAAAATTGCAAATAGATTAACATGGTCCTTCAACTAATACCAGTTTTGCTCCAGGTATATAACCAAACTAATATTGTTCCTGTTATTGTTTTGTTGTTTCTATCCACTACACATATAACCAGATTAACATAACACCATATTATTCCCACAAACCAATAATTTTGATGCCTATTTGGTGTCACTTATAAACACCTTCAACTTAAGATACTGCATTTGTGACCTAAGACATCATCTTTTCTTCTAGAAAAAAACACCCCAAAGTTAGAGCCATGGTCTATTTGGACATTGTTGACAAGTTTTTCAGTTCACATATTCTTTGGTTGGAACTGTCGCATTACTTTTCTACTACCTACCAGAGATTGCCCCACCAGTTCCACAAATCCAGGATTCTTAGTCCACCAAAATTAGTACATATGGGCAAAGATTCAGGGGGTGCAAATTCAGGTCAAGAGCTAGCTGTTGGCAATAAATTAACAGAAAATGAATGAGCAGACATATTGAAAAGTGAATAATCCTAACTGATAAGCCACAGAACCCACTATTTAATTAGATATGGACTTATCAACTGATTCTCATTACGTTGAAGCTATATCTTGTATATAGCTTTCAGGAAGCCAGTCACTCCTAATATTCAACACATGTCCATGGGTGTAATGTTGATTGGATAACCATTCTTATATGTCTTTATCTGCTAATAGGCTGCGTTACAAAATCTTCTAAGGTCCTCCAATTCCTTTATGTAATAGGCAAAGACTGAGAATTCAGCAAATTAATTCTATGTATTAGGAAGAACTAGGGATAAGTACCATAAGGTTGCTCATTGTCTCTGCTGCCATTATAGAATTCCAACATTAAGAATAAAATCTGTTAATATCATTGGTTGTAATCCTTCAAACTGCTTAATCCAAGTTTTAGGAATCTGACTTCCTCCCGTCCTTTAGTGGTGATCTTATTGCTTTTGCCTCAGTTATTTGTAATATTTTCTTGGCCCAGTAGTTTGGCATTTCTGTGAAATTCTATTGGAAATCTCTTACCCTGTCACTGTCTTAGCCAAATCATCATGGCTAGTGAGAACCATTTGTATCTTGAGTTCAAATATTTTTCCTTCCTCAATACTTGTATATTGTGATATATAAATGCTTACAAAATAATACAAAATGAATAATTATAAAAAGCTAAGTTAGAAAAGCATAGATGGCCTGTGTCCTGAACTAGCTGTTGAGCTTCCTAATCCTCCCCCTCTCATTTCTGAGGCTTACAAGTTCCTTTAACCTATTGATAACTACAACATTCTGATCCCATAGATGCTGGAAGAATTCATACATTAGTTGGGCTACCATCTAGAGTTTCAATAAAATAAAATGCATATTTCCATTTATCTCCTTTTATACATATTTCTAATTATATATGTGCATTTATATATATGGAGAGACAGAGAGAGAGTAAGAGAGATTGAGTTAGTAAAATTCCAAGCAGTTTCAGGGTCTAACAAGTCTCTTGTGAGTTCACCCCAAGAATGAGCTCATACAATTCCCAAACTGTCCCCAACCATCACCCCTTTCCATTACATGAAGTCTAAAGTACCAGATCTTCAGTGGTGGAATGTGGTGTCTTCTCCCCATTTTTCCCTCTCCTTCTACCCTATTTTTTACCCTGAGAAGTCCTAACTCTTGAATGGGCCCTAGAGTGAGTATATCTGACCTGTCAACTTTGCTTTTTACTGCCTGATGCCCATAGGACAGATACTAGCTGTGCCCACTAATCTTTTCCCCTTACCCCTGCTTAAAATAAAGCTTCACATTTTCCCCTGTGTTATTAATGGTGAGTGGGCCTGGAAAATGCAGCATAAGATTAGACAATGAACTTGATAGTTAACTCCATAACTGGCACAGATCTGAATTAATGACAATTAGGCTTATTCAACTCAAACAGCACTAAAGAAGGCTTCTGATAAGTCGATTGGACCTGTCTTGTTACAATATCAGCCTCAGACTCCTAAAGGAGATGATGTCTCCATTATCATTTTCTAGCCCTTCTTGAGTCAGTAATCAGTATCTATTTTTTTTTATCAGAGGTTTAAATCAAAGATCACTCTTAACTCAATGTAATTCACTTGGAAAAGTAGGAAGTATACTTTTCCACATGAGGTAAGGAGTCATTTAGGAGATGCTCTATCCAGACAGGTCTGACACCATAAAGAATAGTGTGATGGAGTTCATTAAACAACATTGAACTACTGCTCTGGAACATGCAGGGACCCACACATCATCCATGTTTGGAGTCTAGCCTATAGCATGGTCTTTTCCATAGTTCCTATGATTGACCCATTTCCAATAATGCATGTTCTGATCTTTTGTTGAAGGGTTTGGGGCAAAGAGGATTATTGATTAAATTAGGAATAGCTGCTTGCTCGGAAGGCTTTAAAAACAGTGATCTCTCTGTCTCTGTCTCTCTGTCTCTGTCTTTTTCTGTCTGTCTCTCTGTCTCTGTCTCCGTTTCTGTCTCTCTCTCTCTGTCTCTCTCTCTGTCTCTCTCTCTGTCTCTCTTTCTCTCTCTCTGTCTCTGCGTCTCTGTCCCTGTCTCTATCTCTCTCTCTGTCTCTCTGTCTGTCTCTCTCTCTTTCTCTCAGTCTCTCTCTCTGTCTCTCTCTCTCTCTCTGTCTCTCTCTGTCTCTCTCTGTCTCTCTCTCTCTCTCTCTCTCTCTCTCTCTCTCTCTCTCTCTCTCTCTCTCTCTCTCTCTCTCTCTCTCTCTCTCTCCCTCATATTTTGAATAAATGACTTAGTCTTGGGAACTATCCCTTGGACTACTATTAAGGGGACAGCAAGAGTTTCTGAGTCTGGGAAGCCGACTGGACCCCAAGTCCAAGAATTCATTTTCTGTTTTGTGTTTCTTTCCTTGAAATTCAGTGACCAAAAAGCAATTCTACGATGGCTGGTTTTGTGCTGGCATCTACCACTTGAGTTTGAGAGTCTTGGAGACTCTGAATTCAAATGCTGGTTCCTTAGAAGGGAATTATCTCTTCAACAAGTTGGAGTTGAAAAGAATACCAGGTGCATACTATAGATGACCAGATTAAAAAAAGCCAAGCAATGTCTTTTCTTGACTTTAGAGAAGTTAGGTCTTTAAATGAGTTGCTTGGACAGTACCTACACAAGGTGACAGCAGAATTCTTATTCATCAGTCCTACAGTGTCTTGTGTTTTAAGTATCAATATCAATCACCCATAACCCTACAATATGAGCCATGAGTTGTTACTGTTTCATGTTTTAAATATCTATTAATTCTCACTTTTCAGTCTTTTGTGTCTTAAGCATGTCTTTGTGGTGGAAAAATAAACAGCTATCTTATGCCTGATATATGATATCTACTACTTCATAAAATGAATAACTTTATAAAAGTAATTATGTTAATCCTTTCTGAAGAAACCCTAGACATGAGTCAAACCTAAGCTTTGTTTAAGAGATTTTCAGTGTACTTTCCAAAGTGTGTGCATAATAAATCAAAAAGTCTGAGACAAGCTCTTTGGGGCCAGTCCTCCATCCATGACATGAACCCAGTTTGTGTGAGCTTAGGACTATGTTTCTTTTGTGTGTGAAGAGGGCAAACCAAATCCAATTCACCCCCAGTCATGGGTCTTAACCTACCTTGGTTCTTGGATGTTAGGATTCCATCAGGGATAGATCCATTACAGTTTCACTTATACAAGAAAACTACAAAACCTTCTGATCATCCCAAAACAATCCTCAAAGTTTACTGTTTTGTCAAGAGTAAAACAAGTCAAAGTTCAACTGTTTCCTCAGTTATTCCTACATTTTTTATACTACCTGAAGACTTCACTAGGACAGTGATGAACTCATCTACAATTCTGCTTATTTGTTACTGAATGCTTTGCTCTGGGATTTCATGTCCCTTGCATCTCTGTAGCCTCGTATAATGTATATAGGACAGAAAACTGTTCTGTCATTGTCAGAACTAGGAGTTTATTCATCTTATTTTCTTTATATTTTAGCTCATGAAGTAAGACTGCCTTTCCTGTCCCATGAGCGTCAATAGATGATTGAAAAGGAAGAATCAACAAGTTCCTATAAATAGTGTCCAAGGAAATACCCCAAGGCAGGAACCAAATGAGCAATGGAAAAGATAGTCTACAGGTCAAATTGAGAAATGCATCCATGAGATGCCAAACTTATATGTCTAGACAGGAAATCATGTTCTGAATTTGAAAGCAATGGGTTCCAAATTAAGGGAATGTTACACAGAGCAATGTCAGAACAACGTTAGAAAGCAGAAAAGGAGGATTTTTTGTGGGGAAGAGGGGTGGTTAATGACCAGATACTTCTTGCTAAGAACTCTTTGGAGGTGTAACAATTTTCTGTTAGAATAGTGCTGACCCTACTCACTCTACTTACTATCTCCAATTCCATAAAAGCTGTCTAGCTATGGGCTCAGATGATGTATTTATTTAGAATCCCCTTGTATCCAATTCTTTGTTTCTGACAGCTTCAAATCCCTTGCCATACTCTCCCTCCTCAGACAATCATCGTTCCAGGGCAAGTTTGGAGCCTCAAGGCCAAATGTGGCCCTCTAGAGTCTCAAATTTTGCCCTTTGACTGAATCCAAACTCCATAGAACAAATCCCCTTAATAAAATGATTTGTTCTGTGAAGTTTGGATTCAATAAAAGGGTTGCACTTCAGGCCCTAAAGGGACACATGTGGTCTCAAGGCCCCAGGTTCTCTACCCCAGGAACTTTCCACTTCTTAAGTGCTCACAGGTAACTCTGTAGTCCTAGGCTCAAGCTAGTCAGAAGAGCATTAATCCTTAAACTACAGGAATAGTCTAGAAAGGCTCTGATGCTTCCTCCCCTCAACTTCCATACAGCATCCCAGGCTAACCTGTCTTCAGGTTGCTGTCTAGGGAAAAAAGAAATTCCCAATTTTCTCTTTTGAACAAAATTATCAGTATCTCAGGGAAAATATGTTTTTTTTTTCTGTTGCCTGAAAATATATCCAAGGGCTAAAAAGCAATGTGAATATCCATAAAATAAAATAAGCAAATATCTGTTTCTTATCTACAAAGCTTCTTGGGACTAGCACGATAGGGACTATGTAAATTTAAAAGTGCTCTGGAATGAAAATGGCTTGGAGCTTTCTCAGCAAGAGCAAAGCTATTAACCCCAAGGTTCTGGTCAAATTCTAACTTGGAGAAGTATGCAGGGCCAATTTAAAGCAGGACCTTTTAGTTTAGAAGCCACATGATTCACAGAGCAGAACATGCACTCCAATGTCACGTTACTGGGTCTTATTGCTAGCTGACATTTCATGTGCCCCAGCAGCCCCAAAGACAAGAGGTTCAATGTTTATTCAGGGGCTTGCTGTACAGAACACAGGCATCATCTGTATCCAGTGGGTAAACTCAATTGAAACCAGAAGTGGCTAAAAATACCAGACATGAGTGAAATGATACCTAATGTACACAGACTTCATATATATGGGACAATGGAGTCCACTTTCCTTGTATGCCCCATAATGATTACTCATAAGATAGGTAAACGACTTAGGGAGCTTATTGAGGCAAATAGCAGAGGTGGCCCTAATAAAATTGAGACCGTTAAGAAGCTGAAACATAAAGTAACTGTGTGCCTGTGATGACTCTAGGGTCCCCAGTGTCAGAAAAGGAGATTCTGATGCAGTGAAAAGAATACTGGGATTAGAATTAGTCATTCTATGTTTGCATCTTGACTTTGACACAGTGTATGATTTAAGTAACTATTGACAGATAAACTTTTCTTTTACGTGTCTGCAAAATAGGATTGATAATACACATATGAGCAATTCCAACCAGTCAACAAATTGTATTAAGGGGGGCAGCTAGGTGGTGCAGTGAATAGAGCACCAGCCCTGCAGTCAGAAGGACCTGAGTTAAAATCCAGCCTCAGACACTTACCACAAAACTAGCCATGTGACCTTGGGCAAGTGACTTAACCCCAATTGCCCTGCCTTCCCTCTCCAAAAAGCAAAAAAAGAATGTATTAAGGATCAACTATGTGCTAGGACCAAAGGGCACAAATATAAAGAATGAAACAATCTTTACTGCCCAAGAGTCTTATACTCAAGGGAAAGGATGTGCACGTATGCATCAATGTATGTGTGTGAATACATGTATAGACAGAGACAAAGAGACACACAGATTACATACAAATGAGTACAAGATGGCTAAATATTATATAGGTTGAGAGGGAGGACATAAATAGTTGGGGGGAGGGGATTCAGAAAAATTTCATAAAGAGCACGGAGGTTGAGCTTCTTCCTAAAGGAAAACAGAAATACTTTAATAAAGAAAATATGAGAAGGGAGTGCATCAAAGGAGAGGAGATGGAAAATGAATTATTGTAAGAGGAAATAAGGAGAGGGTTAATTTGACTGGAATGGAGAGGGAGAGTAATGTATAAATGTCATAGTACCGGTTAATGTGAGGAAGTAGTCTGTAAGAACTGCTATGGCATTTATATGGTGCTTACTATATGCCAGGCACTGTGCTAAACACTTTACACACATTATCTCCTTTGAGGTTCACAAAAGCTGAGGCCAAGCACTCTAGACACCACACAACCCTGCTGCTCTTATTTATGTTCTACAGAAATGTCTAATGAAGGTTTTTTTTTTCCCTATATAGATCACCTTCTATGGAGTCATTGCTTCTGGGAGAAGAGAAGCCGTGTTCTCTTACCACATAACTGGCAACAGCCTATTTCCATTGTCTAGGTAGCTAGAACAAGATGCATATTCAAAACTACAAGACTGGGAGAGCCATGCTCATTTTTGTTCCTGTGGTGGTATACAGAAAAGGTCCAAGGTCCTATTTGCCCACAGCATTGGTGGAAAGAATTGACTAGGTCAGGGGAAGAACAAATTTTCCCCTTCTCCCTTTTATTCTGTGTCCCAGAGAAACAGACTTGTGTTTGGGTTTATTCTATTTAATTGTCCTTTTTTTTAGTTCTAGATACAGGCAATGTAATCCCCACTGGATTACATATACTATATGTATAGTACTTACTATACCTTTGAAGTAGATATTCCTTTGCAAAATCTGTTAAGGGATTAAATGCTACTGGGCTATAGGAGAATTCTAAAATTTAGAGAAATCATCAAGGGGGCCTGACGCCAATGGAAAGACCTAGACACTCCCAAAACCCTTAAGCTACTGGCATATGTGCCTTTTAAGGCAGTGGGGGCCAAGGTAGTGATGGGAACAAAAGCTTCCAAGGCAAATTTAGAAACTATATGGACGCAATTACAAAATATTTTTCACACAAATAAAGTCAAATTTATACAACTGGAAAAATATCAATTGCTTATAGGTAGAGTCATGATAATCAAGCTACCAAAAATTATCCTATAGATCTAAAAAAATAACAAAAAAATTCATCTGGAAGAACAAAAGGTCAAGGATAACAAGGGATTAATGGGAGAAAAAACATACAAAGGAAGGTGGTCTAGTAATACCAAATCTCAAACTATGTTATAAAATGGTAATCATCAAAACTATCTGGTAACAGCTAAGAAAGAGAGTGGTGGCTCAGTGGAATAAATTAAGTACACAAGACTCAGTAATCAATAACCACAGTAACCTAATATTTGGTAAACTCAAAGAACCCAGTCTTTGGGATAAGAACTCACTATTTGACAAAACCTGCTGGGAAAACTGGAAAGCAAAACAGCACAAGCTTGAGCACCATATACCAAGATAAGGTCAAAGTGGGTGCATGAGTTAGACATAAAGAAAGACCTCATAATCAAATAAGAATAGGTATAGTCTACCTGTCAGACCTATGGAGAATAGAAGAATTTATGACCAAATAAGAGATAGGAAGCATCAAAAATATAAAATAGATAATTCTGATTATATTAAATTAAAGAAGGGTTGTTCAAATAAAACCAATACAGAAAAAAAATAGAAGGAAAGCAGAAAGATGGGAAACAATCTTTTTAGCAAATGTCTCTGATAAAGGTCTCATTTCTCAAATATATAGAAAAGTAAGTCAAATTTATAAGAGTATGAGCCATTCCTCAATTGATGAATAATCAAAAGATATGAATAAACAGTTTTTAGATGAAGAAATCAAAGCTATCTATGGGTACATGAAGAACTGTTCTAAATCACTCTTGATTAGAGAAAGGCAAATGAAAACATCTCTGAGGTGCCACATCACCCTTCAGATTGGCTAAAATGACAAAAAAGGAAATGACAAATTTTGGAGAGAATGTTTGAAATTGAAACAGTAATGCACTGCTGGTGGAAGTGTGAACTCATCCAACCTTTCTGGAGAGCAATTTGAAAACTATGCCCAAACGGCAACCAAACCCTTTGATCCAGCAATGCCACTACTAGGTCTGTATCCTAAAGAGATCATAAAGAAAGAAAGAGGACCCACATGTGCAAAAATATTCATAGCAGCCCTTTTCAAGGTGGCAAAATATTGGAAATTGAGGGGAGGCCTAACAACTAGGGAATAGCTGAAGAAGCTGTGATACATGAATGTAATGATATGCTATTGTCCAATAAGAAATGATGAATAAACACATTTCAGAAAAACCTGGAAAGACTTACAAACTGATGCAAAGTTAAATGAACAGAATTAGGAAAAAATTATACACAGTATCGGCAACATTTTCTGATAACCAACTATGAATGACAGCTCTTCTTAGCAATATAATGATTCAAGACAAGTACAAGGGACTCATGAAGGAAACTGCTATTCACATTAAAAAAAGAATTGATGGACTCTGAATGTAGATGGAAGCATACTTTTCCACTTATTTTATTCTTCATGTTTTTTTTCTTTTTATCTGTTTCTTCCTTCACAACTGTGACAAATATGGAAATATGTTTTGCATGAAAATAAAGGTATAACTTGTATCAAGTTGCCTATCACTTTAGGAAAAGGACAGGGGAGGGAGGTAGGAAGAATAATGTGGAACTCAAAATCTTGTAAAAATGAGTGCTAAAAATTGTTCTGACATGTAATTGGGAAAATAAATAAAATACTATTGTAAATTAAGAATGAGAAATATCTATCTATCGATATGTCAATAGATAGATAGATAGATAGATAGATAGATAGATAGATAGATAGA
Organism: Petaurus breviceps papuanus; assembly: GCF_028583685.1. Lineage (NCBI taxonomy): Eukaryota > Metazoa > Chordata > Mammalia > Diprotodontia > Petauridae > Petaurus > Petaurus breviceps. The sequence continues at coordinate 21,898,119 of NW_027185863.1, read as the reverse complement.
TAGATAGATGGATAGATGGATAGATGGATAGATGGATAGATGGATAGATGGGTGGATGGATGGATGAATGGATGGGTGGATGGATGGATGGATGGATGGATGGATGGATGGATGGATGGATGGATGGATGGATGGATGGATGATGTTCGGCAAAAAGAGGATGGAAGGAAAGAACAAGGAAGAAGGGATGATCAGGGCAAATTATTTTCCTCTCTTAGAAAATTGAGGCAGAGAATATGCTGTTTATATCAATAGATTAGCAGGCAATACACCATACTATGAGAAATTAAAAACAGGTTTATCATATTATCATAACTCGGTTTCAGCTGCAATAGAAGTCTTGGCAAGAAACCAATTCATTAACTCACTGTTCAAATGAAAAGATAGGACCCATAGACCATCCCAGTCCCACAGGTAAATAGCACAAGCTGGTTTTGTTTTGCTTTTACAGCCTGGAGGCTCTTGTAGATGATAGGGGGCCCACTTTTTCTTCCTTAGTGTTTTGCTTTAAATTTCTGTATTCATGTTAACTAAATTCAATGGATGAACAGGTAAAATTAATGAGCAGGGCTGTAATCTCTTGGGGAAATCTTAAAGGTCCATTTGAACACAGTCACAGAGAGCCCAAACTGAAATACATTATTTGCCCCCCAACTGTGGTTGGTGATTTAAACTTCCTCAAGAATAATGTTCTTTTAAAGAACAAAAAAAGGCCTTGTGCTCACTCTTGCCTCACATTTGAATGTGACTGTTACACAGTCGCACTAAATGAAATTTGTCATGCATCCTTAACCAGATGGATTTTGATTTTCTGTTGTGGAAAAGTAGTCATCCGGTGTTTGCATAGGGCAGACTCATATTTAGTAGGAACAAAAAGCCCTAGGCCCTTAGGAGACATAAGCCTCACTTGTCTTGCCTTTCTTAAGAAAATGGAGAGGTAGATGAGGTCTAGATATTCATAAGTGTACAAAAGAAACACCATTAAAAGCTAAAACTGCTTTGTTCTCTCACCAATAACATGTATTCCTTAATAATCTATTCCCACACCAACCATAAAAACTAACTGGGATTGAACAATACAGGGATATCTACCACTCCAAAGGAGAAGGCCATGATCTTAACAGAGACACAGCTGGCATGCCTGTTTTCTAAAGAGAACTGGAAATGCCTTCTATATGTAGGAGATGAAGAAATGAAAAAAAAAGAAAAAAAAGCAGGTGGTTATGTGACCTTCCCCAGGTAATAAGGGCTCATTACTTGGAAAGCAGAATTTCGTACTCATTGCTCCAGGGTTTTCCCCTCTAGAGCTCTTCAGATGAGATACATTCTCAGAAGAAATGCAGGTGATGGACAAAGACTACACCACCACAACAACAAAACTGGAATCTAATAGTAATGATAAGTCATATTTAATATATTAACATTAAAGTTTGTGATATGCTTTCAAAAAAGCTTCTGAGTTTGTTAAAGAAAGTGCATTTAACATCCTTTAGAGTTAGTAAATAAATTATAATATTACTCAAAAAGCTGTAACAGATAAATATCTCTTTTTGTATAGTTAATAGAGGAAGACAAAAAGGATATTATAAATGTATGTTGTTTGAGACCTTTTAAGAAAACAGTGCATCTTCTTTAGACTTTTAAATTCAGCATCCATTTATAATACATACACTATGTGAAGAGAGTGGTTAGATACTGGAGATAAAAGACAAAAATGAAACAGATTCTGTCCTCGAGGAGCTTTCTTTCTACCGAGGGATTTATAGCATGTATACTGCTGATATAAACCTATGATAATTTTAGAAAAGAGGAAGCATTATCATCTAGGGGGATCAGGGGGGTTTCATAGGTTAGGTTTCCCTTGAACTAAACCTTAAAAAACTTTAAGATATAGTGAGGAAGGAGCATTTTAGTCATGAGAAAAAACTTATCAATATACAGAGGCAGGAGGTGATATGATGATGGCATATGGCTGGAACATGTCATGAATGGTATGAAATAAGGTTAGAAAGTTACAGTCAGATTACAGGAGACCATAAATGTCAGAATTAGGAGATTATATTATATATTAAAGGCAATAAGGATTGAAGTATCACTTAAAATTTTTGGACATGGTCAGTCTTGTCTGCTTTCAAAACACTTTCTAATACATTATCTCCCTTAAGTATCACCATGACCAAGTTGGGGTAGGCAGAACATGTATTAAGATCTTTGTTTTCCTGATAAGTAGGCTACATTTCAGAAAAGGCAAGTAATTTGTGCTAGGTCACATAGCATTTAGTGGCTGTATCCAGACAAAAAACAGGTCACCTTTTTGTTAATACCACATATCATTTTGCCCAGTTCTCCTCTTCTGTTTCCTAACAATGCACTGTATCACTCCCTTCAGAATTTTAAGGGAGAAAATGTCATAGCTAAGGACTTTTGTGATCTCTATACAAGGTATGTACCATGGTATTATAGAAAGAATTTTATGAAAACACACATAGCAAGTACAAGCCTATATAGAATATAACATGGCATTGAACTAATTCCAGTTTCTCGAACCATAATTTTTAAAAAGGGTTAAAAATAATTCATATGAGAATATCACCCCCAGAGGTAAAAATAATCCCAATGTAAATTTTACTATGTTTAAATGCCAAAAGACAATTAAAATATGCATTACATGACTATCAATGTACATACATAAATATACCTATGCATGAATGTGTACATGTATAAACATATGTGTTTATAAACATATTTTTTAAAATTATAGACAAACATACAGAATTTTTTAAGATTTAAAGAGATTCTTTTGTAGATAGTTTCTATTTTTTAATCTTCATTCTCTCCCAGCAATTTAGTATTGCCATATTAAATGGAACACCAAAGGAAAAAACAAAAACTTATAATTAATCTTGGGACTTGTTCCATTTAGATATCTGTAACTTCGATCCTATCTTCTTAGTCTTCTAGAAAAGAATAAAGGCATGGTAATTCCCCAATGTAAAGGTTTTTTTTATAAGAAATTATCAATAAAGGAAGAAATAAAATTAGATTCTCTTAATTGTCAAGACGGTGATCTATACACCAGTCCTTCTTGCTTAAACAGTCAAAAGTATTTCCCTGACACTTTCATGGGGCAGGGATGATTGGGATGGGGATAAGTGGAATCAGATTTTTTTTAATTTTGTAATCCTTTGAGCACATACTTTAATAAGTTAATTAACATTTATAAAAGCATATATGTTTCATGACCATAATTTTATTTTATTCCTTGTTCTTGTGGCTCATTTTCAAGAATGATAAGTTTTGTTTTGACCTTTTCCTTTATTATATTCTTGTGATGAGCTCATCAACATTCTTTTAAATAAAATACCATTTTTGTCTGATTCTCTTCAAAGGCTGTATAATTAGTAATGCAAATTGTAAGCTTGAAACCTTGGAGATGTGCTAGCCTTTTTCAAGTATTTATCCTTTGAAGCATTCAAAATAACATATTGACAAAGGTGTATGCTTTACTGTAGCTCTTACAAAACATCTGTGATATGGTTGTTGCTATAGTAACTGCTTTATTAAACATTAAAATTAATAACTTTGAAAATCATTTATACTAAAATGGAAAGGGAAAAATAAAACACCTGAACTTTATAAGTGTAATTGCAATACAGTAGGAAAATAACATTCAGAGGGCAGAGAAGTCTGCTCTGAGAGATATGCAGGAAAGTTTCATTCCAGTTGGAAATGAGTGGGATCAGCGCTTTATGATCTCAAGATGTAGGATATTCATAGTCTCTTAATACCAGTATAAGCTGGCCAGGCAACTGTGTCCAAGGTCAATCTACTACTCAGGAGTTTAGGTATTCTCCATCCAACCAAACCATTTGACTATAAGACAACTTGTCAGATTTTGATTTCTCAGGAAGAATTAAACCCAAAAATTAGAGATCTGAACAAAACTGGTGTTTTCTTTTTACATAGACTCTATACAAGTCACCGCATTATGTAATAGCATTTCTTGTGGTTTCTTAAATGAAACTTCTAATAGCGTGAGAATATGGTGAGATCTCTCTGTGAATAAAGACAACACATTGTGACTTCCTTTGTCAGGAACTTGATAGAAGAAGAAATGAGAGGCGAAACATAAGTCTGAATTATAGAATGAGGGATAAGAGGGAAGTGGCACAAGGGCGGGGAAGAATTTATTAATTCTCTACTATGTACCAGGCACTATGCAAAGTGCTTTACTAATATTTTCTCATTTGATCCACACAACAAAAAGTATGATGTCTGCACTATGATTACACCCATTTTCCTATTGAGGAAAATAAGGCAGAAAAGTCAAATGACTTCTCCAGGGTCAGACAACTAATAAGAGTCTGAGGACAGATCAGAAATCAAGTCTTCCTGCCACCAGATCCAGGAAACACTCTATACACTGTGCCACCTAGCTCCGCAGGAAGTATAGGATCTTGAAAAATATTAAATACTTACTAAAATGAAATTCTAAAAACATAAAATTTATGAGTGCATTGGAATAGAGTGGTAAGACATGGGAGAGTGTTTCTGATGGTTGTTGTTCAATTATTTTTCAATCATGCCCAACTATTCATGACTCCATTTGGCATAGAGACTGGAATGGTTTGCCATATCCTTTTCCAGCTCATTTTACAGATGAGGAAGCTAAGGCAAACCAGACTAAGTGACTTGCCCAGGGTCACACATCTGACCAGATTTGAACTCAGGAAGATGAGTTTTCCTGACTTCAGGCCCTGAACTCTATCCACTACACCACAGAGTTGCTAGAGAGTTTGCAACTAGTATCCAACTAGAAATAAAAGTCTTATCGAATTGAAACTTTTCTTTAGATAAGGTTCTAGTAAAAGTGTAACCTGAAAGTGCAGTGATAATTATAAATGATTTCAGATTCAAATTTTCCTTTGTTTCTTAAGAGGGAGCAAATGGAGCAAAATGTTATCAGTTGAAAGAACTGAGAATATTAAGGCTAGGGAAGAGAAAACCTATAGGAAAATTATTTAGGATCCATGGAATTTTAGGAAAGAAAGAACTATTACAAATCACTTTGTTTAATCCCATCACTTTATAGATGAGAAGGAAGTTCCCTATCATTGGAGGGATGCTGCAGGTGGAGTTCCTGCACTGGGCAGGAAGCAGGAAGACATGATGTCAAAAATCTCCTTTGACTTTGAGATTGTATGATCACTAACATAGAAGCAGGAGCCCTAGTTATAGTTGAGCAAGAAATCAGGAGCAGGAGATGGAAGACCAAGTACACACACTGAAGGGCTCGGATTTTGGTACAGGTGACTGCTATTTACCTTCATTTGGATTAAAAAAAATAGATGTCATGCACTGAGGTATTTTTATTGTGCAACTGCAAATACAGGCAGGTAAGCTTCACATAATTTATGACTCTCCTCATCTCCCTACACACACTTTTTGGATTGTTTTTTAATAGCAAGACTTATAAAAGTTTATGTGTAAAGGGGCTTCATTCCAGGGATTACTTTAGTTGAATCCTTAGGGAACTCCACTTATCCAGGAATCAGATTTCTAGAAATGCTAACCATCTAGAACAGCCACAAATATATAGAAGTACTTATTTACCCAGAGGTTGGTAAAAAAATACCTAAGAAGAAATGGTCTTTAAATTGCCTGAGAAGAAAAGAAGGTTTTACTCATGGACTTCATAAAACAGAAAAAAAGATGTATAGTTATCCTCAGATCAATAACTACTTTCTTTAATTTGTATGTCAAATTAAAATAATTTTACAGTATCCTTCATTATTAATTTATTTTGATTTTTAGTTAATTAGAAGTGGGTGATTAGGGCTGAAGAACACTCATATCTATCTATTGTTCTCTAAATAATATCATTTCCAATTCTTTGGAGGATATTGAGTCCCACATCTTGCAGGCATTCATAAAATTTATATAGCACTCAGGATTTTCTGAGCACTTTCATTTTTTTCCATCTAGTGTTAGAAGCAAACTGTTAAATAGACAGAGGAAATGCTATTATATTCATTTGCTAAGGAAGTAATTGATACAAACAATATTAAGTATTTAATACAAGAAAATGAAGTTAGTTTGAGAGCAAAATGCAGAAATGAGATTTTCTGATTCCTGGTCAAATACAAATGACATTCTGTGATATATATATATATTAGACTTACCCAAAGAGGACGATATATGACTTCATCAAGATTATTTTTAACAGAAAATATTGAAACATATGAATTTTATTTTGCCTTTTCTTAATGTTTTTTAGCCAAGCAGAAGAACCCTCTACATGAAGATGGGAATGGGTAGGAAAAAGTCTGGATTAAATTACTACTACTCTTCCTTTGGTCTGTGGAATTTTGCACAAGCCAGGTAAGTTCAGAAGATGACAACTGAAATAAATTGGGTTAATGATGCTTCTTATTTAACTGCCTTAGTTCTATCCCAACAAACCATTAAAATGCATCCAACTTATGCCTCAGACAAATTGTTCTATGCTCTTGGGCCAAGAATATTGGAAACCATAAACTCCCTTTACTACCATTAATCTATGGTGTAACTAAGAGGCATATAAGCATAATAATGTTGTCAGCTCATCCTTTGTTTCTTGTACAGTGGGAAAAAGAAAATATTAAGCTACAAAATATTCTGGATCACAGATATAGAGATGAAAATGTCCTCAGAGACCACCTTGTTCATCCTCTCATTTTTCACGTTAGAAAATTAACACCCAGGGAGCTTAAATGGCTTGCCTAAGATCACACATGTAGTAAACATCAGAGGCAAGATCTGAACTCCTATCTTCTGAGTTTAGTATTATTTTGCCTTGCCACTGAACAACAAATCTAGTCAGTGACATAACACTTGTAAATTATTTTCCTGCTTATTAAAGGCTCATTGACTACAAAAGAAATATATATGTACTATATTGTCTTCTCAAGTTTTTATCCTAACCTAAAATGCAATTATTACAGGAAATGTGCTCACAATATTCAAGAAATTATGAAGTTAAGTGAAGAACATCAATCTTGATTTCATTTCTTATGACCATCAAAGTATCTTTATTTTGTAAAAGCCTATGTGAACAAAGAAAGAAAGAATGAACAAGCATACATTTAGTACTTTCTCTGTGCCAAGACCAACCTGGGTTCTGTAGAAAAAAAATAAAAATTGAAATAGTACCTGCCTCACAGAAATTTTGGGGGGAGTCATTGTGGTGTCAGCTTTAATTTTGTTGTTGTTTGGTAGTTTCAATTCTGTCTCCCTCTTTCTGACCTTATTTGGAGTTTTCTTGGCAAAGATACTAAAGTGATTTTCAATTTCCCTCTCCAACTCATTTTACAGATGTGGAAACTGAGGCAAACAGGGTTAAGTGAGTTGCCCAGGGTCACACATCTTCTAAGTGTCTGAGGCCAAATTTGAACTCAATGTGTCTACCTGACTTCAGTCCCAGCACCCAATCCCTTGCACCATCTAGCTACCCTAATCATTTTTCATAGCCATTCCAAAAAGAAATGATAACACTGATTTAATAATTTTTCCCCAAATATAAGAAGAGGAAAGTTGGGAGAAGTGGAATGTGTATGTGTATGTGTGTGTTTATTTGTTGATAGGAAGAATAACAAGATATTTGAGCTGGGTATGTCCTAGTTATTTGGTAGATAGCTGACCTGAGTGTGAAACATGGAAACAGATCATGTATAAAACCATCAGAAAAGGTGTATATGCTTGGTTTAGTGGCTCACATCTGTAATCCCTGGTTCAAGGAATTTGATTCTGATTTTTCAGTTTGAGTTCATAACTTCTAAGCAGTAGCAAAACTAAACTAACCAGGTGCTCACAATGGTTCCTACATCCACATGGTAACCTCCAGAAGTATGTGTGTGTGTGTGTGTGTGTGTGTTGGGGCTGTTTGTGTGTGTATGTGTGTGTGCGTGTGCGTGTGTGTGTGTGTGTGTGTGTGTAACCATCAGGTCCCATGAGGAGTAAACTGACCCAAGTAAAAATAAACAAAAAATGAAGTGGATTAAAACTTCTAAGTTGATCAATATTGGGGAATCCATGAATGGTCACTGGACTTCCAACTTGGGTGAGAGAGGGAGATCCAGAAAAGGAAGGAAGGAAGGAAGGAAGGAAGGAAGGAAGGAAGGAAGGAAG
>NW_027185863.1:21773553-21889943 GCF_028583685.1 Petaurus breviceps papuanus | reverse complement strand
AGGAAGGAAGGAAGGAAGGAAGGAAGGAAGGAAGGAAGGAAGGAAGGGAGGAAGGAAGGGAGGAAGGAAAGAAGGGAGGAAGGAAGGGAGGAAGGAAGGAAATGAAAAGTTAAATAATGTTCTGTAGTAAGATGTTGACTTTTAATTACCACAAAATAATAAAGAGTTACTGCACCTGAAAAGTATATGCACTACTCTTAAATGTGGAATATAGCTGCAAAAAGTAAACCAAAATAGTAGACCTCTATCTGAGGATTCTTGGCAATTATAAATACCTGATCCCACTTAGAGTATTCTTTCTACCTTTGCTTTCTAGTTCACTGACAACGTATCTGAAATCAAATTCTGTGTTATCCTCATATATTTAACATGAAGGAAGGATTATTCTAAGAATTACTCTACTTGCAAGATGAATTCCACATTCTTAGAGAAAAATATTATATTCACTTCTTTGTGGGTCCACTTTTCAGAGCTCACAGGAATATGGTGTAAAGACAATAGAATTGCCATTTACTTACATTTACCATTCTGTTCTGGGTCACACTTCATCTGAAAATCTTGGTACTCACTATATTTTCTGACTAGAATTATTTCTATCCTGTATAGCTTTGGTTGGGAATGAAGAATTGAAGCTGATCATTTCAAGGCTATAGAAAGTATCTATACATTTATTTACATCTATATTTATGAGCCGATCTGAATCTATGGGTTGATATGTGAATACTTCATATATAAGGCACTGAAAAGTAAAATATAGATGGAAATAGTGAAAATAGCTAAATTTCCTGACTGGGGATGAGAGAAAATTATAATTGCTTGATTTATTTATGTTAACAGATTCATTAACTTCCAAAAGCTTAGTGCTGCTTAGTAAGTTTTTATTTTTTAATAAAAAAGAGCGACTTCCCCAAGTGTCTGAACAAAATAGCAGCTTCCAAATGTGTCAAAATAAAAGTATTAGACTGCTTGGGTGGGGGAGGAAGATAGGGAGTACAATAAATAATTATTGTCACATTGGATATTTTCAGACAAACTCAATTGTTTAAATAATCAGAGTGACTCAGTCTATGATAGCTAACTTTGCACAAGATAGTGTCTCAGAGCACTGAAATATATGCCCTGGGTGCTTTAATAAATTATTTAAAGGAACTGGGGCAACTAAGCATCAATCCCACATTTTACTCCTCTGACATGTATTCCATTCTCCAAAGACCATCACCGTTATGATGACAGACAAGGTTAACTGGCTAGTTTCCTATATATAGTACAATCAACACCAGGGTGAACATGACAACTGTTTCTTTTCATCTTCGGCAGTGATCCCATAAGTGAACAGTAAAGCCTTCTAGTCCTGTTAAGCACTCACAGATCAAAAAAGCAAATAAGGAAATAAAAATCAGATCCTCACACAGAGCATATTATTTGCTATTTAAACGAAACTTACAATCACTCCCAGTTCATGCCCTCTCATACACTTCTGATTGAACTCCTTTTGCTCATTTTTCTTACAAACATAGTTAAAACTTTTGACGAAATAGGCTTCTCTTATAACTGGAAAGGCAGACTACTACACAGAGAAATGTGCAAAACTTATACTGTACCTTGAAACATGTGGCTAATTATCATTACCTTTAACTTATGTTTAAAGCTTTGTATGTACAATAAGCAAAAGTCAATTTGAGAATGGAGAGACAGATAGAGACAGAGAGAGAATAGAGAGAAAAAGGAGGAAGAAGAGGAGGAAAAGAGGGAAGTGGTGGAAAAGAAAAGAAAAGGAAAGCAGGGGGGAAAAAGGAAATGAAAAGAAGATAACCAAGTGGTGAAATCTTTGTCATGGTAATTATTAAAGATAGCCATAGGATATAATGTCAGTTTCAGTGCAGAGTAAATGCACCAATACTACTATTCTTTGAATAAAATAAAATAAAACTACAGGACTAAAGAAACAATAAAACAGGAAAAGAAATGATTTGACAGTTTGTTGTTGGGTGTTTTTTTTTTAATCCAAGTGTTACCTGACTGATTGACTTATGACTTCAGCTGATTGACAGTTAAACCTAACTTGCTGCCCTCCCAACTCAATTGGGGTCCCTCCAGCTATGGACCTTGCCAAACCACTCTAAAAAAATGCTGCTGACAGTGAATCTACCCTTACCTAGAAATGAACCCTGAATAGAACAAAAATATGCTGACATTTAGAAGTCATGGTAAGGTGACCAACCATTTTCCAACTGAATTGGAATCTATAGCTAAAGCAATGCACTTAGCTCTTAATACAAAGTAATAATATGAGATGATGTTATACACCACATTAAGAATTGTGAAGAATTTGGCACAGATTGCCACATTTGATCTTTCTAACAACCCAATGAGGTAGGTAGATAATATTATCTGCCTTCTAAAGATTAAGAAATTAAGGTTGAGAAAGGAAACTGGAGGCCGTATCTTTCCTAAATCCATGTCCAGGGCTCATCCTATGAACATACATATATGTTTGTGTATGCATGCACAAGTCTTCTGTATTTTCTCTCTGTCTCTGTCTTTCTGTCTCTGTCTCTCTCTGTGTGTCTGTCTGTCTGTCTCTTTCTTTCTGTCTTTCTGTCTCTGTCTCTCTGTCTGTCTCTCTCTCTGTCTCTGTCCCTCTGTGTGTGTGTGTCTTTCTGTCTCTGTCTCTCTCTGTCTGTCCATCTCTCTCTTTCTGTCTCTATCTTTCTCTTTCTCCCCACTACTAATCTAGATGAGGTAAAAGATCTTTTCCAAAAGCAACATTAAAAAGTTAATATAATAGATAGAATTTGACAAATAACTATGGTGTGTTTCACAATTTCCAAGGCAGTGTGTGAATTCTTGGTAGGCTGGTTGACCCTGGATCCTACATTGTTTAATATTGTTATAAATGGTCTTGGTGATAGAACTAGAATCTTACTCATGGAATCTGAACAAAGGCAGATAGATGGAACTTTGGAGGAATGATTTTTTTTTTAGGGATAAGTACAGAACGGGACATTCTTTGAGACAGAAGGCATAGCGTGCACAAATTCCTAATGGAGAATGGGTGAACATGTGTGAGCAAGACTAAAAAAAATCTATGAATAACAACAAAAAAGTTAAGGATGACTCATGAAAATAGCTCTGTGTAATGCTGTGTATTTGGCAAAATACAGTAAAAAAAAACACAACAGCAATTCGTAGAGTATCCTTTTTCCCCCCTTTGTGTTTTATGAGAATTTTACAGGAGTGGAGACTTTAAGCATAGCAGTTATTCAGAGAAAAATTAAGCTTTGTATAATGAAAAGGAGAGGCAGAAATAATCATTTTAATATTAAACACACATACACACAAACACACACGACACACCAGAATACCAGAGACATACAGTAGGGGTAAGGTAAGTACATCCAAAGACCCCTTCAGTAGGAAGGGCATATTGTATAAAGATGTAAGAGTTTCAGTGAATCATAAAATTTGGGGAAGGGTAAACCACCTAGGTGCCTTTCCCCATCACACACACACACACACACACACACACACACACACACACATTAACGCACTAGAGATGGGGAGGGTAGAAAGGTGGCATTGCAACCAGTATGGACTTCAGAATCAAGATGAAAATGAGGCACAGATGAAAAGGGAAATCCAACATAAATGCATGAGGAAAACATGTGATGTACTCTATCATAGCTAAACAAATTATATTTTTTTAAAAGAGGGATTTGGACCACAGAAAGAGATTTGTCAGTGTTCATCCAGCATTTAGTCCTTTGACACTTCAAAGGATCTGTGATCTCATTGATGTGGGCACTCCCCCATGGAGCAGAGCTAGCAACCCATTCAAGGCTTCTTATCCTATGTGACTGGTGGCAATATCCATCCATAAATCCTCCACAGGGAGTGCACCCAACATTGTGAGAGCTTCCACTGAATATCTTAATATTATGTGGGGACAAAGAGAGCCCATTGGGTGCCCATCTGTTGTCCCTCCTGCTCACCACATGATCAACTGTTTTCTGGTCTTTAAGATTTCCTGATGGTATATTTTATACCAATTTTGGTGATCAACTGCAAGTGATTATAGGCTACCCAAGCCAGCCTACCCCTCTCCATTGACATTTGGAAAGGCTGCAACTGTAATTTTTCAGAGATTGGGACATTACATGATTCTCTAATATGGCATATTTTGAAGAATATTAATATTAAAAAGAAGGGCCTGGATTTCAGGAAGTTTAGGCTAAGTAAGATCATGAATAAAAAACATCTATCAAACCCTAAAGTGCAATATGAATTCAGATTGTCATTTTATTCTTCCTAATTTTTCTTCTCTTCCTGAGCAGGATTCAGATGCAAATAGTCCTGAGAAAAGACATTATCCTACATCACAACCTTTATATTTTATGTCCTATAGGTTCTTGTCCAAGTAGATAAAAACATTACTGTTTTGTTTTGTTGAATTAAAGTATTAGCTTGTGGTTCCTCCTCTATAGACCCATTGAAAGCATCTTCAGTCCAATTCCAGTAACAAACAAGGCAATGTTGGTGACAAGCATGTTAAAAAAGAAAAAGTCTTCTCAGCCAAGCTCAATAATTCTGAATCCTTTTATCCTTTTTTTTTGCTTGCTTGTTTTAGTTGGTGTCACACCCCCACCCTCCATATAGCTTAGCAGTTTTGATTATTTGTTATGGTGACATCTACTAAAAATATAAAGGTGCCTTTTTTTTTACATTTTTACGTGCAAATATACTTGGACAATTGGAGTTAATAGTTACACCTGTGATAATATTTTAGTTCCAGGAGAGATTTTTTGGTGAATTCTGAAGATATTTGGAAGTTTGTATCTGTAGTATGGGAAATTGTAGTTTCTGATTACAAGCTCATAGTATAAAATTTTAACCATGAAGTTGTGCATTGCTAGATATTTTTCAGGTAGTAAATTTTGTAAACTTCAGTGATGAATTCTACCATTGTCTTTCATAATGTGCATTGTTTGGTAAGTCCTAGCTACTTTAGATTAGCTGTAATTTCTGGCATTGAGTGCTTGATTTTGAATTGCCATTATAAATTCTTCCATTTCTGTAAGTAAATCCATATGATATAGACTAAGTCTTCTTTGTCAACATATTGTTGTTTGAGTTCATATGGATAACTCCTATGGAGGGCTTTTTGACTCCACTCTTGGATCTTATACATTCTAGAGCCTCCATTTGGAGTTCAACCACTTGTCATTTATTCAACAAATCTAATGGATTATATCTATCTCTAGTCTTTATTATTGCTCAGTTAAATAATGCTTATTTGTTCCAAAAATCCCTTGTAACATTCTGACCAATTCATCATGCATTCTGATATCAGCTCCCCATGTCTTTCCTCCCTTTTAAAGAAAGAAAATGCTAATATTTTTAAGTTGCCATAAAAAATGGCCCCTATGTTTCATTAACATTGCATGGATTAATGAAAAAACAAAATGAATATTGAAAAATTAATTAGAAAGTTTGACCCAAAAAAATAGATATGAGAAAATACCTTTCCCACTTTGCCCATTTCTTTGCAGAAGTGGTAAGGCCCAGGATTATGCAACATGCTACATATAGTCAATTTTTTTTATTATGGTTAATTGCTTTTGCTGCTATTTCTTTCTACTAAAAAAATCCATAAAACAGGAAATTTAGACAGTATAAAAGCAAAATAAATCAATAGAATTTATCTTTAAAATATTTTCAGTATTTTACATATTTTTGTCAGGATACTTCTCCAAACTTTATGTGGTTCATTTTACAATTCAAAAGGAGTTGATTAAGATTGGGAAGAGGTAGGTGTTATTTTGAGCATGTTCTCATTAAACTTTGGTTTCATGATGATGATGATGATGATAAAATGTTATGTTGTGAAATTCCCTACATGTTACAACTCACTCTTTTTCCCATTCCATTCTGATACCAATTCTTTGTCCATCTGCAACATCTGGAAACAATGTATGTTTTGATAAACCAACCATTCTAACTGTGTATGATAATCTGTACAATAGGCATTCTTCAATCACTTTGAATTTCCTGTGTGGATGTTTATACCAAATTTTTTTGAGTGATAAAGAATCTAATTTAGGAGACTGCTGTGTTCTTGGACTGGATGTAATCAGAATAATGATATTTTTTAAAAAGTATCTGTAGATACTCATTTTTATGCAAAATATTTTTTTCCTTCTTATTTAGTTTCTGCCCTGGTCTTCTTTCATGACAAGGGCACACACTTTTGCTGAGTTTCAACTTGTTTCATGATGCTTAATACTTCTCATCAGAAAGTCATCAAAGTGTTTTTGTTGCTACGTCTCTTGTTGAATCTTACATGGTTTCCCCATATATAAGGAAGAAGTTTTGATGGAGGAAAGCCTTTGTGACTTTATAACTAAATCAAAGACATGTGCATGATCAACCAACAAGGTATACAACAGAATTGCCTATTCTCTGCAGCTCTTATTCAGCAGTGTGACTGTCAAGATCTGATCAAAAGTAGACACATGGGATAGGGGAGTTGCTGGGGGTACCGGACTTGTGATTTATTTGGGGTAGGGAATTCTCAGTAAGGAAAAACTCTCCATCAGAGCAGATTGTCATTTGCCATGAAATTTGCAAAGGATTGCCTAGGTTCCTGTGAGACTAAGTGACTTGTCCTAGATTACCCAGACAATAGGTACCAAAAATGATTTAATCCAGTTCCTCCTGTCTCTGAGACTGACTCTCTACCCATTATTTCATCTTGTCTCTGGAGTTAGAATATTTTCAAGAGCCTACTTTCTCCCTTATACCTTTATTAAGAAGGTTTTATATATATATATATATATATATATATATATATATATATATATATACATATACATATATATATATATACATATACGCAGGTCATTCTTACAAAAATTCTGTAGAGCTTGTAAGTAATAATATCATTTTGAATATCCTTAGCATTTTCTTCATGAATTTTTAAAAGCAGTAACAATAACTGAATTCTCTCAATTATTTTGTATTCTCCATTTCTAAAAACCTTTTGAGAATCAATACTCTAACAATTAGGTCACTTTTAATATAGAGCTTTGCTATCTGTCTAGTCACTCTTCCTGTCTTTAGCTTTCACTCTTCACCATATTGTACTACTGTATTATATTAAGACTTGTAATTGTAGATGCTTTAAGAGATGAAATTGTCACTAAAACTCCTCAAGGATTTTTTATTTTTATTTTTTTTTATTTTTAAGCAATCGGGGTTAAGTAACTTGCTCAAGGTTACACGGCCAGTTATTTCTGGGTGTGGGTGCTGAGTGTCTGAGCCCGGGACGATCTCCAGGTCGTCCCAACACTGGAGCCAGTGCTCTTACTAGCTGAGCCACCTGGCTGCCCCTAAGCAATTGGGGTTAAGTAACTTGCTCAAGGTTACACGGCCAGGTGTTTCTGGGTGGGTGCTAAGTGTCTGAGCCCAGGATTCGATCTCCAGGTCTTCTTAACACTGGAGCCGGTACTCTTACTTGCTGTGCTACCTGGCCGACCCCAAGGATTTTTTTTTTTTACATTTTTAACTGATTATTGTCGTTTTCAAATTAAACCTTATTAAATTCGGGATGATTCAAATTAATTGGCTCTCTCATTAAGCTTTAGTAAACTGGATATTTTTCACCAGAGTCTTTTACACTTTATAAGATAATAACTTTCATAATCTTCAACCATCTTCCTCCATAAGATTTTACTGAAGAATCTGTATTATGAACTGATGTTGTCCATTACTAGCATATCTCCCTACTCATTAAGAAAATCACATAATTGTTCTGTGGGACAATTGCAAAACTCTTTTAACTTCTATTGATCTAATTAATTGAAATCCTTAAAATTTGTAGAATTTCTTTGCTGATAACTATTATTTCATCAATTTGTCATCAACAGGTTATATTAAAACTGGTTTAGTTGCACAGGGTACCCTCATCTAGCATTTGAAATGAGATTAGGAATCTGAACCTAATTTCAACAGAGATCAATTTTCCAAATGTAGAAGAATCAGTACTTAAAATTTCCACAATGGTATAAAGTATCCTTCAAAGACCTTTCAAATCAATAAGCAAACTTCAGATAGTTAATTTTGTTTTCAATTATTTATGAAAGAATATTTTGTGTGGGTAATATTAATTATTTTAGTTACTTAGATGCAACTTCCATTTACAGGTCCCAACATGAAGAAATAAATTGTCATTCTCTTTTACATATCAATCTCCAATGAATTTACTCCTTATGAATCAATCCATCTGAGTCCAATCACTTTCAGATGAAAAAAATTAAATTTCCCAACCTGGTAATTTGAGAATTTGGCCCTAGAGCATTGTGAACCAAACCTAAGATTTCTTAATTAACAACCCATAACACTGAGGTCTCTTCAAATACTTAGTAAGAAAAAAAAACCTGTGGAATTTAATTAATTCTTTTGAACTGTTAATTCATTTTTTTTTTAAAAGACTTAAGATGATGCTTCATGTTAGAATCTGAAATCACCCAATTTTTATTTAGTTTGCTTGATTGGTTTTGATTTTGAGTTTTCTTGTCTTTTCATCCAGTTATATTGGTTTTGGACAGACACAAGTGCAATACAATATTAGTCCATAACTAAAGATAAATATTGAGGACTTGGAGATAATCACGAAGAAATTTTTAAAGACATGTTGCTTTAGAAAGTGAGGCTGAGAAGAAAAGATCTTTCTGTTTTATTTTCTCCAGTAGTACCTCAAGGATTCATAATTTCATCATCAGTCAATAAATATTATTAAGGACCTGTATTCAGGGAGGTCCAGCACCACTGTTGTGAGGGCTCACCAAGGCCTTTTCAGAGCTGTTCGTTCATATTTGATATCCTGCTTCATCTGATTCGCACCTCTGGTTCCTCGAAGCTTTAATATGCACAGCAGCCGCATCCTGGTAAACCACAAGTTAAACCAAGTTGAAGGTAACCTACAGTCCTCAAACCAGTGTGTTAAGGGATGTTTACACCAAGCATGTGAAGACTTTCACCAGAACAATGGGCTAATAAAGAACGATGTGTTCCTATGGCCATGAAGGAGGCTAAAGGAGCCTCTGTGGATCATTTAGAGTTTGCTTAGGCATTGAAGACATCGAGATCATTCATTGCACCCCAGACTAATCTTCAATGATTCAGGAGGAAATTTAGACCCTGATGAGTGTGCAATTCTGCCTCACTTAAATCCAATTTGCAGGCAAGTCAAGACTTCACCTGTGATGAGATTGATCCTCTTGGAAAAGGAAGGATGAACAACAACATGAAGTACCCACTATGTGTCAGATGCTAAGTTAAGACTCGGAGATAAGGAGAAAAACAAAAGACAATCTTTGCTTTCAAAGAGCTCGTAGTTTAATAGGAAAGACAACAGGAAACACTTATGAACAGAGGGGCTGCTGCTGTTTGTCCCTTGTTGGTGAAGAGGACGATGAAATAAAGGAGGTGATAGAGCCAAGACACGCAAGTGAATTAGATTTAAGTGAAGGAGGGCTGGGCAAAGTCATCAGCCTCACTTTCTCCTCCAGAGCCATCTGGGTCCAGTGAATTCTTTGTCTGGTATTTTCTGGAACTCTCAGGGATTATAATCCTTCCTATAGTTGTAACACATTATTTAATGAGTTGCTTGGGGGAAGGAGAGGGTAAAGAAACCTAAATTTCTTGGGAAATGTGTCTCTTTTTTGAAAATGGAAAACACAGAAAATTAGAGGCACCACAGTATGGAAGGAAAACATGGACATGTAAGAAAGAGGAATGAATTTGCAATAAGAGGAACTGGCTAGCTGTGTAACCTTGAGCAAGTCAAGCTTGAGAGGCATCATAGGACAGGAGAAATAGCACTTTACTCTGAAGTCAAAGGATCTGAGCTCACAAACCACCCCTGCCATTTACTCCCTGTGTGATCTTGGGCTATGGTGTCCTCACTTGTAAAATGAGGTGGTGTTAGATAATCTCTGAGAAAACCTCAACTCTAAGTTCCTATATTTCTAAGCTACACTTCAGTATAATCAGCTCTGAAATGAGAGTGTTTGACTAAATGATTTACAAGGATCTCCCAGCTCTTGATCCTATTATATGAATCTATGAGTCAAATATATCCAAACTGACTCATATACACACACAAACATGCTCTCTCTCTCTCTCTCTCTCTCTCTCTCTCTCTCTCTTTCTCTCTCTCTCTCTCTTTCTCTCTCTCTCTCTCTCTCTCTCTCCTCTCTCCCTCCATCTTTCTATGTTTTTCTTCTACTGAATCTTGCTCCTTTTTTGCAAAATGCATAGTTTCCTATGCACCCAATGGTGAATCATCCAGAATGTCTCCTGGATATGGAATAGAAATGAACTTCTCATTCTATAAATCCCTGGAATGATAGCTATTAGTCAAAATTTACACTATTGAAATGTCAGCAAAAGTTTTTGGGAAAGCAAGCAGTATATGAAATCAAACCACTACCCATGCCAAGCCATTGCAACCCTGTTTTATAAAACTTTTGTTTTGTTTTGTTTTGTTGTTTTATGGCAATGGCCTGACCCCTATGAGACAATGCTTAGCATTATATACATGTAGCACAAATAAGCAGATTTTGTCTTACAAAAATAAAAGGAATGTTATTGACCCAGAACCAATAAGACAAGTGTTTTGATTTATTCTTCTACTACTAACAGAGATCGATTCACATTGATTGCATAACACAATTGCTTACCTACCTTCCCATCGTCCTTCATGAGGATGACTCACATTTCTTCTGCAAAAGATGTTGCCTCAACCTGGAGCAAAGTCACAACTCTTCTACACAATGGTATATCATGGTGTAGTGGAAAGGGTCCTTGATATAGAGTCAGAAGAACTGGGTTCAAATTATGTATAAAATTTAAGCAGCCATTGAATAGCTGAGACTCAGTTTCCCCATCCCTAAAATGAAGGAGTGGGACTAGTTTACTTCTAAGGTCCCTTCAATTTCTTAGCCTATAAACTTGTAATCTAGGATCAATGATGTCTATGATCACTACTTCACTAACTTAAACTATGAGTGACCTAGTGTACCAGTCAAAGTAATAAGTAAACTATGAGGAACTTACTTTATCAGCAGCAGTAACAGCTATACATTGACCATTGAGAGTTTGTCAGGTAAAAAAAAAATTGAAAAGTCATTATGCTCACTGTTATATGACAGTACTTCATTGTAATCATTGGGGATGAAGGATATAATGCCTAAATGTTAATCAGTGTGTGACTAGATGACACATAGGATTTTTTTTGCCATTTATAACTGGAAAGTATTATAGAAATATCCTTCCTTTCTCCTTAAAATGAAGAGGAAAAAACTGTCAGAGCATTAGTCTATAAAGATCAACCCTCTTGAACGGGTTAGAAAAAAGTAAATGAATATGCTACTGTAATCCTTTCTGGCTCTAGCTTCCTTGTCTATGAAATGAAGTTAGATAAGAGTGGGGGTTCATAGCCTTTTTTCTGTATCAGAAATTCCCTGTTATAAATAGAGTGAAGCCTACAATCCCTCTCACATGAATGCATTCAAATTCATAAAGCAAAATACAAAGGACTAAAAATTATTAAAATACAATTGTCTAAATATTTTTTAAAACAAGTTCACAGACCCCCATGTTAAGAATCCCTGGTGAGATGACCCCTGAGGTCCTTTTTATGGGCTTATAATTCTCTTGATCTATAATTCACTGTCCACTAGGAGAGGGCAGGTGAAATTGAAGGGCAAAGCATAAAATTAAGTGATCTCTTCTACTCCCTGCAGCTTTGTGCCATTCTTGAATTTGTCTAGAGCCAGGAAAGGGTTGAATTGATAATCCCTGCTGCTTGAGGGGAAGAGGTTATCAATTTCAAAGGACAGAGAAAGCTTCTCTCTGTCTCTGGTGGTAGTTTATATGTACTTCTGCTCCCTGCTTATCTTTAGTTTTACAGACACAGTGGATACAGACCAA
The DNA here is from genome assembly GCF_028583685.1 of Petaurus breviceps papuanus. NCBI lineage: Eukaryota > Metazoa > Chordata > Mammalia > Diprotodontia > Petauridae > Petaurus > Petaurus breviceps. The sequence goes on along the minus strand of NW_027185863.1, from coordinate 21,877,949 downwards.
AGACAACAGAAAGAAATGCAAGACAGAAAACACCAATTAGTTAAAGCTAATTCAATCCACTAAACTCAATTGAATTCTGGTTTTCAGAATAAATTATTTTCCTTAAATAAAAACAATTGATTTTCATACACAGGAACAAAGTTCCAATGGTTTAACTTTTACATATAAAGATCTTAACATAACAAAAGAAATGTTAAATTCCACTTTCATATAAATACTTTAACTTATGAACTTCCAGCCAAAATTTGAAATGAACTTCCATGGGAAATAAAAGTAAAAGATTTTTTATGAATTTTTTAAATTATTTAATGAAATTCTGGAAAAAACTCACCTATGTTACTTTTGCTTAGAATCAGTGGTGAAGAATTTTGGGAGCTGGTTGAAAAACCATGTTGTAGCCAAACTGTTTCCCAAACATGGTATTCTCCCTTTCAGCCTTTCAGCTTCAAGACTTTGCCTGATCTTTGCTTAGGTAATAGTTTTCAATACCTGGAATTCCCTTCATTTCACTTCTGCCTCTTAGAAACCTTTGTTTGCCTTAAGTATATGTAAAAATAGAATACATGGCATTAGAAAACCAATTATGTTGAATACTATTATGAACATATTTATTTAAAAAAACAATTTTACAAACTTCAAGTTGAGAAGCCCTAGACTAGATAATATCTAGAATCCTTTTTATTCATCTAGAATTTTATTGGACATTTCCAGTAGAAAGACCATAAAATTAAGGAATCTTGCCCTCCTTCATAAGCATTGTATTTATGCATAGGTATCACTTCATACTCTCTCTACAGATTAATTCTCTATCCTTCATCAAATGACCTTGTATTTACTAATCTGAGTATAAATTGCATCTCCAAATAGAACATAAGATCCTTGAAGATAAGTTTGTTTCTGGTTTGTTCATTTTTTTGCTTCCACTATTATACATAATAGATACCTAATAAATGTGTTTGCATTGAATGATTGTGCTAAAAGTGACCTTAAAGACAATCTAGATTAATTCCTAGTTCTTTTTTTTGTAACAGATGGGAATGTTGAAATTCAAAAATAGTTACTGAAGTACTGCTTACCTTAACTCATATAATGTATTGTGGGTATTGTTAGAATCAACACAAAATCTTGTAATTTCCAGCATTCTTTCCAACACCCTGGAAGCCTAATGAAGATGAAAAAAAGATTGAAAATTCGATGTTACTAACTCATTCTATTAAAATTAGAAGGTTCAAAGATTACATAAAATTGTTTAAATTTACACAATTAACATATTTTCTTCAAAACACTGCTTGCCATTATAGGTAAGTTCATTTGTGTGTATATGTGTATACATATATATGTATGTATACATTTGTGTATATATACATATATACACATACACACATTCTTGTAAATAATTTCAAAGGAATTATTTTGAAATAAATAATTTAAAAGCATATAATATGCTTATAGGTGGTTTACAAAGATAATTTCACAAATATAATATGGTGGTATGGTAGTTTTTTCTGAAAAAAAAAAGAAAAGGAAATCTTTTTTGTTTTTGGGGACTTGGAACTACCCAGTGTAGTATGGCAAAAATAAAAATAAAAATCATCATTGTATTAAGAAAGACACAGTTTACAGGAGTCTGCTGCACTCTGTCTTATCAGTCTATATCTGGGTTATTGTGTTTAGTTCTGGGTGCCACATTTTATTGTATTTTATTTTAATATTATTTGATTTCCTTTTTGGATGGCAATTGGGTTTAAGTGACTTGCCCAAGGTCTCACAGCTAGTAAGTATGTCAAGTGTCTTGAGGCCACATTTGAACTCAGGTCCTCCTGACTCCAGGGCCAGTGCTCTATTTACTGCACCACCTAACCCCCCTGGGTGCTACATTTTAAAGATATTTACAAACTGGAAATTGCCCAGCTTGTAAATATAAATAAAGAGACTTAAGTTCATGTGAAGACTGAATGATGAAAATGGGGGTATTGAATCTGGAGAAAAGAAGTAGGCTGGGAGGGAAAGGGTGGATCTGACAGTGATCTTACAGTTATTTGAAAAGTTGTTCTATGGAAAATGGACTAGATTTTTTTTTTGTATAGCTGTACAGAGCATATTTAGGAATAGTGGATAGAAGTTATGAAAAAAAAAGATTTCTACTTCATCTAAGGAAAATAAAACAAAAACAAAATTACCCGACAGTTTTAACCTCATAAAAAATGAGATTTCTTGAGAAGTTGGGTGATCTCTCTCTCTCTCTCTCTCTCTCTCTGTAGGTCTTCAAACAAAGGTTGCATGAAGAATTGTTGGACATGTATAACATCAAGCACCCTAGCATACACAGGATGATTGTTAGCACAGGTTTTTTTTTTAATCTGCTTCACTATAGGAAAGCAGCTTTAAAGGGGGCCACAATCCTTCATATATATAATTTCACTTAGTTCAGGGGAAAAAGTCAGCACCCTGAACTTCAGAAAATACAGAGAAATTACAGGCAGACAAAAAATAGAGACAGAGAAAATAACATAGTTCAACAAACAGGGTTTCTAGCTGTCTGACTATTACACTCATGCATAGTTAGTTACCAGAGAGAGAAGCATCAATATGTGGCTTTTCAAAGGCAGTGAGCTCAATGACTACCCAGAGTTTCATCCGGCCTACTAACACAACTCTCCCCATAAGTGAGTCCCAAAGCAAAACCTCACCTCAGAGTATAAATGCCCTTCTTCAGGGTCAGAGAACATCACAGTCTTTGTGACCCACTGTCTTATTATGAAGGAACAAAAAGTGTGGGCCTTCCTGAAAAACAAGCCTACCCTTAATCAAGCCCCTCCTGTTGGGTTTTACTTGAGGCACATTAAGGGTCAGGAAAGGTCTTCAAAATAATTTGCCATTACAGCATGTTATAAAGATGATTATTATTTATGAAGAGATCCTTCATTTTGGCCTCTTAGCAAATTTTAAAGCTAGGTATTGGGTTATACAAACTTTCACACACATACTATTTCTTAAAATCGCACTGATATTTTTGGGACACAAGGTATGCATGCATTTTTCTATAAAATTTTAGATATGTGCATGCTTACCTTGATAAAATATTAACTCTTTGAAGGCCAAAGCTATTCCTTTTCTTCTTTATAGTTCTAGCATCTATCATTATGACTGTCACATAAAAGTTGATTAACAACTGTTTGTGGACTGATACAAAAAACATAATATCATTTAACTACTATAAAATCAGAGAAAATAAAATTATTTTCAAAATTTTATTTCTAGCATGTTATTGTTTTGGCCAGAAGAGCAATTTTAATCTGAAACCCAGAAAATGGACTGCAGTGTATTCCTAAAGGTTATTATTTTGTTTGGGATTTATAGATAAATTAGTGTAGAAGAAGCAAATGACTCCTTACAAAGCAGAAAAAACTGAACTCACTAAATAATACAAATACCTTCAAAGAACAGTTCTCAAAAAAACAAATCCTTAAGAATTTTAATCTCTTGGTGTATTTGGGAAGTCTGGTTTAGACTTGTGAAGCCCAATTAGGGCATCAATTATATTTTCAAACATGTTTAATGATAACCTTATTTGTAAGACAGTTTGAACACATATAAAAGAAGTATTTGGGGAAAAAAAATTGTTATGCACATTTTGGAATCCAGATCATCTCTTATTTAAGAAAGAAGTTTCTTTAAGAAAATTATTTTGAATTCCATAAGTACCAGTCAGCTCCCCACCCCACTCAACTCTTACCACTAACCCTATTACACATACTCCTACAGAAAATAAAATGAAATCATCTTGGAAAATATGTATGTTTGAGAAACAATTTCTTCCTGACTATTTTTGAAAGGAAAATTAGAAACTATTCAAAATATGTACAAGTATATTAAAAGAAAATGGTTAGCCAGAGGCTGGGCTGGGCTTGCTTCAACAGCTTCACTCCTCTTCTTGGGTGGAACTGATTTCCAGTTACTGATCCCCATGAAAACTCAGAACTATGCAAATATTCTAACAACATTCTCGGTTTGCCACTCTAACACTAGACTCTTATTGGCCTATCACATATTCCAATGAAATGTATACACCACATGACAATAGGTGAAGAGCTTAATCATCTTTCAACTAACATTAAATGCTTTCCCAAATATTGTACATTATTAATTTCATAGATGAACATTGTATATTCCTGGTTTTAAGTATAATTCTCAGCCTTTGATCTAATAGAATTTAAGGTCCATCAAGATGGAATTTGGCAAAGACATCTCCTAAAAAGAAGCGTTTAGTGCTTCAGTTCCTGGAGAGGCATATCACAGACATATTACTTTGGCAAAAGCAGGTACTGTACAGCCTGTTTGACTACAGGAAATAAGGAGGCACTTTTTACAGGGAAGGACCTGGGCTAGCATAGAAATGTTGCTGTAAAGGATGTTCAACTTGCATTACCATATGGCTTTCTTGGAAGAATTCCCATGTATATTAGCTATATTCTTGGCCCTTGGAGCTCTCTTTGAATCTATGACATGATTAGGCTGCTTTGAAATTGTCTGAATGGGTTTAGTATTGAAAGCAATGTGACATTGCCACACCCTGACACTAAAAAGTCACTGACATTTGTAATAAAAAAATAGTAGTGAGAGAATCAAAATAATTCACCTTTCCATAGGAGTGCTGTCCATAATTACATGTGTATCTATGTGCATTTTTACATGCACTCACACACACATACAAAAGTATATGGGTATGCATGTTTAGATTGTTTGAATATGTGTGTATATGTCTATGTAGGTAGGCATATATTTATATGTAGGTATATGTAAAGAGAGAAGAGAGAGAGACGCAAAGACAGAGACAGAGAAAGAGAGAAGAATGAAGTTATGATCCCATCAGTACAGGAAACTAGAGTAAATTCTTTCTTCCAATGCAGTTTCGGAACTGTTTCACTACTTATGAGCCTAGAGAGTTGCCTGGAGCCTTGAGAAATTACCAGATATGCCAGGGTCACAGGCAGTATGTGTGAGGGGTAGGGTTTAAATCCAGGTATTCTTGGCTGCTTTGAAGCCCCTCCTGTTGGGTTCCACTTGAGGGGCAGGGAAGGTCTTCCAAATCATTTACCATTACAGCATGTTATACAGATGATTCTTATTTTTCCTTTATTCTATACTGCATCTCTAACCATAAATGCTTATTAACTATATAACATTATTACATTAATGTATTACATTAATGTAATACAATTAATGTATTATTCCCCTAACTTGATATCAATGTGTTTCACTAACTTATGTAGGAAATTATCAAAAAAAAGATTTCTCTTAATTTTGAGTATTTACATAAGTGAATCAGTATTTTAAAAAAAGCAAATTTCAAGCAGCATTTTTAAAAATCACTCATATAATATGGTTTGTTCCTATATTCAAATTAATCAATGAAGCCACTAAGAAAAAATTCTGCCAGTTTAGTCAAATTTGAAATTTGACATTCCCAAAAGTCAAAAGAAGCCCAATTTGAGGATAAATGTTAAATCTTGAAACAACAGAAATTCTAGGGACTGCTCACTTATTTTTCTTCCCTTTGTAATTGTCTGGGATTGGATATTGACTCTAATAAATTACGTACTTGGACAAGGGTGTCAGGAGTCTTTCTAGTTTTCATTGCATTGTATTAATCATAAAATAATTTGCCCGTGTTTAGACATCATTGATTTCTTCCTCCTCTTCCATCTACCCAAACTGTTGTCACCCTCATTGTAAGGAGAAAAATAAATAAATCTACAGAGATATGAATGAGGTATCACCATCACATATCTTATCCGATAATCTTGGGTTGAATTCCTGCCTTTCTTTTTATGGTTTTTGATTCAATTTTAAAAATTTATCTTATTTAAATTCCTAATACTATTGCATTTTCAACTCATGAATAAGAATTTTTCCCAAATGTTTATTTTACATAGCTAATTCTGTAGATTCCATAGTGTATTTCATATTGACCAATTTGAACGCTGTGCTCTGTGCCTGTCCAACCAAATCTAAAACTTTCAGTTCTAGGTGTGATATTTTTAACGGATATAGATAAAAAAAGAACATTCAGATAATGCTTACTAGGATGATGAAACGTCTTACAATCATGGTTTATAGACTAATGTGGAAATGTTTGTCTGACTGCACATGTATAATCTATATCAAATCACTTGCCTTCTCAAGGAGAGGAGGGAGAAAATTTAATACTCAAAATTAAAAAGAACACAAATGTCTAAATGTTTGTTTACACAAAACAAAAATTAAGTGAAAAAACACTATTACTCCAAAAACCTTCTTTATCCCCAAGTACTCTTTTGTTGAATGGGATGGTTCTCTGGGAGGATTTAGTATAGCAATTTTTGTGATAACCATGATATAAGAAAGAGAAGACATCAATAAAACTTATTTACATGAATAAAGATCATGCCATATAAGGATTACTTGAAGGAAATAGAGATATTTAGCCTTAATAAGAGATGATGATGGGTGACAGGGTTATGATAATGTATTTAAATATTTAAAAGACTGTTATGTAAAAGGTGGATTAAACATAACTCTAAGGAGCATCACTAAAAGAAATGGGGCTGAAAAATCTAAAGCATCAAATTGAATATTAAATTTTTCTAAAAATTAAAATTATCCCAATATGGAAGGGGCTATGTCAGGATTGTTTCTTATAAATAGCATATTGTAGGATTTTGTTTTTTTTAATCCATTTTATTAACTGTGTGTTTTATGGGTAACTTCAACTCATTCACATTAATAGTTATAAGTAACTGTATTTCCCTCAATGCTATTTTTGGCTTGTTTATCTCCCCCTCTCTCTTACCCCCCCACCCTTCCCCTCCTCACAAGTGTTTTACTTCCCATCACTGCCTTCCCCAATATACTCTCCCTTCAATCAGTCCTCCCTCCCCATTCTATTATCCCTATCCCTTTTTACTTTTTAGGGTAAGATGGATTTCTATATCCAACTGAGTGTGTATGTTATTCACTCGGAGTAATTTTGATGGAAGGAAGGTATGTTTTGCTTTCTATATCCCCCCTCCCTTAAACCCCTACCATTTCCCTCCTCAGAAGCATTTGACTTCTAATCACTACCTTCTCCAATATGACCGCCCTTTTATCAGTCCCCTCTCCTCCTTTTATTATCCCCTTCCTGTTTTACTTCCTTACAGGGAAAGATAGATTTCTATATCTAACTGAGTGTGTATAACATTCTCCCTTTGAACAACTCTGATGAAAGTAAGATTTAAGCTTTGCCTACCACTTCACCCCCATTCACATCTCCCCCTCTATTCCTCTTTTATGAAGGATGATATACACCATTTAATCTCCTACACTCTTCCAGTGCAATTTTTCTGTCACCTCTTTATTTTGTTTTTCTGGGGGTATCATCTCATCAAAGTGACAATATATCCACATGTTCTCTCTACTTCTAATTGTTTTTATAATAATAAAGATATTTAAGAGTTAGAAATGTCAAGAAGGTAGTGTAGAAACAGGACTTCTGCAGGGATCCAGCTTCCACCTCCTCCAATTCACATAAAATGTGACTCTGAACAAACTTTGGAGCCATAGAACCCACAAAATGACACATAGAAGCTAACCTCCCACTGAGGACAGCCTGACAGGCAAGCAGGAAGTGGCCAGCACATCACTCTGGGAACTGACCTCAGCCCAGCTCAAGCTGGAGGTCTTTGTCTCAGGACAGGCCTGACCAGGTGCCAGCTGGAGGTACTTCAGATCATCATCAGCTGTGACAGTTTCCAAAATTATTAAACCATAGATGCTAAGGACAAAGTGAGAGGTTAGTACACTGTGGACTTTGTGATCCAGTAGTTAGGGAGTGTGGCCGGTATTTGACCCATGGAGGGAGAAGCCTCTGAGTCTCTGGGGCCATGCAGCTGCCATCACATGGCAGCTTCAGCTCCTGCACTGCAGATTGCAGGGGGACCAAGAAACTAGCCTGAGGGGTAATCACTCTTGCTTTAACCTGCTTGGATCTGGATTGTGGCCTAGAGTGGAGGTATTGGTGTGTGTGTGACCACCTTGCAGAAGAGTGTGGGGGCTTCAGAAAGGGCACCCAACTAGTACCTTCAGCAACTGAGAAAACCCCAGTGATTGGGATGAAGCTCCCTTGTCTGGTAGGAGACTCCTACTGTGGCAAAAAGCCCAAAAGTCAAGTAATTGAGTGACAACACGAGCAAATAAAGGAAGCAAAGCAAACAGAGCAACCCAAATTAACAGTCCTATTTTGTGAGAAAAAAAATCAAAGCACAGAACAGAAGGAAGACAATGAATGAAGTCAGAACTCCTGCACCAAAATCTACCAAGAAAAATAAAATCTGGTTAGAGGCCATAGAGGAACTTAAAAAGGATTTTGAAAACCAAATAAGAGAAGTGGAGGAAAAATTGGGAAGAGAAATGAGAATGATGCAAGAAAATTATTAAATGAGAGTCAACAATCTGACTGAAGAAAATAAAATCTTAAAAAATGAAATAAAATGCAAAAGAAGCTCAAAAAGCCAAGGAGGAGAAAAATGCCTTAAAAAGCCAAATTTTCCAGATGGCAAAAGAATCTCAAGAACTCACAGAAGAGAATCATCCCTTCAGAATTAGATTGGAGCAAATGGAATCTAGTGACTTTATGAGAAATCAAGATACTATTAAACAGATCCAAACAAATGAAAAAAAAAAGAAGGCAGTGTGAAATATCTCATTGGGAAAATCACTGACCTGGAAAATAGATCCAGGAGAGATAATTTAAAAATTATTGGACTACCTGAAAGCCATGACAAAAAAAAAAAGAACCTAGAAATCATCCTTCAAGGAATTCTCAAGGAAAATTGTCCTGATGTTTTAGAACCAGAGGGCAAAATACAGGTTGAAAGAATCCACTCATCACCTCCTGAAAAAGATCCCAAAAAGAAAACTCCTAGGAATATTATAGCCAGGTTATGTAATTCCCAGATCAAGGAGAAAATATTACAAGCAGTCAGGAAGAAACAATGTGAATATTGTGGAAACACAATCAGGACGACACAAGATATGGCAGCTTCTACACTGAGGAATGGTAGGGCTTAGAATATAATATTCCAGAGGTCAAAGGAGCTGGAATTAAAACCAAGAATCGCCTAACAAGCAAAACTGAGTATAATTTTTCAGGAGAAAATATGGATATTCAATGGAATAGAGGACTCTCAAGCATTCTTGATGAAAAAACCAGAGTTGAATAGAAAATTTGACATTCAGATACAAGAATAGGGTATCTTTCCCTACAGGAGAGTAACAGGGAAGGGGGTTAGAGGGGGGATGATGGAAAGGAGGGCAGGCTGGGGGGGAGGGAACTTGGAAGCACCCACTTTTGAAGAGGGACAGGATAAAAGTAGATAATAGACCAAGTGGGAAGTGGGATAGGAGGGAGGGAAATATAGTCAGTCATTTACAATATATCCACTATGGAAATGTTTTGCATAGCTACACATGTACAACCTATATTGAATTGCTTTACTCCGCAGTAAGTGTAGTTGACAAGGGAGGAAGGAAAGAATATGGAATTCAAAGTTTTAAAATCAAATGTTATTATTAATATTATTTTACATATAACAGGGAATTAAGGTACACAGGCACTGTGGCATAGAGATTCACCATGCCCTATTGGAAGGTCAGAGGAGGTATGGGAGAAGATATGGGAGAGAACTAATTGGAGGAGGGGATATGCAGTAGGACTGATATTTTGGGGTGGTGGGTAGGGGAAAAACAGGGAGAAAATATGTATCTCAAAATCTTGCACAAATGAATGAAGTAAACTAGAAGTTAAAAAGCATTTGATAAAAAAGTTAGAAATATTATCTTGCTTTATAAAAATATAAATAATTTACCCTTATTGAATTTATGTTTTCCTTTTTTTTCTTTTTTACCTGTTTGTTTCCCTTGAGCCTTATATTTGGAGGAATTTATTTATTTTTTAAATTTAACTCTGGTCTTTTTTTTAACTTTTTTTTTCTTTTTTGGAAGGGGGAAGGCAGGGCAATTGGGGGTTAGTGACTTGCCCAAGGTCACAGGGCTATTAAGTGTTGAGTGTCTGAGGCCAGGTTTGAACTTAAGTCCTCCTGACTCCAGAGCCAGTACTCTAATCACCTAGCCTCTCCATCAGCTCTGGTCTTTTAATTAGGAATATCTGAAAGTACTATACTTCATTAAATATATATTTTTTCACTTTGCTGGGCATGTGATTCTTAGTTGTAATTCTAATTCCTTTGTTGTCCAGTACATCATATTCCCATCTATAGCTCCACAGGATTTTAATTGTTTCTTTTTGGCTGCTTGCAATACTGCCTCCTCGATCTATGAGCTCTGGAATTTGACTATGATGCTCTTAGGAATTTTCATTTTGCTCTTTCTGGTAGTAATTGTTGAATCTTTCCATTTCTATTTTGCCCACTGTTTCTAATATATCAGGGCAATTTTCTTCCATGATTTCTTAAAAGATATTGTCCAGGGTTTTTTGTTTGTTTGTTTGTCTGCTTTTCAATGATGGCTTTCAGGCTGTCCAATAATTCTTATATTTTTGTCTCCTGGATTTATTTTCTAGGTCAGTGTTTTATTTTCAGAGAGAAATTTATATTTCTTCTATTTTTTTAATTTTGTTTCATAGAGGCATTAGTTTCTATTTGTTCAATTCTAATTTTAAAGAAATTATTTTCTTCAGTGAACTTTGGTACTTCATTTTCCATTTGGCCAATTCTATTTTTTAGAGAGCTATTTTCATCAGTAAATTTTCCCATGAAATTAACTCTTTTTTCATAATTCTCTTGCATTACTCTGATTTCTTTTCCCAATATTTCTTCTACTTCTCTAATTTGATTTAAAAAAAAAATTTTTAAGCATTTCCAGGAATTCTTTTGGGACCTGAGACCAAATTACATTTTTCTTTGAGGTTTCGCATGTAACCATTTTAATGCTATTGTTGTGTTCTAAGTTTATGCCTTGATTGTCCCTGTTACCACAATAACTTGTGACTTGGTGTTTTTATGTGAGGGTTGGCCTATGATCCTGTACTGTCCCAAACTTTTTTGTGCTGCAGCTCTGGGTCTTATTGCTGACTTACGTGGGGCTTTAGGCCTTAGCCATTTGCTTTCTCTGGAGTGTAGGTCTCCCTTCTAGATTGTACTGGGGGGGGGGACTCCCTTTTGGGAGTCCCCGGGGAAGGGCCCTGCTATTAGGTTGCTGTGAAAATGGTCTCTCTGCTGGTAGGCCCCAGGGACTGAGTCTTATTGTTGGCCAGTCTCACTACTAGTCAGCAATGGGGTCAAGGCCTTGCTGGTGGTTTGTGTGGGGTGTGAGCTTGCTGGGATTGGACATTGCTGTATTGCACACACTGTTCACTTGCCTCAGGGTCTGCCAGTTTGTAGGAAGGTGGGGCCAGTAATAATAATGTAATTTGAATTTGAAGATCCCTTTATCTTTTTCAAAGATAGGGGGTACTTAGCACTTAGCAATTGATCAATTGTTGGGGAAACAGAAGGTATAAACTCCTGTCTCCTGTTACTGATGGAACAGGAAGGGGTTGGCTGAAACAGGAAGTAGCTAATGCTGTGTATATAAGAAAAGCCACAGAGAGGCACAGTCAGGATTTCTTGGGACCAGCATCTGGAAGCAGAGCAGCTATAGAAGAAAGAATGGAGAACTGAGACAGGATTTCCTAAGAACTTGTGGCATTGGAGAGTCTTGTGAACAGGAGCCCAGAAGCCCAGGTGACAGAAGACCCCAGGAACCAGGATCCCAGGAGAAGACTGAGAAAGCAGGAGACTGAGGATAAATGATTGGGATGCTGAGACTTTGTCTGTTTGTGACTTGGTTGAGCCTTGAATTCCCAGGAGGAGAAATTACACAGGATTTGAGATCGACTGAACAAACACTGTGAACTTCAATGTGGAGCAGGACCTGCCCAGAGAGCTGGACAAGGAACAGCAAGCTGTCTGCCATTGAACCCAGGTGACAGTCTGGTGAATGCAGGTAGAATCTGGGACCATGCAAAGGGATCCAGGGAATCTGAGAACCTGCCCCAAGTCAAGATAAAGAAAAGACCTCTCCATGTCTACTGAGTAATTATGGAATTGTAGTTTACTAATGACCTAAGGGGTGGAGGGTTTTGTGTATGATACTTAGTATTTGATTGCTAAAGAAGTGAATTAACTTAAGACTTTGCCCCAAGAGTGGAAGACTTTGACTATTGTACTTTGAGATGATTGCTTTTTGTTCTAAATATTGTGAACACTTTGGTGAAAACTACATGGCCATTTTAATGATAAGCTGTTTGTGAATATAAGCTGTAATATTTTCAATGCTGTACCTTGATCTTCTGTGAAAGTTTTGCTTTTATTTATTATGGAATACATAGAGTGTCCACTATACTGTGTAATTAGAACCTTAAAAGCTGTTCACAGTAGCATTCTTCTGGAAAGCTGCTTGTGCATGGCATTACAGGGCCTTGATGGTGGATTGCTTCAGGTCTGGAGCCTTGTTGTAAGCCCCTGCTGTGAGGCTGGCTGATGCTGCTGCTCTCCAACCTTGCTCCTTTCTTGCCCCAATGACACAGGTCCTTCCTGATGTTCTGGGAAACTGCTTCCCTGCTCCTAGATCAATAATGATGTGATTTTCTAGTGGTTTGGAGGGGAATTAGGAAGGAAGAGGCTTCCTTCATCACTCAGCCATCTTGGCACTGGAAATCAGTCCTGCTTTGTGTTTTAAAGCATGTTGTTATTGCAATTTCCCTTTGCCACATTCTTCCTTGATTAGTCTTTTTTTCTCAATTCTCAGGAACATCCAGGCCCTTCTCTTCCCTTCCCCTACCATCTTTCCCCTCAATGGAGAAAAATCCAGCTACGCCATGAAGCAATGTTCAGGCTATGGAAGGGTCATGGGAAAATTATTTTGTCATGTCTAAGAAAAATGTTATGAAGCTTGTTCTAGATCAAGCATCCATGAAGTTAGGGGAAAAAACTGCATTATTTTACTCACCTCTAACTGAAATTTCCTCCAATTCTCAATGTAGACCATAAAGCATTTTAGTATGAACAGTAGCCATGACATCAATAGAAATCACCAATATTTTAATAACACATTGTAGATATCTCAAAACATCAAGTATGCTCGTGACTACTTTGAAATCTGTAGTTATTAGACCTGTTTCTAGATCACACATGATTTGTTATCTTTCCAACAGATACCTATGTAACAAACCTCTACGACTAAAAGTATTTTTGCCACCAAAAACTTCACATTTTCTCATATTAGCAACTCAAACATCTACATTAGTTTGAAATAGGACTTAACCATAGTTGTTTCTTGACCAATATGTGGAAGTTGTTTTCACTTTTCAGGTTCTATAAAACTGAAACTGAAAATGAAAATCAAGTGAAAATCCCTAACTCTTTTTTTTTTTAAGCAATCAGGGTTAAGTAATTTGCTCAAGGATACAAGGCCAGTTATTTCTGGGTGTGGTGCTGAGTATCTGAGCCTGGATTTGATCCAGGTCATCCCGACACTGGACCCAGTGCTTTTACTTTTACTCGCTGAGCCACCTGGCTGCCCCTACGCAATTGGGGTAAAGTAACTTGCTCAAGGTTACGTGGCCAGGTATTTCTGGGTGGGTGCTAAGTGTCTGAGCCCAGAATTTGATCTCCAGGTCATCCCAACACTGGAGCCGGTGCTCTTACTCTCTGTGCTACCTGGCCACCCCTAAAATCTCTAACTCATTTTAAGACAGAGAGGCCTTTATAAAGAAGAAATAATTTGAGCTGCAAATATAGAATAGGTAATTTAAAACAAATCTGTTGGTTGAAATAACTATTTCAGATTGTACAGAAGAATGAGTTGTACACCATGTTGCAATTTCTGTGATAAGAGTTTTTTTTTTTTTCATTTATTTGATTTTCTCTTCATGTAGAATTATCTTGGAGGGGAAAATACCACTATTGCAGTCTAATTAAAAAGTCTCATGAAATTCTAGTTTTTTCTTGTGAACTAGGATTTTGAATGTTTGTAACCTTCTCCTAAAGAAAAAAAAAGAAATTTATTAAATATATATGATTTTAATATATGCACATTGCCTTGCCAAAGATATCCTACATTTTAATGTTCTTATTTAAGCAAAACAATAAGTCTTCCCACTGATACATCTTTAGAAGATAAAACTTAACTTTTGCATGTCTATTTTTAAATATGTCATCTTGTTATATAATACATTAATAAAAAGCACAAATGTTATTAAATCATACATTTTTATTATTTTAATAACTGAATTTTAATATAACTGGTTTCATTGTAAATTTTATATATTAGAAACAATATATTGAGAAGGACTCTATAGACTTCACAAGACTGTCCATGACAATAAAAATGGTTATCAATGTATGTTGTATATGAACACCATGAAAAATGCTTTTTACTTTCCCCCCAAAACCTAAGAAAACCTGGATAAGACCAGGGTGTTTCACTGCTGCTCTCACAACAGGGTGATATGAAATATGTAATTCACGGATAGTGCTTAAATCTCCTTAGATGCTAAAAAAATTTTGTTTATATGTGTGGAGATTTTTAATATTATATATATATATTTAAAATTACATATATACATACGTATGTGTGTATGTGTGTGTATACACACACAGAGAATTGTGTATGTATGCACTATTTGTATTTTCAGCTTGTGGAGTTAATGTTGCTGTCAGAATTTCAATTCCTGAAGTGTTTTGCTTCTCTGTGTTTAAATTGGCAACATAAATGTTCCTTCACCCACAATTTTGCATCTAATTGCCTAGGATTTAATATTAAGCAAAAAGTAATTTCTTTAGAAATATGTATTTGAAAATATACAGGGAATGATATCATGTAGGAGGAATTTGGAGAGAAAAAAAGGTACAAAGTAACTCCAGCAGTTAATGTTTAGCTTTCTTATTTTCCATTAAAATGATTTTTCCCTTATGGCTCATTATAATTCCAGTTAAGAATTTATTATTGATGGAAATTTGGGGCATATATCATCTTAATCTCTTAAGGAATCAAGTAGCTGTTGGTGTTGACAATTCTTTTTTTAAAATAACAATCCTTTAAAAAAAAAAGTGTGGCAAAATGAGTAAATATAAAAATAGCTAGGCAGCAGAAAGCTTTGGTTTAAACTATGAACTCTTTGCTAAAGCTTCAGGAAGATAATACTTTTGGTTGAGTTAGACACTTGCAGTAGTTCAGTTACTCACTGCTTATAAATTAAGTGCCTTGGGAGGCTGCATTAGGCCTTTGGGATCCCCAGGGTTCTGTTTAATTCACTGAAGCTGTAATTTACTAAATAGTGCTCTGGTGGCCTACAAGAACTAATGGAACCTCCCAAGGTGCCTCACTTAAAATTGGGAAGCAGTTTGGCCACAAGAGCTATCTGTTTATTTTATCAAAAATAAGTTTAAATTTTAAAATGCATTGCTGGAAAAAAAATATTTTCAAGGCATCTATGTTGCTAATAAAACAAAATAAGTCATTTTTCTATAGAACTAGAAAAAAGAAACTCGATATCCCAATATTTTGAATAAATAAATCAGTCTTAAAGTTTAGAGAATCTTCATACGATTTCCAAACAAATGATTTTATGTCTATATACATACAAATGTCATGGAGTAGTAAAAAATGCACTGGAATTGAGGTGGGGAAAACCTGGGTTCAAATCCCTCTGTCAACATTTACTATAAATTTGTAATTTCATAAAGACTCAATTTTCTCATAGGTAAAAGAGGTTTAACAGTATAGGTAACATTAACCTCTTTAAAATGAGTTGGAGAAGGGAACGGCAAACCACTCCAATACCTTTACCAAGAAATGTCCTCAAATGGGGTCACAAAGAGTCAAACACAAATGAAATGACTGAACAACAAAAATTAACCTGATAGGGTTGGTGTGAGTTTCAAATTGTGATCATGTTTGAAATGCCCTTTGTAAATTTTAAAATAGCATATAGACATTAGGCTTTAATATTTATGGAAAGTCTTATTTTTAGAAATCTCATCCTTATACTGAGCAGAAACAGAAATAGAACCATTTTGAAATGGAACTATTGATTTGATAAAAGGGCATTATAGATCTTAAAGGCATGATTTCTATTGTTGTCATTATTGTTACTTTTTCAACAAGAAACTGCAAAATTATCACATGTACTTGTAAAAGAAGGTTTCCTTATCCATCTACCCCAATGCTAGTGGCTTTCCTCTTAGAGTATTTCCAATTTACCATATGTGTGTATATGTATACGTGCATGTATATGTCTTTATTGTGTATATGTGTGCATATATACTTATATGTGTGCATATGTGTATAGTGTATATACATACGTGTGTATATGTGTGCATGTGTCTATATTGTATGCCTATATACATTTGTGTGGATATGTATTTGTGTGTGTGTGTGTGTGTGTGTGTGTGTGTGTGTAATCTGTACTTATTCATTTCAAAGTTTTCTCCTTGGATTTGAATGTGAGTTCTTCAAGGGCAAGTACTTCTTTTTTCTTTATTTGTGTCCTCAACTACCCATGGTGTCTAACATTTATTAAACATTAAAAAAAATTATATGTTTCTCAACTTGATTCAGTATAGAGGTCATTACCATGCCCCCAAGAAAACAAACCTATACTATCATATAAAATATGAATATGACTCCTTTACATAAGCAATCTTGCTTCAAAATCCAAAATTATTTATATCTGTTCTGATTAATATGTTAAGACAATCTGTAGAGAGAGATAGATATTTGACAGTGAGTATTTGTGTTAGATGGAAAAGAATATACAGGTATGTTTTTAAGCCCATTAACATCTACTTTGCAAGAGTTCAAGAAATTAAATATATATCCCTCCATAAAATGTCCATACAAAAGTTATTAGTGAGTGCATTCATATTATTTTTTGGATCATACCTGTCTGGGTACATGCTTCATCCCCTTTCCCACTTTCTAAGATCCCCAAGGAAAGAAACTGTTTTATTTTTTTTGTATATTCTCAAGCACATGAGAGAATGCCACTAATTAATAGGTCCTTAATGTTTGCTAAGTGAATGAATATAACATCGTTAATAAGTATTGTTTAGATATCATAATGGTAATGACTAGAACACATTCCAACTTAGCTGATGGGAAGATCAGAAAAGAGTCTCAAAGCTCAACTCCTCTACTTACTAGCTGCATTGTCATGGACAATTAAGACACAGAGCCATTTTCAATATCAGTTTCTCTATATGTGCAATATAGAAAAATAACACTTTCACTACATATGGAGCTTTAGGAATAAAAATATTTGTGAATCTTAGAAACACTATGTAAATGCAAATTATCATTGCTACCAAGAAGGAAGACACTATGTCTAATCAAAGTCTTATATCTGCCCAAGGCCTAGCAAAGGACTTTGCCACAAGAGGTACTCAATAACTCTTTGTTGAATGAATATGTGGTCATTCTTAGTTAAGACTATTCATCTTTATCTAAAGCCTTAAAACTCTGTTGCCTAAGAAAGCAGCTAAGTATACATATATAAACTAATTAAAGCATCATAAACTCCCATTCTTTGAAAGCAGTTTAAACACATTTTATTGAATATTATGGTCTAGACCAGGGGTTATTAACCTTGTTTGTCTCATATTCCTTTCGTATTCACATGAAACATATGGAATCCTGCTCAGAATAATTTAAAAACATATTTAGAAATACACAGCACAAAAAAGTATGCCAATTATATTTTAATATAGTTATCAAACTATTTTTAAAGGATGACTTCAGGGAACCTAGTTTCAAAACCTTTCTTCTAACCACTTTGTAAAATAATGTTAGAGAGAATCAAGAATGAGAAAGACAGAGTAAGAGAGAAGCAGAGAGAGACAGAGACTGAGAGAGTCATGCAGGTACATACATACACACATGCATGCATACATACATGTGTGCATGCATACATACACAACATATACACAAAACCAAATAGATATATATCCCATAAAGACCTTATCCATATCCCATACACTATTGTGTGTATGTGTAAAATATGAACTAAACTAATGAATTTCTCCTGTGACTGAGGAAATTCTCTCTGCTAATCTGCTAATGATAGAGGTCAGCACCCTCTCTCCAACTATAGCTTTAGAATATTGCTTAAAGCATTGAGGTGCTGTATGACTTGATCAGGAACCCAAAACCAGGTAGTGTCAGAGATGGGACTTGAAACCAGGTGTTTGTAGTACCAGTGCAATATTTACAGCACTGACCATGACTATAAATATTCTAATATAGCTCTCAATCACAAAATATAACAGATTCTCCACATAGATGAAAGAACCAAAGCATTTATTTAGACACCAGAAAACCAAATCCCAACCCCAGGAAACCAAATCATTAAAGCAACATAAAAGTTAATGAACCACAATGTAACAGAGAGCCATGCCATCCTTTAGCCTTCCCACAAACCAATATAAGATCAATATTTACTCACAAACCTCTATCTCTTTGCCTGAGCTCCTCTTTCCCCCACTGTCTCTCTAACTCTGACTCCCAGCTTCCTGTGGCTCTGATCTATCCTTTGGAAAACTCCTCCCACCACATGCTCCATGTGATTACATTCAACCTATTAGGAGGCAGAGTTTACTTTCAAAGCAGGGAAGGTCTTCAAATTCCCTTTCCCATTACAGTGTTCCTTACCAGGCCTCTATTCCCTGCTCAATACTGGTTCATATATGTTATTTAGAGTATATATGTGCATATGCTTAATAAATGTTTATTGAATGTACACACACACAGAAAACAGCCTTGAGATTATTTTTCTATAATTTTTCTCATTAAAAATTTGAATGTATTACAATAACTTTGATTACTATATCTAGAAAGGAAATCCTAACTTTATGTAGTATGCTATCAAATCTCTTTGTCAGTCTCATAACACCTATGAATTCCTTCCCAGGACTACCTTTATAATGAATTTAAAAAAATATTACAAAAGGAAACCAATTATATTAGAAAAGTTAGTATTTAAGTTCACAAATACCGAGTTAACAATACCCGATAAAGACAATGTTTATTAATGTAACCAGTTATTCAATAAGCATTAAGCATCGATCTCCTAGGATCAGTAGATAGACAAATAAATGGATAGAGATGATAGATAGATACATAGCTAGCTATCTAGCTAGATACATACACACATACGTACATGCATATACACATACATAGATACATAGATAGATACATAGATATCCCTATACTATCAATTTTCGAAGTGTCTCCAAGATGATTTTTGAATGCTGTGTCTTTAAACTTTTTTTGTAGGATGATAGAAATTTTTACTGTTCTAGCTAGCTTAAAAGTACAAGCCTAACTGACTTGTCTAGACAATTGAGTGCTGGGACTGTTTATCCATATGAAACATATTTTAATAATAATAATGCATTCAACCGACAAACATTTACTGAGCTCCTCTTGAGTACGAAGCTTGATGCTAAGCCCTGGGGCAGATACAAGTGTTAAGATTAGACATTTTTTCTGTTGTATGGAAATAATAACAACAGCTTTTATTTTTCTTTCTTTTGAATGTTATTTTTATTTTTTGTTTGTTTGCTTTTTGGAGGGCAATTGGGGCTAAGTAACTTTCCCAAGGTCACACTGCTAGGTTTGTGTGTGTGTGTGTGTGTGTGTGTGTGAGTGTGTGTGAGTGTGTGTGTGTGTGTGTGTGTGTGTTAAGTGTCTGAGGCCAGATCCAAACTCAGGTCCTCCTGACTTCGAGACTGGCACTCTACTCACTACACCACCTAGCTGCCCCCATGTTATTTTTATTCTGAGTTCCACGTTCTCTCCCTCCCTCCATCCTCTTGTCCACCTATTGATAAGGCAAGAAATACAATGCCAATTATACATACAAAGGCATGCAAAACATATTTCCAATTTAACCATGCTGGGAGGGGGGCAAAAAATAAAGAAAAGCATATGCTTCAATTTGAACTCTGAGTACATCAGTTCTCTCTCTGGAGATGGATAGCATTTTAAATCCTGAGTCCTTTTGAGTTGTGGTGGATCAATGCATTGATTAGAGTTGCCAAGTCTTTCACAGTTGATTATTTTTACAATATTTCAGTTACTATATAAATTGTTTTGTTTCAATTTATTTCACTTTGCATCAGTTCATGTAAGTCTTGCCAAGCTTTTTTTCTAGAATCAATCTCTTCATCCTTTCTCATAACAAATTAATGTTCCATATAGTATAGTATTCAGCCATTCCCCAATTGATGAGTATCCCCTTAATTTCCAATTTTTTTTCACTAAAAAAAGAGCTCCTATAGATAATTACATATTATCATCTTAACCAATCTGCTGGATACAAGACAAAACCTCAAAGCTTTTAATTTACATTTCTCTAGAGGGGGCAAGACAAGGTGGTCAATTAGAGACAATCAAGCTGAACTCCCTTACCATTTCCCTCAAAACAATTTTAAAATGTCAAAAATCGAATTTTGGAGTAGAAGAACCAGCAAAAGGTTAGAGTAAGCCATGTTTCCAGCCCCCCAAAAAACTTTAAAGGTGAGCAAGAGGAGTTTGTCACCCTGGAGTGGAAACTTGTCCACAGTCCATACACAGAGCAAGAGTGACAGTCTAGACAGCAGTATAAAGAACTTCAAAAGCTTTTAGCTAAGGGAAAGTAAGGGGGTTGGACAACTGAAAAGAATGAGGTTGTGGAGGACCCTTTGATGGCATTGGGTGAAACCAGCACTGGTTGGTAACTCTATTGCCCATATGCTGTTCTGAGGCATTGTTCCATTATGGAGAGAAGCACTGGAAGACGAGTCAAAGGAAGAAAGGGCCCTAGTCACAGATCCAAGACACAGAAAGGGCTAGATCTTGTGACTGCCAGGAATCAAGGGTCTTTCCTGTGTAAAAACCAGTATGCAGGCCAGCAGTGCAGTGACCTCCTCTTTCCCTGCATCACAACACCTTGGAAGCACTGAAAACTTGCATAACACCACAATTATTTCTTTAAACAGCAAGTGAGAAAAATCATGAAGTTTAAGACAGTGCCTTCCCAGACCTACATCAGGAGTATCCAATTTTAATATAAATTTCAAAGTCAAGAAATAAGTTAGAAAAATGAACAAACAACAATAAAAAATTAAGATATGCAGGCCAGGAAGTCAACAGTGCAGCTTGCAGAGGCAGGCTGGGATGGTGTTTAGCTCGGAGGCCTGATCAATGAGGGGGTCAAGTTGTCCCACCAACCACAAAGGCCACTACAAGGCCTATCACCAAAGGTCTGGGGCTGGGAAGAACAAGATAAGAAGCAAATGCAGGGCCCTTGGCAGGGGCAGCAAATACTTTTGAGACTACCACTCCATAGCCCAGAAATTTAAAAAGTCCCTATCATTACCTCCAAGCAACAGGATGGCAGAGTGAACCCCAGATGCTCCAATCTCCCCCCTACCCCCCTGAAAAGATATATAGCAGAGGGAAAGAAGGAGGGGGATGAGTATTATATGAGCTTTTCCCTCACTGGTTCTGGTGTAAGGAGGAAATAACACAACCAGTTAAGCATAGGATTCTATGGAGAAGAGATGCAAAATGTATCATAATAGAGGGAAAGAGGGGAGGGGAAGGCAATTTACATGAGATTTGTTCCTGTCACTCTTGGTGCAAAGAAGAAATAACATACTTCATTAAGTATAAAAATATCCTACAAGCAGTAGCAGGGGAAAAGGGAAAAAGCAAAGGAGAAAGGGGGTTGTAGTTAGAAGGGAGGGAAGAAGTAAGAGGGAAGGGGAGGAAAAGGGAGGGGAGCTGATAAGGGAATACTGAGGGAGGTGGTGGTCAAAAGGAAAACTATTAAGGAGGGGAAGGGAGAAGGGGAGAAAAAGTATAAACATAAACAGGGGAGGGAATAAGATGGAGGGAAAGAAACAGATAATAATCATATCTGTGAATGTGAATGGAATAAACTCTCCCATAAAATGGAAGCAGATAGCAGGATGGATTAAAAACCATAATCCTACAATATGCTGTTTACAAGAAATGCATCTGAAACAGAGGGATACACACAGGTTAAAGTAAAATATATCATGCCTCAGCTAAAGTAAAAAATCAGGGATAGCAATCCTTATCTCATATAAAGCAAAAGCAAAAAAAAATGATCTAATTAAAAGAGATAAAGAAGGAAACTATATCCTGCTAAAACGCACCATCAAGAATGAAGCAATATCATTACTTAACATATATACATCAAGTGGTATAGCATCCAAATTCCTAGAGGAGAAGGTAAGGTAATTAGAGGAAGAATTGGATAGCAAAACTGTACTAGTGAAGGACTTTAATCTCCCCCTCTCTGAACTTGATAAATCCAACTTTAAAATAAACAAGAAAGAAGCTAAAGAAGTGAATAGAATTTTAGAGAGGGGAGGGTAGGTATGATAGATCTCTGGAGAAAACTGAATGGGGATAAAAAGGAATATACCTTCTTCTCACAATTACAGACACATTCCATGTGAGACAACCAACTTTCATACACTGGACTCTTCTCAGCAATCCAGGGTTATAAGTCAACCCCAAAAGACTCATGATGGAGAGAGATGTCTACATCCAGAGAAAGAACAGTTTGAACCCAGATTAAAGCAAATTACCAGCTCTTTTTCTTTGTTTTGTTTGGTTTTGTTTCCTCATTCCCATTGTTCATTCCATCTGATAAAATCCTTCTTTATAACCTGACTAATGCTTAATGTGAAAGTACTTGCAGATACTATACTTGATTGTATGCCACCATAGGGGGTGGGAAAAAGGGGAGGGAGGAGAGAAAATTTTAAACTCAAGGAATTGTGGAAATGAATATTGTAAACTAAAAGTAAACAAATTAATAAAGACCAAAAATTAAAAATAAAACAATAAAAACATTAAACACAAAAAGCTACTAGAAGGGCATGTAAAACCAAGACAAATTCAGAAGACAACAATATGAAAGAAGGGTAAAAGTAAAATGTCAAAGAAAGATGCTAATTAGATCCAAGCCCAACAAGAATTCCTGAAAGAATTAAAGAAAGGAATGAGTGGGACAGGAAAAATGAGAAAAGAAATGAAAGCAATAGAAGAAACTTATGAAAAGAGAATAAACAGTTTTGTAGAAGAGACATTAAAAATATTGAGAAAATAACTGTTTAAAAAACAGAATTGGCCTAGTGGTTAAAAGAGGCACAAAAGTTAACTGAAGAAAAGAACTTCTTAAAAAGTAGATTACACCAAATGGAAAAGGAGGCATGAAAGCTCAGTTAAGAAAATAATTCCTTAAAAGCTATAATTGGGAAAGTAGAAGCTACTGACCCCCTGAGACATCAAGAAACAATAAAATAAATTCAAAAAATGGGTAAAAATAGAAGAAAACATGAAATGCCTAATTGGAGGAACAGTTAACCTGGAAAATATATCAAAGAGAGATAATATATGAATTATTGTCTTACCTGAAAGCCATGATCAAAACTGAATATAATCCTTCAGTGGGGGAAAATTTGAAAATTTAATGAAATCAAGGACTTGGTTCAAAGAAGAAAGTATTGCATATATACTCTAACTTGTACATAGAAAAAAGGGGGGATCTTATTCCCATTTTTCCTAGTGTTTTTAATAGGAATAAGTGTTATATTTTGTCAAAATTTTTTTGTATATGCTGAAATAATCATGATTTTTGTTGTGTTATTTACATGGTCAATTTTGCTGAGGAGTTAATATTGTAGTATTGTATGATATATATATATATATATATATATATATATATATATATATATATATATAATTATTCATTTGTGATCCAACCTTTTCTTTTTATTTTTGTTGAGACTCATCTCCTGAAAAGATCAGTTTCTGAAGGGCATGACTGAGTGATGAGATTACTCTGATCCTCTAAGGCTCATACTCCTTGGATTGTACCTCACTGAAATGGAAGATCTAATTTTTGTTTAGAGTATAAACAGAGTCCAGTAAGGGCAGGTCTTTGTCTGAGGAAGGAACCCCTTGTCTTGATTCCCTCCATTAGAGTTTAGGGCAACAAAGCTTATGAAGAAGCAAACCAAAAAGAGTGGTCTAGATGGAAATGGTTTCCCCAACCCAGATACCTTAAGGTTGCTAAGTCTCCTTATCAAGCCACATTCTCAGCAGCAGAATCTGAAGACCTTTAGTCCACCTCCTTATTAAATACCCACCAATCGAGGTCGAGTTTCAATTGTCAAGGGAGTTGACTTTCAGAAGTTATTTAAAACATTTCTGAGTTGTTTTGGTCACTGAGAGAAATCACTAAACCTCAATTTATTGAATAGTAGCTAGCCTAATTAATGAATAGATTATTAGTTACCTAGAAACTCTGTCTCTCGAGTGGTTTTATTCATCACAATGTTTAGAATTTTCTTAGTATTAAACCAGCCTTACATTCCTGGTATAAATCCATCCTGGTTATAGTGTGTTATCTCTGTAATATATTATTCTCCTTGCTAATAATTTATCTTAAAATCTTGCATCATTATTCATTAGAGAAACTGGTCTGGCTTTCACTGGTTTAGGTCTCAAAACTATATGTCATAGAAGCAATTTGATAAACTCCTTCTTTACCTAACTTTTTTTCAAACAGGTTACATGATATTGGAATAAATTCTTTAGGTAGGTGGTAAAGTGGATAGGACACTGGTTCTGGATTCAAGAAGACTTCAGTTCAAATCCAACTTCAGGCTGTTACTAGCTGTGTGACCCAGGGCAAGTCAAGTAGCCCTGATCATCTTTTCACTCCAAAAATATATTTGGTAGAAATTACTTGTTCCTGCCACCATCCCACAAAGAACACATTTATACTTTGTTCAATTTATTTCTCTAAGATAGAGTTATATAACTATTCTATT
Source organism: Petaurus breviceps papuanus (assembly GCF_028583685.1). Lineage (NCBI taxonomy): Eukaryota > Metazoa > Chordata > Mammalia > Diprotodontia > Petauridae > Petaurus > Petaurus breviceps. The sequence goes on along the minus strand of NW_027185863.1, from coordinate 21,853,014 downwards.
TCCATTTCTATTCATTTAAGCATTTGACATTTTCTTTTAAAAATTATTCATATCATTTAGATCATTGGTTTTATTTGAATAAATTTAAACATAATATCTTCTAAAATCACTTTAATTTCTTCTTCATTAGTTGTATCTTCATTCTTTTCCTTTTTCATGTGGGTAATTTGGTTTTCTTCTTTTTTAAACCAAATCAGCCAGTTAATTCTCTATTTTTCATGTTGTTGTTGCTGCTGTTTTCACAAAAGCAGCTCCTAGTTTTACTACTTCAATATTTTCTTTCTCCTTTGCTTTTTACTTTTAGTTTTTTAAATCTCTCCTTTGATTTTTAAGATTTCCATTTTGGTGTTTAATAGGGGATGTTTAATTTGTTGTTTTGCTAGTTTCTTTCCTTCTTTTAGTTGGATGCCCAATTTGTTGATATACTTTTCCTCTCTTTTATTGATATAAATGTTTAGAGAAAAAAAAAAAACCTTCCCCTAACTCTACCTTTTACTATATCCACTCAATTTTGGTCTGTTGTGTCATTGTCGAAATAATCTTTAGTGATTTTTTGTTTGTTTCTATGGTTTGTTGTCTGATCTACTGAATGATTAGATTACGTACTTTTGGGGCTTGGGGAGGGGGACATTTAGAGGGAGGAATTTGCAAGGCAATTAAAGTTAAGTGACTTGCCCAGAGTCACACAGCTAGTAAGTGTCAAGTGTCTGAGACCAGATTTGAACTCCTCATCCTGACTCCAGGGTTAGTGCTCTATCATTGTGCCACCTACATGCCCCAAGATTATTTAGTTTTAATTAGTTTTTCACCTAAGTTTCAAAGGTCCTTCATTGAATGTAATTTTATTATATAATGGTCCAAAAGGGTGGATGCAATATTTTTGTTTTTCTGAAATTTCTTTCTGACTAGGTATCCATTCTTCTAGCCATCATTAGACACTGTTCACTTCTGATTCTAGCACCGCCTCCAACACCACAAAGCCCATTCCACTTCAGTTATGCTCCCAGTCAGCCCCACCCCAGGATAAACAGAAGTCTCTTTCTGCCCTCCTATATTGCCCTGAGTTGGGACAAAAAGGGACTTATTCTGACTCATTAGTTATCCCTTTCAGAATTTGCTTTTTAAAAGTTGCTTCAAGGGGTGTGTTGGAAAACTGGTTAAAATTTATCATTTCCCTCAATCATAATGCCTTCCCACCATAACAATACTATCTTAATGTTTACAAAATGTTTTCCTCACAGAAATGCAGTGAGGTAGGTAGTAAAAGTGTCTCCAAATATAATGTTCTTTCTTGCCTCCCTAAAGAAGAAAGCTATAAACATCATTGTTCAATCTAAGAATGGGAATTCTACATTTGTCTTCTATATAGCTACACATTATATACCAGTGTCCAGCTAGATCACACTAAATGAGGTATTATAGGTAAATAATTGACAAATCCTCTTCTAACCTCATTCTCCCCATATGCAAAATTAGATAACAACACTTTTGCTACCTAGATCACTGCATTGTGAGGGAACAGGGTCAAAACCAAATATGGCCAAGTGAAGTGAACGATTTTGCATCATGTATAATCATTGGTTTTTCACTGTGCATTGATATTTTAAATAGAATTAAAGGATCACAAATTTAGAGCTGGATGGGACCTCAAAGGTCATCTAGTCAAACCTCCTACTTTTTTTTTTTGTTTGTTTTTTTGCTATTTGGAGGGGGGAGAGCAGGGCAATTGGGGTTAAGTGATTTGCCCAAGGTCACATAGCTAGTAAATGTTAAGTGTCTGAGGCCAGATTTGAACTCAGGTCCTCCTGACTCCAGGGCTGCTGCTCTACTCACTGTGTCACCTAGCCATACCTAGACCCCTTCATTTTAAAGATGAGGAAACTCAGGTCTAGGATATTTATTCATTCCTTGAACTCTTGGGAAAGGGTTCTTTTTCTCAGAAATCCCTTTAAATAGAAAGCTGTCAATTATTTTCTGACTACATCCAATTTGCTTCCCATACTGCAATACTTTGTAGTTGAAAATAAAGGAAACATGGCACATAAAGTAACTTTAGGAACCTTTCTCAATTGGTAGAAACCAGTGGCTATTGGTGGTAAATTATTAATTCTATAACTTTAAAACTTGACCTCTGTTCAAATATGAGGTTGGGTACTGAAGGTGGGAGAGAATTTTATTTTTATTTTATCTGAACCAGTTCTTTCCTGCTAAACCATTAAATTCTATTGTTCAAAGATGATTTCTTGCAGGATAGATTGACTGTGGAGACAAAGTACAGGCTAGGCACACAAAATTTATTTGCTGTAACCCTGCATTCTTGTAATGTTTCTGTGGGTGCCTTTCAGAGTAAAGTGGAAACAAAAACAGGAAAGTGACTTACTCCATGATAAATGAATGTGCCTAAAAACATGAGACAGTAATACCAGCCAGAATAACTGATTCAGTCTTGTCAAGAACAACATGAAAGAAAATAGAAGAGTTTTGTACCAATGCCAACTTAATCAAAGGCTTCAGCCCTGTTAGCAATGAAAGTGGATAGAAAAAAATGAGTATACTCTGCTGATTTTTCCCCCTGACTGGTATGAGATAAGAGTTTGGGATGAAATATGAATTTTGTAATTATATAGCATATAGATAGTCAAATTTCTCTGAAATGGATGTTGTTCTTTAGTCCTTCCATAGTCCAGATTACATTTGTAAAATCTATAGTTGCAGAAACTGTAGAATATGGATGGATGAGAGTTCTTAATGAAGCTATAAAATACTATGGACATTATAAATGTAGAGATGGATATGTAATATCAATGGCTTATAAAATTATTGGGAAAAGTACTAGTTCTCCTGAATATATGTAGTAAGGAGATACTTCTAAGAGAAACAATGTAAATTAATCCTCCATTGTCTCCTCCAAACTAAGTACCCATAGAAATACAGGTGAAATTTTATAAAAAGCAACTCTGTCTCTGTCTCTCTCTCTCTCTCTCTCTCTCTCTCACTCTCTCTCTCTCTGTCTCTCTGTCTCTCTGTCTCTCTCTCTGTATATATGTGTGTGCTTGTATGTATGGATATTTGTACATACATATATAATGTTAAATAAAGTATATGTGTATTTAGATATAGATGCAGATATATCTATATAGATATGTAGATATTATATATCATTTTAAATATATACTCTATATGTGTGTTGCATACATATACATATAGATATATTGTATATATGTGTATTGCATATGTGTATATAGATGTAGATGTGTATGAATTTGGGTATATATATATGTATGTGTATATGCATATACACATGTATATGCATGTATATGTGTATGTATGTGTATATGTGTATGTATATGTGTATGTATATGTATAACCACTGGATTTAACCCTAATACCTGAGTGGAATTTTCTCTGTGCTTCACCTTTGTTTTGTACCATTCATTATTTTCTTTCTTTCAAAGAGATCTGAAAATAATTACTAAACTTATAAATTATATTTGGCTCAAGGGGAGTGAATTATGAAACAAAACACAGAAGGTACATGACAATGTCAAGTTTCCTACAACCACTCTAGAAGCTTGTGTAAAATTGAAAATGTTCAATGGAAATTATATTGCTGTCCTGATGATTAGATAATAATAACATTCATGATCTAATAATCACATTTCTAGGGAAACATTTGTGTGGTAGTTACTCTGCAAAGGTAGATTATGATACCACTACATCTTTAATAGATGGTCATCACTGCTAGTCCACATTCTAATAATAGTGCTCTCCCAAAATTCCATCCTTGCATACCAGAAAGAGTTCATGGTTGAACTGATAGTCAAAGTCTTCACAGTTTGGTTAATTTTTCCAGAACAAAACTCTTGATTACCCAGGATAACTTCAAGGTCAGGATGAAGCATTAGAGAAGGACCTTGGTGCAGTCCTCTCTGTATTATTTGTTTTACTTTATTTCATGTTACATTACATTACATTATGCTATGTTACATCATGTTATGTCATATGAGATATAATTATTATATTTTGCTACTTCATATATATCTTATATAATGTTGTATCATATTATGCCATAAAATATCACATCTTATAAAATTGCTACATTATGTTATATATTATGTTATATTACGTTATCTTACGCTAAGCTATGCTACATTATGGTATGGTATGGCACGATATGGTATGGCATGGCATGGCATGACATGACATGGTATGGTATGGTACGGTACAGTATGGTATGGTCTGGTATGGTATATATGCCATGTTATATCATGTCATATCATATTTATATTACATTATATTTTGCATAAATCTTTCATTGAGGTTTACAAAATCTTAGTTTCTTCAGCTCAAATTTTAGCATATGTAATGTGTCATGCACAGACCAAATTGGCAGCATTGTCACTGGATGAAAAGGAGATGATACAAAAATTGTATCATTTTGAAAGTCACCAAGGATTTTTCTTTATTTCCTGATATAAACTAATATTCTCTCATAGTCATGAATGATGATTGTAAATTTTATATATCCCAGAAAACTGCCTAGAAGATCATAAAGTACTAATCAACTAAGCATAACTATCAAATTGGCAGATAATATATTTTTCTATTACAGTGATCACATTTCAGTGATGCTTTGTTATTTAAGTTTAATGGAAAGAGAAAAAATAGATGACAGCCTGTGTAGCTCAACTCCTACATTTAGATAGTAACATTACATTTAGAACCTTCAGATGAGAAATGTGTGTGTGTTTTGTTTTGTTTTTTCACGCAACCCATCTGATTCTACCCCCCAAAAACCATTGTGTTAGGAGTTGTTCTGTACTATCTACAATCACCTAAGCCTCTTTGGGAGTTTCTAGTGTTAATACTTTATTTAAATTCCATGAATAAACAATTTAGCAAAATAAATGTGTGTGACATGGCCACCTACCACTAAGAGACTCCTGTGTTTGTTGGCCTCAGTCCCAGATTATTGTTTGGGGAAATCAGATTGGTAGTAAAAATTGCCGTTACATGAATGGTAATGGTTGAATTTGTTTAGAGCCTAATCCATCAAAATAAAGGGCTAATATAGTACCTTATTCTTAGTAGGCCATCTATAAATATGTGTTGAATGAGTGAATGAATGAATGAATGAATGAACTTTATGATGAAATATGGATTGCCTAATTTGAAAATAAAATCAAGATGAAATGGGTCTTTTATCCTCTCTGTAGCCAAACATATATTGTTGCAACAAAGAGGCAGAATATTTTCTTTAAACAAATAAAGAAAAAAAGACTATAAAGGGAAAAAAGTTTTAACATGTATTTTCCCAAACTTCATATTTATATGAGGAACTAGAAAATGTATGCAAGTGAAAATTAGAAAATACTGCTTTCCTAAAAATAGAAAGGCTAAAGGGGGCTGAAAACCTGGTCCTTTTGCTAACTCCTATCCTCTATTGAGGATGTCCATAGCCTTTCAATTGCCCCATTTGTCAATCATCCTTGATTCTTCACACTCCTTCACTATTCATACTTAATAGCTTTCCTAGTCTTTCCAATTCTACCCCCATAACACTTCTTATAACTGTCCCCCTTTCTGTACTCATATAACCACCACTTTAGATGCAGCTTTCATTACTTCTCTTCAGGACTTTTACAGGATTGTCCTAATTAGACCCATTGAGTCATCTCTCCCTTCTTTAATCCATTCTAAAAGTCGTCTTCCCAAGATATAGAATGACCACATGATTCCCTTTCACAAGAAGATTCAGTGACTCCCCATTACCCTTTGCATAAAATTAAAATTTCTCTGTTCATAATTTAATGCTCTTTAAAAGTTGGCTCCAATATTTCTTTCCAGACTTATTGCACATTATTCCACTTTATATACTCTATGATTTATTCAACATGGTCTAAGGAATATTTATCAGACATGATATTCCATCGCCTATATTCACATTTTGCTTTGACTGTCTTCTAACCCTGAATGTCTTCCTTCCATACCTTCACATCTAAGATTACCTATCTTCCTTCATGTTGCAGTTCATTTATCATTGCCTACATAAGACCTTTTCTGCTTCACACCCACCTTCTGATGTTAAAGCTAATTCCCCCCCCAAAAAAAATACTGAATTGGTTTTGTATTAATTTTTCCTTTACTGATATGTATATATGAATATCCCAAATGGAATGTAAACTCCTAGATGCTTCATTTTTCATTTTGTATCCCTGGGCATCTTGAACAATGATAGAGACATTTCATTCATGTTTGATAATTGATTGAAGTCTTAGAAAATTGTGTACTTCAATAAGTGTTTAGGTGACTTGCTCAAGGACACTCAGTCAGTGTATTTCAGGAGCAAGACTGAAATACAAGCATTACTGAATTGAAAGCTGGCCCTTTGTCCATTATGGCACACTTCCTCTCATGGCAAAGGTAGGCTTCAGTTCCTCATCTATAAAATGAGAGTGTTGGACTAAATGATCTCTAAAGTGTTGTCTAGATCTAAATGCTCTGTATTTCTGCTTTCAATTTGTATCTCTTTTCACCTATGAGCCAAAAGTCATCTCTATCATCATATTCCATGATTCCCTATAAAGCTGGAAATATCAATAATGAAGGCAATGTAGTTATTTCTTCTGATATATAGAACAGCTCATATTGTTATCTATTTAATGGAAAAATTTACAACTTTAATGGTCATTTTGGGTGAGATCCAAGGATTAAGAACTTTTTTGTAGTTTTCTGCTATTTGTTTTGATTTATGTAAGTTGATTTATAAGAGCTATTTGAAACAATTTTAAGTTACCTACTACTATGTCCAATACATTCTAAAAAAAAAAAACTCAGATAAGTAGACGACTGATGAATCAAGACTAGGAAATAACCATAATTAATTGGTAAAGAATTAAAGCAAACCAAATCAAAATTTTGAAAAGTAGCTGAATTATGAAATGGTACCTTTACCACTTATATTGAAGTTGTTTTTTCATCCTAAATCTTCTCCTTGGCATTCATTAAAATATTGTAGCTAGCAAGTCCTTGGTATTCAGACTAGAACATGTACCAACCCAATGTCTTAAATGTCAAGTCTAAAGATTACTGATTTAGTGTTATCTGTAGAACTGGCCATTTAGAATATATTGAGCGTATTAAAAAAAATGAAAGATATGAAGGTTATGTCATCCTGGTAAATTGCCTAGATGACACCCTTAGTAATTTGTTCACACCTGCCTTGATTTCCCAGAAACTCTAATCAGATGTAGTAGCAGTTCATTTTTAATTAGTTGTGTCCTTTCATTGTCTCATTAAATAAACTGCCAGGTTTCACATTTTGCCTCAAAGTAATGTTTCTCAACTACTAGCAGGGTGTGTTTATAAATATCTTGTTTTTTTTTAAATTCTTATATGTAAAAACATTGATGAATCTGTGACCTCAACGTAGGTACTTGCTTTAATGCAGTAGGTTTTAATCTATCTATGCTTCTCCATCCTGTGTCACTCTCTCTTCCTCTCATATAAATTCTCTAATGGATCCCATCCTTCCTCTGCATATCAACATTAGGTGAATTCTAATGAAATATGTGAGCTCTCTTCCTGTTATTTATATAACAGCATTTGATACATGGTTGGTACTTAATAAATGCTTACTGATTTGACCTGACTGTACTTACATTATCTTATCTGCAAGGATGTGCCGAAACCAGTTCAAATTGTCTTTCAAAAGCCAATTGTTAAATTTTCAATCCTAGCATTTACATCTCAGAAATTGGCAAGCACTGAAAATCAGGATTTAATTTTTTTTATTTTTAACAATATTGTTAATAATTATCTAGACTAAGAAAATTATTCAGAAAATGTTAATGATACTAACTAAACTTTAACGTGTGTCATCCATGCATTTTTTTTCAGAGAGCCAGTCATTAAACAATTACCAGTACACCACTACTCACCATCATAGAAGAACTAATTTTTGCATGGTCTTTCCTCTATATCCATAATCTCCATCCTACTCCCCTTTTTTGTTCAAGGTTTCTACTGCTATTCCTTGATCCAAAATATATTAAATATTTGCAAGGAAACTATATCATAAAATCTGTTATGTCAAATTGCAAAGTCTTTACCCAAAATCATATGAAAATGCAAGTAGAATATTGATTTTTTTTGTAGAACAAGAAAAAAATACCATATGTCTTCTTCAACCAGGATTTTGAACTCTTCCCATACTTTTGAAGTTTTTTTTGAAGATATACCAATTAAAGTTGAATATCTGACAGAAAATCAGTTAGTAGCATAAGGACTTATACTGTGAGTAGAGTGAGGAAAATAAATTTGTGGAATATGCAGCAATAAATCTCCAGAAAACATGAACAAAATGAAAATTAGGGAAGAGTCAAAAGGATTGTCAAATATGATCTGTAGCAAGTTCATCCCTGTGGAATTTGATTTGCAAACTATGAAGTGTGCCATTTTTTCTTCCTACAACTTCAGTATGGAATGTCGCACAGATCAAAACTATCGTGATTTGTGGTAAATCTTTCTGACTGCCCAATGTAATATGTTGAACAAGCACATGGATTTACAATTAAATCAATGTAGTCTGGAAATTTGACTAATTTCAAAATATTCAGGAATGAAAGTTCTTTTTAAGCTGAATAGTAGTTGAAATGAGTGTTGATTGAGAGCCTTTGGATTTGATTCAAACGAGGGATCAAAAATGTGGATTTTCAACTTGCCCCCTTCTTTTTATTCAATTGGAATGGCATTTCCAGCCAAACAATTTCCAGAGAAATGGTAGATAGTTCTTGCATATAATCAAATAAATCGAGTGTGTATTTTTCTTTCTTTCTCAGCAGTACATTGGGGGTTTTACAAGAAACAGGAGACAGTGCATATATAAGGTATCTGCCATTAAAATAAGACTTGCAGTTTCAACCTTTCAGACATATCAGGTAAAGAACTATTTTTTCCTCTTTTTTTCAGTATGACTGTTAAAGTAGTTCCTCACTTCTAGAAAGACTTGAGATGTGAATGTGACTTGTAATTAACATGGAGAAAGGTGCAAGGTCTCATTTCAGTAGCTGGGGTGTTTTCCCAGACAGCCCAGAAAGAGTGGGGATAAAATAACCTATTCTTAATACTAAGATCTTTGATTCATAATGATTTCAGTATATTTTTGACAGCCCTATTTTCATTTTACATGTATGTTACTGGACAACTCATGGAAATGGTCCATGTCATTTTAAATTGACAATATGTATGATGATCCTTTGGTATTTGAACACAGGAGACTTGCCTCTCCAAAAATATCTTTGTCAAAAGAGCTGAGTTTGAGACCTAGTTCCAAATCTTTCTAGATGTATGACCAAGGATAAATCATGAAATTGCCCTTATTCTCAATTTCAGTCATCTATAAAATGGATAGAATAATATTTCTATTAATGACCTTACAAAGGTATCATGAGGAAAACTCTATATAAATTAATGTTATTTGTGTTCTATGATAATAATAATGATTAAAGAAGTTAAAGGTCATCTAAGGGGCTATGGAGAGATGGATGAGTCATGGAAACCCATTATATATGAAGAATTTTAAAGAAGTAATATAAAGAATATCATCAGAAATATACATATATATGTATGTGTGTGTATGCACACATATACATATATGGGCATTACAATGAAAACAAGTAGGCTAGTGACAGAGTAAGGTCAAGGGATAATCAATGTGCCTACTTTGTACTCTAATGGTATTTATGCAAAGTCAAAAGATTGTGAAGAAAGCTATCATGGTAGATTATCCTCCCCCTCCTCCAAACACATACACTCCAACCCCCAAATAAACATACATCCCCTGTGGAGGAGTTATAGCAAGATATGGACAATGTTTTTTATTCCCAAGATGAGAGGATATAGATGGTTTTTAATTTTTATATCTATATTGTTAGAGGGAGTGTGAGTGTGGATGTGGATAATCAATATGATCACAGACTCTTTAGAATATTGAAATATTATTCATGATAGTAGTAATAATAGTAGTAGCAGTAGTAGCAAACAGTAGTTGTAGTGGTAGTAGTAGTAGTAGTAGTAGTAGTAGTAGTAGCAGTAGCAGCAAACAGTAGTTGTAGTTGTAGTAGTAGTAGTAGTAGTAGTAGTAGTAGTAGTGATAGTAGTAGTAGTAGTAGTAGTAGTAGTAGTAGTAGTGATAGTAGTAGTAGTAATGACGGTAGTGGTGGTGATTAGGAGTAGTAATTATGGTGGTAGTAGTAATATTAGTGGTGTTGTTTTACTGCCTCCTCTTTCTACTTCTATTCTATGACTACTACTAATTTCATAGGACTGTTGTGAGGCAATTACTACATAAATATGAATAATTATGTCATTTTAGTGACAGATGCAGTAATTATGAAAGGCAGTGATTAAAACACTAGAAGTAATAAAAGTTTATGATATGCCATACAGATCAGTTTTTACTGAGAGATTTGAAATTCCAATTGATCAGATACTTTCTTGATGATACAGGTCCATAATCTATTGGATTAAGTAACAGTTGCAGTTGTAGTCATAGTCATAGTCTTTGTTGTTGTTGTCATAGTACTAGTACTAGTAATATTACATGTTATTTACTAGAAAAGTAACATGGTCCAGAAGCATGACACTGTAATTAGAATAACTTATACTTCCAGAAATCTGACAATTTGTGTCTTAATGTGTGGAATTATGTCTTGGAAATTCAAACATAACCTGTGTTAATTTGTTTCACTGAGAGATATGATGGAAAAGATCCTCAAAACTGATTTACCAAGAAAGAGAGTGAAAATACAGACAACCCTAATATTTTATTCATTATGTTGGCATTCAAGATCCAACTGAATTCATGATTAGGATGGAAATAGATAATAAACAGAGAGTAATGACCAGAATAACTTTACCTAGATTCTATATGAAGCAAGAAAGTAAAAAGTGAGATTTGGGTGTTAAGTCCTTCTTTGTGGAATTACCTTGAAAAGGATACCAATGGTAATCCCTGAAAATGATGTATGGAAGTGAAAAAATAAGGGGCAGCCAGGTGGCGCAGTGAGTAAGAGCACAGGTCCCAGAGTTGGGATGACCTGGGATCGAATCTGGGCTCAGATACTTAGCACCACACCCAGAAATAACTGGCCGTGTAATCTTGAGCAAGTTACTTAACCCCAATTGCTTTAAAAAAAAGTGAAAAAATAAGGTGAAAAAGTATTATTTCCATAGATTCATGCAGATAATCATCTTGACTTTGTAAGTTCCTTGAAGATCTGCTTTTTTAAAATGTCTCCCAAGATGCCTATTCATGAGGTAAAGACTCAGTTGAAATAAATTGAAATTGAGTTAAAGTCAAATTTAAAAATTTAAGTTAACCATAAAGGGCCAGTGTCTTAGAGATATATAAGAACTTAGCTAGTTCAAGTTATATTTAAAGATCCTTAAAATATAACTGACATATTATTACCTATCCTTTGCTTAAAGATGACCAGTAAAGGGAAGCCTGTTTCTTTCTGAGAAAGCCTGTATTACAGACTCAGCTCCTTCAACCAATCCAAAGATATAGTAAGATCTCAAGGGCTTTCATCATCCTGAATGGTCTTTTATCCAGATTCTCTCCAGCTTATTAACATCTTTTTTTTTTTTTAATTATTAAGTCAGAACCCAGTGCAGTTATGCAGATGCAGTCTCACTGGGGCACATGACCAGGGATCAACTTGCTTCAGTCTACACATTTGGCCTTTCTAAATGTAACCTAAGATAGTTAATATTCTTGGTGTCCATGCCACACTCTGGATTCATTATCACAGTACAGAATAGCCCCAAGTTGTTTTTCATAATAAATAACTCCTTTGTAATACCTAGCCCATCTTATATTTGTGGCATTCTTTTATTTTTTCAAATTGATGTGGAAAATATTATACTTAATCTTATGAAATTTCATTTTATGAGATTCATCCCAATTGTCTAACCACTCAATACCATTTTGAATCCTGACTGTCATATAATGTGTTATCTATCTCTTCTTGATTTTGTTATTAGCAAATTTGTAAGAATGATTTTTGTGACTTAAAGTCATTGATAAATGATTCCAGTAAACTAGCCACATCCCACCAAAAAGGAATCTTCCTTCAGGTCATAAGTATGCAAAGTACTTTAGTTAGCCTTCAAGTGCTATATAAATATTAACCTTTATTGATTTTTTATTATGGTTGTTATTGTTATTGTTTTAAATATCATCTTCTTGGAAAGTACACTGGTTAGAGAAAAGCTCTTTATAACTCCATTTGGAAAAGGATAAATCTGTTTAAGGAAGTTACTGATAAGCAATGGAAAATGTTCAAAGGCTATAGCAAACATATCAGATTTAATTAAGGTTAAAGATGTTTTGACTTTTGATACTGTGATTCATGATCTGCAAAGAAAATTGTATGGTCTTTAAATCCTATTGTAAGCTAACTTCCTTCTTCACATTACTGTTGGGCCAGGAGAGATAATAAGCAATCACTGTGGATCTGGGGGTAAATAGAAGACAGTGACTCAGACAACCTTGTTTCTATCTAGTTTTCTTGATTGTTAAAATAGAAAGTGGCATTTAAAAAGAGCTATAAAACAGGTCATGCATTCCTTAAAACAGGAAGCGTGTTGTTTTTAGTAGCAAAAAAAATGTAAAGTCTATTTAAATTTAGAAAATTAAATTCATGTTTGCATTATGAATCAGAATAGACATGGCATACATTAAAATATATTTTTTTGTATTTATGATAGTCACAAAGACATCCATCATTTCACTGTGCTTTGTTCTTTATAAAGGCAAGTAAAAGTCACCCAACCCCTCAGGAGTTTATAACCAGAGCCAAAAAAATAACCATTATAAGAATAACTTCCACCAGCATAGCACTTCATATTTTTCAGAGCGCATTCACATACAGGAGACTGCCCTTGGTTCTGTGGTTCATGGTTTCAAAAATTTGTAGGCTCTTTGCCAATGCACACTCTTTTCTCAATGAGATTGTTTTTACAGGATTGGTTGCAAAGGTGAGGAATGGGGGGATGGATAATGTGCATGGATTTTATGTCCTGCTGAGAAGGGAGCAGCTCGTCAAAAATAGTAAAACTCCCTTGCTTGAAAATTAAACCTCTCAGGAATTCCATCAATTAGAGGCTCATTTGGGTTAGCAAACCCCACTTAAAAAAAATGCAAACACTCTCTGGTGTCCCCAGCTGCCTAAAGCTGCCCGTGGTGGTGGTGGATGCTGTCCAGCTGCAGTGGATTTAGAATATGGTAGAGGGTGAGACCAGTCTCACACTACCAGGCATGAAATCATTCAGTCAATCCTAGAATGCCGTCTAATAAATTGTCTTTTTTTTTTAAATAAAACTTTTGCTCCTGTTTCTTATGAAAATATCAGATAAGTCTCTTTGTTTATACCTTGTATGCTTTTCCTGGTTCTTCCTAGACTAGGAACTGCTTTTGCTTTGGACACTGCTTTCTTTTCTCCACACTTTGTATCCATGTTACATATTGCATATTGTGCACCACTTTCATACCTGTACCATGTTGGACTCAACTTAGTACCCAGATAAAGATTCTTCAACCTGCAATATGGAACCTACTTTAGTTCATCCCCTGCCAGACCACCTTAGGGTTAGTGGTAGCCATCTTCACAATCCAAATATATTACTTAAATAAAGAAATCAGATGAACACTAACTTGCTCTAGAGGAATGACAATAGTTTTGATTGGCACAGAATGGGGAAGAGTAATTTTATCACATTGAAATCTTGAGGGAGAGGACAATTATAAAAGCAAGATTGGTTTTTATCTTTCTTTGTTCTTACTACTTTAAATAATATCTGGAATATAGTAAGTACTTAATAAATGCTTTCTTGTTTTTATTATGGTAGGTTCTGGAAAGCAGAATGCAACATTAGAACACCTGGTATCTGAGCAGCAAGTTAGAGGAGACAAAAGAAGAGGGTTGAGAAGAGAAATCAGAAGACATTGGAAATTTTGTCTGGATTCCTGGTGACAATTAGAATTTTGTAATTTTCTTCATTTAGATGCTACTAGTTTGAAAATTTTGAAACCTTCACCTCACCAACTTAGTACAATCTACCCAGTTCCAGATAGTTAAGTCTTCCCCAAAATTAATCAAGTATTGAAGAATCACAGAGTTGGAATGAAACTTAGAAATAAATTATTCAAATTTCCATTATAAATGTAATATCCTCAACCTATAGTCATTTGACCTCTGCTCAAAATCTTCTAAGTCTATGAGATATCTCATTCAATTTTTTTTGCCTATATCTAATTGTTTTGAGTTATTTATAATAAGTATTCACAATTTTAAAAGTTATAATTTGGTGAGAAATTATTTTTTCTCTGTCATACTTAATAATAAATTATTGTATTAGGACCCAGGTTTTCCTCTTTTTCTATTTCCTATACAGAAATCAACCAGTATAGGAAATCTCTCTTAAAGATTTACCCAGGTCAAGCTCTAATTATACAGTAAAAGAAATTCTAAGTTTAGGCAAATGCATGTATTCCTGCTCATTGTGTTTTCTCAGATAGGTCCTACAAAAATGTTGCTTCCCCCTATTATCAAGACAGGTGATTTGGAAACTGATATGTCTTTGACCAAGATTTGAGTGACCTAAGTCACATATCTAAAGATAGCCCACCTCCCATTTGTTTAATCAATCACAGATGATTAGACATTCCTCAGGAACACCTCCTCTTCGAAAGGCATATAAACTATCACCCCACCACCATTAGGGCTCTTTGTTTGAGAGAGATACTCAAATGACCATCCTTTTATTAATAGCTTGCTGGTCTTATTAATAAAATGATTAAATTACCCAGAAACTATGTTGGTCTCTTGAACATTTTTAATCATCATGATGTTGCACAGAAATCTGACATTCTTTCATTTCCACTAATAAGTCTTAATATTGGTCTTGGTATGTGTATGCACAAGTCTTCTATGTTGATATGCACTTCCCAAATCAGAACCTGATCATGTTTCTAAAAAGTCTTCTTTTCTCCAAGTTAAATATTCCTTCAGTTATTCTTCATATGTATTTACTTCTTATTTCTCACCTTATTGGTAATGTGCCTCTGCGTGCCTAGAGAATGCATATGCTAAAGTCCCTCTAAAGTTTGACACTCAGAAATGTATAAAACATGTCAGTTGTGGTCTGGCCAATGCAAAGGGCCTATTCCCTCAATTAATATGGGAAGTACCCTTATATTTCCCCCAAACCAACTAAAATTCTTTCAAACATACCCATTTCTATACAGATACCATCATTCTTCTATTTTCCTTGCTTAAAACCGGTATTATCCTCAATCATTATCTTGCCTTCCCCAATATACCAAAAACAATTGCCAAAATTGCCTGTAAAACCACAATATATTACCACATCCTTTTACTAGATTTGTCATCATCTTAGCTCTGAGTCTCTCCACCTTACACCTAGGCTTCTAAACACACTCTCCAACTTCAAGTATCTCCCCACTTCAATTAATCCTCCATATTGTTGCCAGGGAGATTTTTCTCTGGCTGTAGATATAACCATGTCACTCCCTTATTCAATAAACTATGGTACTTCCCTATTACTTCTAGCATAAAATATCAAATCCCATTAATTTTTAAAATCCTTTACAACTTGACCTGATCCTATCTTTTCCAGTCTCAATATGCCTTACCCCCTACAGTATTTGATTGGCCTCTCTCCATTTTTTCACATGAAACATTCAATCTCCTGTCTCTGTGTCTTTGATCTGGATAACCTAAAGCCTGTCCCGCATTTTCTTCCACCACCATTTCAGAGAACTACTTTCATGACAAAAACTTAGGAGCCATCTTTTACATGAAGTCTTTCCTGATCCCTAGAACTGCAGGTGGCTGTCCCTAAAAGTCCCTAAACACCTTATATTTAACTAACTGGCATTCCTTTGTATTTGTTCTTTTTATATTTATTCTCTATAAGAATTTAGAATTAGATACAATCTCCCATAATGGAATGTAAGTTCCTTGAGAGTAAGAGCTCTTTCTTATGCCCATCTTTCCTTCCTTCCTTCCTTCCTTCCTTCCTTCCTTTCTTCCTTCCTTCCTTCCTTCTTTCCTTCCTTCCTTCCTTCTTTTCTTCCTTCCTTCCTTCCTTCCTTCCTTCCTTCCTTCCTTCCTCCCTTCCTTCCTTCCTTCCTTCCTTCCTTCCTTCCTTCCTTCCTTCCTTCCTTCCTTCCTTCTTTCCTTCCTTCCTTCCTTCCTTTCTTGCTTTTTTCTTTCTTCCTTTCTTTCTATTTGTACACTTCAGGTCCTGGCACAGTGCCTTGGACACAAAAAGAAAGTGATAACACCCAGACCTGCGATCTTCCAGTGATAAAGGAAACTCTCAGGTGAGAAAATTCTCTTCAAAAACAATTTGGCACTTTCTCTTCAAGTTAATCTTAGAAAGTTGACAAGGGCACAGACCTGCTACATTGCATTGCCTGGCACAAAGTAGTACTTAATTAATACTTGATGCTTGATTGACAGACATTTTTTTAATTCAACTTTATATGGAATTAGACATTTTGAAAGATATCTCACATTTGCAGACCAGTATATTGTTTAGCTTGAGGAGAGCTAAAAGCCTTAGACCTTTCTTAGGCAAAATAATTCATTTTAAAATAGATCATTTTTAACCTAAATTGAGAACTTGACTTTTATCTGTTAAGTCATATATCATGAGGAGTTGTGGCCACCCTTCTAGTCTATGTATACCTTTTAAGATCCTAATTCTTTCCTTCAATTCATTAGTCATCCCTCCCAATTTTTGTGTCACCTACAAATCTGAAAAGCATGGGCTATTTAACACTGTCTAGAAAACTTCTAAAATGTTGTTGTTTCTGTTGTTTTGGGGGGTTGGGGGGCTTATAGCAGAGCCCTGGAATAGGTCAACAGAGATCTTCCACCAATGCAACAGTGATTGATTAATGAATACATCTCAAACAACAAGCATTTAGTAAACACCTACTATATGCAACATAATATTTTGTGTTCTAGGCAACTTAAGGGCAAAAGGACATAGTACTTGTCCCTAAGAAATGTATATTCTCCTTTGGTTTGGTAGTGATAGTACTTGAGATATGAGTCCACTCAATTGTGATACAATCTAGCCCATGTTTCTCAATCTTGTCCAGAAGAGAATGATGAGAGATGTTCAATATAAAATATTTTGTGGAAATCAAACTATTTTATGTCAGGCTACTCACCTCCCAATCTGATTACTCTGACAAAAATGATTTTTCAATTTGAAATGAATTTTTGTTTCTCAAAAATCCCAGATAGTGACAAAAATCCCAGATAGAAGTAAATTTCAGTGAATAGGGAATAGGATTCATCTAATGAAAAAATAATTCAGTAGCTGAGAAAATTCTGATCCACAAGTTTTCTAAAAACAGGATGAAGGGGAGGAAAGAAATATGGGTCAGATAAGTCTTTTGTCTATATCAAATGCTCAGAGACACCCATATGCGTGGCCAATTGGTCTGGGGAGTGGGGAGAATATGATTGAACAATTAAAGTTTCTCTTTTCGAGTCAAGGCCAATGGAGGAATTTTTCCATTTCCTCCACCACATACAACTTTTTCTGGGCAATGTCAGCACTCTTCAGAGACATTAATTGCCTGCTGCTAAAATAAACAATCAGGGTGAAGCCATTACAAAAATAGCAGAAAGTGGGGAGTAGGTGCATTTCCAATTTGTATGTAGGGACCATGATTCCATAACATGCTAGGTGTGGAATTCTATGAACCCCATAATTAAAAGGTAGATATCCCTACCCAACTAGGTTCCTTATGCCATTAAGAAGGTTCATCAAAATCACATGGTTCTCAGCTTTTCTCTAATTGAAAAAAATAGGTCTTATAGTATCTCAAGCTTAGAAATCTGCCTATGCTAATCAACAGCTTACTAATCATGGCCCTTATTGCCAAGCTCATATGTTCCACATTCAAGAAGAAATATACATGATGAATCAATGCCACCATAGGAAAGTGAGGTGCTCTCTGGTTTAGTAATTTCTCAGATCTACCCTCTAGGGAAATGTATCCAGATAAGATAGACAACTTATGGGCATATTTCTGGCTGATGTCCTCTAACTCTTTCTTATTCCTTCCTTGACTCAGTATCACCCAGATCCTGAAATAATTACACAAAAGAAAATAACTTCAGCACCCTTCAACTATCAGGTCTCCTCTCCATTATAATGGTTCAGACAACTCCTTTCCAGAAAAGACTTGGAGGAACAATATGTGGCATTTTGGGGAATAGTTTTGCTTTCCAACAAGAGGGGAGATGAAATTATTGCTAAATATTGTTAATGGTATATATGTGTTTACCTAGAAAAAATGGGTTCCACTGGCTGACTTAGTGGCAACACTGAGTGTCTGAATAAATATGAAGAATAGGCTTTATCCAAATCCTTTGAAAGAAGGAGTTAGACCCTTAGCATAAGTCTCTAAAGCAGCAGATACATATTAATTCCCCAGTGAGGTTCTCAAGGGGAGTATTCTCATTGGTACCTTGGAGAAATTCTGTTCCATGGTACTAATACTTCTGGTACTGTTCCTATTCATTAGACATTTCTTGCATGAGGGGAATGGAACTCTCTGTTTCTGAACTCTAATGAATGATTTAAAAAAAATCAAAACTGCATCAGAGGTGACATCATCTGCCTTGCAGTCCTAATGTTACTGATACTGCTTCTGTTCATAATCACTGAAAATATTTGGTGTTCCCACCACATGGACCAATATTTTAAAATCTATGACATAATCTCGCTGAAGTTATAAAGGAAAGCGTTGGATATCTGGTTTTTGTTTTCTTCCATACCTGGACACTATTAAAAAAAACTGAACACATACATTATATATACAAATATACATATACATACTGTATATATACATATATGTACATATGCATGCATGCATGTATATATGTATGTATATGTGGGAGAGAGAAAAGCATGAATTTAATTTATTTTTCTATTTTCCCTCTGAAGTTCTGACTTTGTCAGACCCCTCACATCCTGGAGATAAGGCCAATAACTATATCAATTGGGGGAAAAAAGTCTCTAGGGTATTTAAATGGACAAAAGTCCTCTATAAAAATCTTTAGTACCTTGCCAACAAGGAGTGGAGAGTATAATAAGATCAGTATCTCCCAAAGTCTGCCTGATCCTCATTATATCAGTTAGGCTAGTGCTTTTATTAAATAAAAACTTTATTTGGTCAGTGTTGTAAGGCTCAAATCACTTAACTATTGATGCAGTTATGAGTCCTCAGAATATGTTAGAATAGTTTCCTGATCCCCTAGGGGCATAAAAGACTGTCCCTGTGAAATTAAGACTTTCCAGATTTATAGGATGTCTCAAAGCTACCTACTACAGGATGTCAGCCCAGCCTTCTGACAAGATATACTTCCCTGCTGACCATATAAATTTCCATATGGAGACAAAGAAGATTGCATCTCTTCTAGTTAAGCACTTTGTCTTTACTATGTATCTTATCTATGCTATGGTTCCTTTTGTTAACAGTTGTATGGCTACTTATGATTGTCTCCTTTTATTATAATATTAGCCCTAAAATACCACAATATTTACATAAGAAGGGATTAGTGCCTAAATTAAGGCTGTGGCTATGTGAGTAAATATAAAAGGTGGAATGATAGAGATATTTAGGTAGAAATTGAAAATTTTAGCAACTGAATGGTTATATGAATTAAGGAATGGTTCAGATTAAAGGGAAGGGAGGACTGAGATCCTCAACCTTGATGACTGGAAAAATAAAAAGAGTTGATGCCTTTAGGAGATAAAAGGGATTTAGTGAAAGGTGGGTTTAGAGAAGATTACATGTTCTGTTTTAGGCAAGTTCAGTTTGAGATGTCTCCAGGACATTCAGTTTGAAATGTTGATAAGGTAGTTGGTGATAAAAGACTGAAATTCTGAGAAGAGACTGAGACTAGATAACATAGGTCTGTGAGTTATCTGACCCATGGGAGCTAATGAAATCATGAAGAAGGAAAAGAGAATACTGAGAAAGAAAATGACAAGGACAGTGATATGAAAAATGACCATAGCTAGGGGTCATAATTTGATGAGCTAGCAAAGGAAACTGAACAGGACTAGTCAGGCAAGTAGAAGAGGAACCAGGAGACAGTAATGCAATGAAAGTAAGAAAGAGACTATCAAGGGCATGAAGTTGGTCAACAGTTTTGAGTGAAACAAAGGAATCTAAAAGAATGAGGATTGAAAAACGATCATCAAATTTGTCAGTTAAACAATGATTGGTAAATGGAGAGAATGGTTTTATTTGATTGATGTAGTCAAAAGCCATACAGAAAAGGATTGAGGAATGAGGGAGAGGAAAAGAGTAGTAAACAAATATAGACGGGTTGTTAAAGACATTTTGCTGAGGAAAAAAAATAAGAGATTTAAAATGATAGCTGGAGCAGATGATAAAGTACAGTGTAGGCTTTTGTGTTTTGTTTTGTTGGTATTTAAGGGGAGAAATCTGTAGATGCTTGAAGATAAGAGTAAAGGAATAGACAGTGGTTATGGGGTGAAGGGTTGAGGGGGCAATCTGTTGGAGGAACCGGGATGGACTGCGATCAAGGCCACACATAAAGACTTTCTCCACAGAAAGCAGGTCTACTTAAATTAAAGTCATTGAGAAAATGTATAGTAGCACAGAGCTAAGGATATATTTCTGATGCTCTCAAATAGATACATCCCTTTTACTTCATATAATTCACTAATAATTACTCTTCTTTCTAATTATTTAACCAGCCCCAAATCAACCTAAATATACTATAATCTAAACAACATCACTCAATATTATCCACAAGTGTTCAGCAAGAGACATTTTGTCTAATGTCTTTGCTAATTTTAGCATTTGCTTAAACAATGCATTTTTTTTTGTTTAAAATGTATTTTTTCCTCACCAGTGAGAATGAATATTCCTAGATTGCAAGGAATGACTCATATTTCTTTTGTAAGCTTGCAGCTATGAAAATACTAAAGTATAAAGGGCTCAATGAATCAATGAGTGAACAGTGAGTGAAAACAATAGAAGCACTTAGGGCCACTGAGTGACTCTTGGCAAATGGGAAACATGTCCTATGAATCACAATATCTAACACCCATTACAAGCAAGATCCTACAGATAAGAACAAAAATTTCCAGGATGCATGGCCATTTAGATTGAGATTGTAAGGCCAAGGATCCCGGATGGGTAGAATGTAATGGTAATGGGGATTTGAAGGTCTTCCCTGACTCTTGTATAGGCAAGCAAACAAGTACTTAGCACCTTGCTTCAAGATCATGATTATGTCAAATATTAAGATCCAGACTTGTGAATCCCATAGTGGGATGAACTTGCTGAAGTAACAGGAAGGGGCAGGACAGGGAGGAGCTAATATCATTTGTAAGGCAATGCTCAAGCTAAAGAGCCAGAACTGCTGGAAGTAAGCAGCATGGAGGCTAAGCTGCTATTGCTAGAGAGAGAGAGAAAACTTCTGAGAGCTGCTGAGAACTTCTAAGAGACAGCTAGAACTGCCAGAAATGAGAATTGCTGAGAGAGAGAGAACTGCTAGTGTCCTGAGAACTTCTGCAAACTGAGAAGAGAATTAAGAAGAACTGAGAAATGAGAAGAGAGGAGAACTTGGAGGAAGCACGACTGTGGTGCCAGTACTTTGTCTGTATGTTATTTTGTCAGATTTGTCTGCTGATAGAGGACGTTGCTGTTGCTACAGAAGCCCTGGGACCTCACTACTGCTTCAGAAGCCCTGAAAGAGGATTTTTTGTTGTATGTTTACAGAAATCCTGGAGGAGGGTCTTGCTGATGTTTTCAGAGGTCCTGGGACTACACTGATGATTTGTGTGCATTCCTCAGATTTTGTTGTTGGGTCTATGTGGATTTCACAGGCAGAAAATGAATTGATGATGCTGCCAGCAATTTGCATGAATGTTATTGTGACTTTGTTAAGTTTTGTCTTCCCAGCAACAGAAACTGTGAAGGACTTGAAGTGAACTAGACACTGTGAGCTTCAATGTGGAAGAGGAACCATGAAAGTTGAGAGCCTGCCTCAAGTCAAGATGAAAAGACCTCTCCTTGGGTATTTAATGTAAACTGAGAAGATCATGATTTGCTGTGGCTTAGGGGTGGAGAACTTTGACTTTTGTACTTTGCGATTGAATTAAGGACTTACTAAATGATTGAGTTACTAAATGAATGTTATATTTTACTTAAAACCATGTGAACACTTTGGAGAAAGCTATGTAGCCAATTTAGTGATAATATTGTGAATGCTGTACTTTGATTTCTCTGAATGTTTTGTCTTAGTTTGTTACTGAATAAATAGAGAGTTCACTATGCTGTGAAATCAGAACCTTGAAGTTGTTCACAGCAGCAGTCCTCTGGAATGCTGCTCCTGCATGGCTTTACAAGAGTTCAAGGTGAAATTGAGGAGTGTTTCATTCAGACCTCTCACTTGATAGATCAGAAAACTAAGAAGCTTGAAATTAAAGTGTGTAGCCCAGGTTCAGACAGCTAGTAAACATGAGGTGTGATTTGGACCCAGATCTTCAGGACTCTATGTTCAATTCTCTTTATAATATAGCACATTGTCTCAGATATTCCACCAACCATAATATTAAGGAATTGCCCATTTATATGGAAAAAAGATGATAATAAATAATTATGATAGAAGGAAAAATATCATAAGAAGTATGAATTTAAGGATTGATAGATGTTTTTTTCTGACAATGTGGGGGTGGAGAAAAGGCTTCATCAAGGAATCAGCAGTCTAATTGAGTTTTAAAGGAAGGGAGGTAACATGAACTTTATAGAAAATTTGATATACAAGAGCCAAGAAAGCAGTAAGGTATATACCAAAGACTGATTATAAGGGATTCAATAAGGGCAGACCATTTACTTTTTTATATATGTAAAATGTATAATGTATGTCTAAGATTCTTATTAATAATTGGCTAACTCATAAGAAAGATTGGAGTAAACCTGAGTAGCATATGAATTTAAAAATTAAAGCCATTTAGGAACAGCTAAAAGGAGTAATTATTTTATACAAATTAGGTGAAAGAGGAAGAATCAATTCAGAGGAATTATATGGGGGAGGAGGGCTGGTAGTTCTGGTAACCTACTTTGATCAGGAATGGGTTTGAGAGGGAACAATACATATATATTTAGAAGAGTACCAAAGTCTTCTAAATTCAGAAGAAAAAAATGGTAAGGGTATCGGGAGGCGGAGAGGACAAGGGAGAGATCTTTAGAGGGGAAGGTGAGGGAATAGGTAGAAAAGTGTTTAGATTTGTGGGGATGGGAGTACAAGGGAGGGAGCCTTAGAGGGTGTAGGCAAGTAATAGGAGAGCAAGGTAGTTGGTAGAAGTAAAATAGAGGAGGCAGGAGAGAAGGGAAAAAAGAGATATGCACAAACTAAAAAGAAAGATCAGAAGTAGAATTTGTTTGGCAAATTATATGTATGTATGCATGTATGTACACATGTGTATATGTATATATGTGTGTATGTTTGTGTGTGTGTGTGTGTGTGTGTGTGTGGAGAGACAGAGAGAGACAGAGAGAGAGACAGAGAGAGAGAGAGAAACATGTCCAGATTTAATTGTAGCCTTCTGGGGGAGAAAGAAAGGAAAAAAGAACAAAGTTAAAACATGCATAGCAGAGAACAAAAGAAAACTTACATGGAAGCAAAGAAAAGATGGAAAGTTCTCAGCACAATGTGTATTATTTATCATATAGGCTTTTTTGAAATTAAAATGTATTGTTGCATATTTTGAATCTTCTCTTATGTTTTGCTAGGCACATAACCTGCTTTCATTTTTTTTTCTTGCTTTGTATTTAAGTTTATTATATGTTTTGGTTTCTTTTTCTCTATCCTGTATTTGTGTTTTGGTGTTTGAGTCTAAAACAATAAAAAGAGGTAGATTAAGAGTGACTGTACAATTTAGCTAGTGCATAGAATTTAATTAAAACAGTAGTGAGAGATAAATTTAGAAAGGTAAATGAGGATCAGATTCTAAAAGGTAGACTTTGATGCTGTCAATCATTCTCCTCCCCTCAATTCTCTCTTCTCTAGGTTTTCGTAATACTATTATCACTTCATTCTCTTCCTATCTATCTGACCACTGCTTCTTTGTCTCTCTTGCTAGATCTTCATCCAAGTCATATTAACCATTGGAGTCCCATACGTCTCTGTCCTAGACCCTCTTTTCTTCCCCCATATATTAGTTAATTCCATTATCATTATTATGTTGATAATTCTCAAAACAATTTATATAGCCCTAAACTCTGACAACTTCCAGTCTTTACATCTCCAACTGCTTATTAGTCATCAGAAATTACATGTTCTATAAACATCTTAAACTGAATATGTCTGAATTTAAACTCATTGTCTTCTATTGTCATCACTATGTTGTTAACTCAAGCCTTGCTGGATACCACCCCACTCAGTCTCCTCCTTCCTCTGAATGGAAGGATGGAGACACAACAAACTCCTCCCAATGCCTTCCTTTATAGATGGCAAAAACTGGATATTGAACTCCACTTTGTATCTGTTTCTCTGCCTGGTTTCAACTCTGCAGAAGGGGTATACTTCCACTATGCCATGCCCTCCCTCCACCCAATGCCTTTCTGCCACCTTTTGTGTATTGTTGTCTCCTCCATTAGATTGAAAGATACTTGAGAACAGAGACTCTCTTTCTTTTTATTAATTGTACCCCAGCATTTAGCACAGTGTCAGCTACATAGTAAGCACCTAATGAATATTTATTAGGTTAGAATGGATTTCTTCTAAAATGGTTCCATCTTCTTAAGTTCACTATTACTCTCAAGCATATATCATCCACCCACTTTTCAGTCTAGGTGTCATCCTTAATATCTTATCCCCTCTTATCCCTCATGTCTAATCTGTTTCCAAGTCCAGTCAATTTTAACTTTAGAGCATTTTCTCCATATACGCCTTTCTCCTCACAAATATTGTCACCATAACATCAGATAAACTCCGAAATGCCCTTATAACTTCATACTTAAACTAACACAACAGACCTCATGCTGGCCTCCCTGACACAAGCTTGTTCCCATGCTAGTCCATCATCTACTGAACTGTAAAAGTGATCTATATATAGTTCTGATTATTTCCCCATGTAATGGTAATGGGGATATGAAGGTCTTCCATGCCCCTTGTATTGGCAGGCAAACAGGTACTTAGTATCTTGTTTCAAGTTCATGATTATTTCAAATATTAAGATCTGGAACTTGTGAATACCACAGTGGGAGGAACTTTGTGATGTAACAGGAAGGGGCAGAACAAGGAGGAGCTAATACCATATATAAGGTAAAGCCCAAGCTAGAGAGCCAGAATTTCAGAGAACTGAATTGAGAATTTCTGAGAAAGAGAGAGAACTGCTAGGATCCTGAGAACTGCTTCTGAAAGCCAGCCAGAGCTTCTGAGAACTTCTGAGAGACAGCCAGAGATGCTGAGAATTTCTGAAATCCAGCCAGAACTGCTGGGAATGAGAACTGCTGGGAGCCAGAACTGCTGGAAGAGAGCAGCATAAGTGAGGAGAGGAGGAGCCTTGCTTGAGGGAGTGAGAGAGGAGGATCCTTGCTGAGGGAGCCTATTTTGTTTTGAAGGCTTGGGAATGTGGGTGTTCACTGCATTGATTATGTGTACCAACTTGGTGGTTATTGTAATGACTTTCACTTTCTGGTTTTGGGATTTGTTCTTCTGGTATTTGAATAAATGCTTTGGTTCTGTCCTCTGTGTGGAGAGCCTGTTACATTCTGTGATTCATGACTATACCAGCATATTCATAGCCACTGTGGGCACTGTGAATGTCACATTGCTGGTACAATGCAATAACTAAAGTGAGTACCTATTACCTTCCATTTAAAATGTAAAATCATGTTTGTCATTCAAAGAACTTCATAACCAGCAACCCTTACCCCATATATGCACCTTTCCAGTCTTATGCCTTCTCATGACCTTTGCCATCCCTTGATACTTGTCTTGTTGCTGTTCATTGAATAACACACTTAATCTCTCTCTCTTGGTGTTCTCTCTCCCTCTTTCTTCTTCTTCTTATTCTTTTTCTTCTTCTTCTTCATTTTAATGTTCTTTTCTTTTTACACTTTGAGTTCCAAATTCACCCCCTCCTTCCCACAGTCTTGCCCATCTACTGAGAAGGCAAGCAATATACCAAATATAGACATGAACTCATGCAAAACATATATCTATACTAGATGTATTTGTGAAAAAGGAATAAAAATTAAACAAGAAAATTATATTTCAATTTGCACTCAAAGTTCATCACTTTTCTCTCTCTGGAGGTATATAGCATATCATGAATCTATCAGAGTATCCAAGTCGTTTACAACTGATTATCATTATAACATGGATGTTGCTGTGCACAGTGATCTCCTGGTTCTTCTCACTTCAATTTTCATCAATTCATATAGGTCATATTTTTTTTCTTTATGGAATTACCTTCCTCATCATTCATCATATCACAATAGTATTCCATCAAAATCATATGCCATAACTTATTTAGTCATTCCCCAATTGATAAGGATCCCATATGTCTTCCACATACCAGTCCTTTTCCTTTTTCTTTGATCTTTTTTGGAATACAGGCTTAGTAGAGGCACTATTCAGTTTCAAAGAGTATGCACAATTTAATAGCCTTTTGGCCCAGTTTCAAATCGTTCTCCAGGATGGTTGGACCAATTCACTACTCCACCATTCATTAGCATACCTATTTTCCCTCATCCTCTCCAGCATTTGTCCTTTTTAATAGATGTAAAGTGATACCTCACAGTTGTTTTAATTACATTCTCTAATCAATAATGATTTAGAGAATTTTTCATGACTATAGTTCGTTTGATTACTTCTCCTGAACACTGGCTATGTATGTATGTATGTGTATACATGCATGTGTGCATGGGTATATAGGTATGCATGTAACACATGTATACACATGCATATACACACATATGTGTTTGCATGTATGTATTTGTATGTGTGGATAATTACTCTTTATCAATTGATAATATCTTTCATTTTTATGAATTTGACTCAATCCTATACTCAGTATATATTTAGAAATGAGACCCTTACCAGAGAAACTTAATTTCTCTCATCCCTTTTAATTACACATCTGTTTTTTGCTTTTGATTTGTCTGAGGTCATGGTTACTATACTTGCCTTTTTTTTTTAGTTCAGAGAAAGCATATTAGATTCTGTTCCAGGCCCCCTTTATTTTAACTCTGCATGTGTCTTTCACTTTCAAGTGTGTCTCTTGTAAAAAAATATATATCTGATTGGATTCTGGTTTCTAATCTATTTTGCTATCCACTTCCATTTTATGGATGAGCTCATCCCATTCATATGCATAGTTATGATTATTAATTGTGTTTTTCCCTCCATCCCATTTTCTTTTTTTCTTCTTTTCTCTCTTTTTTCATTCTGTTCCTCCTAAAGTAAAAGCCTGTTTTTCTTCTAACCACTGCCTCCCTTAATCCACCCTCTCTTTTATCAGTCCTCCATCTTATCTTCTTATATTCTCCTCCTGTTTCCCTATTGGGTCAGTTACATTTCTATACACAACTAAGTGTGTATATATAAATATTTTTTCCCTCTTCGAATACATTTGATGAACCTGACTGTGACTCCAGAATCCTTGAATTGTTTCCTTCTGGCTGCCTCAAATATTTTCTCTTTCACCTGGGAGTTCTGTAATTTGGCTATCATATTCCTGGCCATTTTCATTTTATGATCTCTTTCAGGAGGTGATAAGTGGATTCTTTAAATTTCTATATTAACCTCTGGAACTAAGCTATTGGGACAGTTTTCCTTGATAATTTTTTGAAATCTAATGTCTAGGTTCTTTCATCATGGCTTTCAGCTAGTTCAATAATTTTTGCATTATCTTGTTTTGATCTTTTTTCCAGGGCAGATGTTTATTCAATATAATATTTTCTTCTATTTTTTCACATTTTGTTCTGGTACTTTTTTTTCATTCTTTTGAATATGTTTTTATTGTTTCTTGGTGTCCTGTGGAATCATTATATTCCTGTTGTCCAATTTTAACTTTTAATAATTTTTTTTTCTCTTTTTGGAAGGGTAAAGGCAGGGCAATTGGGGTTAAGTGACTCACCCAAGGTCACCTGGCTTGTAAGTGTTAAGTGCCTGAGGCTGGATTTGAACTCAGGTTCTCCTAACTCCGGGGCCGGTGCTCTGTTCACTGGGCAGCCTAGCCACCCCCAGTTAACTATTTTCTTCAGTGAGGTTTTATCCCTCTTTTTAAACTTGGTCGATTCTAATTTTTTTTAACTTTTTCCATTTGGCCTATTATCTATTTTAAGGCATTCAGTGAATTTTGTTCCTCTTTTACCATTAGGTCAATTCTGTTTTTTTTTTTAAGCAATTGGGGTTAAGTAACTTTCTCAAGGTTACACAGCCAGTTTTTTCTGGGTGTGGTGCTAAGTATCAGAGCCCGGATTCGATCCCAGGTCATTCCAACTCTGGGGCCATTGCTCTTACTCGCTGTGCTACCTGGCCGCCCCAAGGTCAATTCTGTTTTTAAGGTATTATTTTCTTCAGTTGTGTGTGTGCATGTGTGTGTATGTGTCTTTTATTAATCTGTTAATTTTCTTTTCATAATTTTCTTGCATCACTCTCATTTCTTTAACTGTTTTTCCTTTAAAACTCTTAACTCTTTCTTTAACTCTTCAGGAATTCTTACTTGACTTGGGTCCAGTAGCTGTTTTTTTAGGCTTTCTGGTTGTTTTCACATTGTTGTCTTCTTCTGAGCTTATGTCTTGGTCATCCCTGCCACCATAATAGCTTTATATGATCATTTTTTTTTCTTTTCCTTTCTTCTTTTAACTTTTTTTTCCAATTTGTTCATTTTTCTTTAGTAAAGCCTATTTGTTGAATTTGAATTATTGAACTTTATGTTAAAGTTAAGGTCTTATCACCAAGGGTAAGGAATCACTGTCCCAAGCTTCAGGCTTTTTCATGCTGCTATTTTTAGATGTAATTCTGGGGTTCTATAAGAAGTTGATGCTTCAAAGGTGGTATGATGCAGGGAGACATAAGATCACTGTTTTTCTGGTCAGAACTCTGGGGTTTACCCACGTGCCCTACAGCCACAAGCTCTAGACCTCTATTTGCCTTGGAACTGTTAGTAGGGCCCTTGTTCCCTTGTAACCCTCCAGAACTCCTCTCCAATCTGAAATGGTGAATCAGACCTGCATGTGAACTAAAGAGCTACAAAAATAGTGCCAGCTATACACAATGCCAGTTAAAGATCCCCAGGAATCTCATTCTGACCAGTTGTCCATCCCCTTTACTGTCTCTTGGGTGAGAACTCCTGAAGCTGCCATAGCTGTGCAGTCCCTGTTGCTACTGCTGTGTATGTGAACTCTAGACAGGCCTCACCCTGGTGTCATGAACTTCTCCTGCTGACTTTTGACTTTGCTTAGGTCTGAAAAACATTTCACCCTGACTTTTATGGTAGTTCTGCAGTTCCAAAATTTGATTTGGGATGTTATTTTAAGGGAATGCTGAGAGAATTCAATGATTGCCTGTAATACTCCGTATTACCCTGGGCATTTTCACTGGATATAACCCATGTCTTAAATGTTTTCCCTCTTTATATCTGCTTCCTGGATTTCCTCACTTCTTCCAAGTTCTAGCTAATATCCTACCTTGTGCAGGAAGACCTTACACACACACACACACACACACACACACACACACACTCACACACACACACACTCACACACACCTTAATTCTAGTGCCCTCTCTCTGTTGAATGCTCTTATTTATTGTGTTTACTAGATGTTGGTCACAGATAGTTGTTTTCATGTTTTCTCCTTCATTAGATTGTGAGCATCCTGAGAGCAGAGATTGTATTTTGCCTTTTTATTTGTATCCCCACTGCTTAACATGGTGTCTGTCACATAGTAAGCACCTACTGAATTCTGAGCTAAAGAATTCAGGCTTTATACACTGTGCACTTTGAGAAAACGCTGAATATTTCTGAGCACAAGAGAGATGAGATCAAAGGCATACGTGTAAGAAGATTATTCTTCATGGCTTGGGGGGAAAGAAATTTGAGACAAGGAGAATAATTAGATAGCTGCTTCAGTGGTCTAGGAATAGAGACAACTGTGCTTAGGCAGAATGGTGTTCATTTCAAATATAGAGAAAAGCACAGAGACCAAAATGGGCAGGTTGAGAATGGATGACAGAGGATAGCACAATGTATTTAGATAGAATTTAGAGTACTTGAATGTTTCTATTATGAGATAAGCCTGGTCTCTTGAAGGAAAAACAAGTGGAAATTTATCTCTTCAATATGAAAGCATGTGGGAGGTAAATTCTAGGATGAGGAATAAACTGCATCTTCTCTAAGAACTAAGATGCCATTTCACAAGAGGAAACTCTAATTCACCTAGAAACTATAGTGATAAACCTACAGAGCAGTCTCTCCTGCTTTCTCTCTGTCCTATTCTTGTGAAGATCTTCAGACTCAGAAGACAGAAATGGTGCTTTATAAAGTCATTCTACCTTTTTAATTAGAAGACTATACAATTTACCTAATAATTTGGGGGGAAATATAGAAAACATAAACGTCCATCTTTCCTCTGTTACGTATTGATTCCTCCAACAGAACTATCTTTTCTTTCCTCCAAAATTCAATCCAAATTTTCTCCATTTTAGCCCTTCTGTATTTCCAACTGACATCTTCTGTTCCTCTGAGAAAAAAGAAAGAAAAAGAGGTGGAGGCAAGGCTTTCTGCCAAGAGACAGGTAAATCAGAGTTCTATTTTCCCATCATTTCCTCAGTAGCCCTTTTTACAAGTAATGAGAGGGACTCTCATATGTATGATCTTTCAAGCCTAAGAACATGTAGGATGTGAAGAATGGTGCTGAGACAGGAACTCTTTCTTCCAGATCTCTAGGGCACTCTTCAATACCCTAAAGCATTAACACACTATGTATATGTGGGTGTTTAGAAAATAGTATTTGATGATAATGATGATTTCTGGAGGCTGAGGGTTATTCAGTTTAGGAATGTTACAGTGGGAGGATTTGAAATTGGCCATCTTGGACATCTTTATTTAGAAATGAGGAAACTGAAGCATGGAAAGACTCAGGACTATCCAAGTAGTTATTGCCTAAATTGAGATCATATAAAACAAGGGTTTTATTCCCAGTTCATTTTAATTTTCACTATATAGTGTTTCCACCAATATACGACAACTATGACTTCTGAATTTTTCTGAAATAGTCACAATTTCAAAAAAAATCAGGACATTTTCAAAAAGGCTGATAAAAGAAATATCCATTTTCAGATTGTGTGTCCCAATTTACAGCTTGAAAAAATATATATGGCCACCATAAATATAAACCATATATAAAGGACATGGACAAAGATATATCAAATTCTACAAATATCAAATAAAACCACAGATTAAACAATTACATTTTTAATAGTTTAAGTAGTATACGTACCTATGTAACTTAGACCTAAAACAATGAAACTTAACAAGATTCACATAAAGGAAATTTGCCAGTTCATTTCTAGTTACTTATATTTTTTAAGGTGTAAAAACAGAATTTTTAGAAATAGAACTTTTTTGAAGGAAGTGGAAGTAGAATTTTAAGAGGATGCATTTGATGCATACTCAGTTTTTCATCTATACTAGGATAATTCATTAATTTTTTGGACATATTTACATTTTAGTCAAAAACATTTTGGGGTCTTTATCTGATGTCATATAGAGCACTTAAATAGTACAGTAGCTAAAGTTTTAGGCATTGACTCAGGAAGACCTGAGTTCAGATCCAGCCTCAGACATTCGCTAGCTATGCCACCCTCTATAAGTCACAACCTCTTGTCTCAGTTTTCTTATCTGTAAAATGGGAATGATAATTACATCTACCTCCCAGAGTCATTATAAGGACTGAATAAGATAGTTTTAATAAAGCCCTTGAAACACAATATACACTACATAGTTATTAGCTATTATTGTAACGATTTTTTTTGGGAGAGAGAATAAACATCCATATTAATGAATCCTTTTGAATGCTATAAATATTGCATTTCATTGGTCTCTCTTTACTGGGCACTAAGTCAATATTGATTCTGGGGTATACTTACTCTTGGTACATAGTCCCTAAAAGTAAACACTCAGGCATTTATAAAAGTGCTGATTTATGTAGCTATCAATTTGGTTTGCCAAGAGTGTAATGAACTGCAATATAGAGTTTATCAGAAGACCCCAATATAAAAAGTCAGCAAATTTCACATGATACAGTGAGTAAAGGAAACTTAAAAAACCCAAGCAGGTAACTGGGGCCTCGATAATACATTTTGGGAAAGCAGAAAAGTTAAAAGATTTACTTTATATGTAAAGTTCTGTATAAGACATTTAATGGAATGCAAATGCCAGGAGCATCAAATAAGTGTGTGTATATAGATATAGATAGATATAATATAGCTATAGAAATATAGATATATACATACACATATTGTAGATGCATATGTATACATTTGTATGCATATATGTGTATACACATGTAGGTATATATTTGCACGTATATGTAAATATGTATGTGTATATATATGCATATTATATGCCTGTGTATGTATTTATGTCTATGTGTTTGCATATATGTATGTATAGGGATGTGTGTTTCTCTGTGTGTACTTATATATGTTCATATATGTGAATATGTATGAATGCATATTTATATGTATGAATATGTACTACATCTGAGGAATTATAATTGCAAAAGTAAATAGAAATGATATTACAAAAACCAAAAATATATAGATATATAAATGATCTCTCTATAATACTCCTTAATTATAAACCCACCTTCCTCACTTTACACAAGATGAAAGGCCTCTGGAGGTTCTGAAGACTTATTTAAAATCATTTATTTTCGGGGAAGCTAGGTGATGCAGTTAATAGACTTCAGGCCCTGGAGTCAGGAGGACCTGAGTTCAAATCCAGCCACAGATACAACACAAAAGCTACCTGTGTGAACTTGGGCAAGTCACTTAACCCCAAATTGCCCTCCAAAAAGCTAAAAATAAATAAATCATTTATTTTCCATGAATTTGCCTTAGGTTTTATTATAGGCACTAGTTAAATTGTCTCAGAACCTAAAATTTTCACTGGTTTTAATTTGGGCACTTTTGCAATCTTCATTAACTCTTTCTTCCAGATCTCTAGGGTACTCTTCAATAACCTAAAGTACTAACATACTAGTACTGTTTAGAAAACAGTATTTGATGATAATGATGAAGATTTCCGGAGGCTGAGGGTTATTCAGCTCAGGAATGTTACAGTGGGAGGCTTTGGAATTAGCCACCTTGAACATCTTTAAAAGTAGGATGAACTTTCATCTGTTTTGGATATTCTATGTGCAGTTCTGTCTGAAGATGGGGAAAAGACTAGAAAACTTCAAGGTTCCTTTCAATCTCTGCTTCTATTGAGTGGGATGATTTTTCCTGGAGAGACTTTAATAACTATCTTCAAGGATATGAAGGAAAGGCTTGTCTATAGAAGATGATCACCAGCTGCTCCCTATCTCCACTGATTACAGAAGAGGAAATGGATTTAAGCTTCAACATGAGGGATTAAGGGTTTGAGGATAGAAAGAATTTCCTGACGCCAAGATTGAGCCAGGACTTGAGGTGAAAAAGCCCAGATAATGAACTCAGATTTGCATTTCTCCAGTAGAGAACCAAAAAAAAAGTGATAAACATAGGAATGCATTCTTGAAAGAGGACTCTTAAGATGGTTAGCTCTCCTGTGCAGACAGGTATCTGACAGATTTTTACCTTCTTCAAATGTGTGTCACCTAAGGAATGTCACCTAATAATCCCTTCTAATTTTATGTAATATTGAAATTGCATTATAAATATCATTCAATGGATCTGTGATTTCACCTGCATAACCATATCTTTAGC
This sequence comes from Petaurus breviceps papuanus, assembly GCF_028583685.1. Lineage (NCBI taxonomy): Eukaryota > Metazoa > Chordata > Mammalia > Diprotodontia > Petauridae > Petaurus > Petaurus breviceps. The sequence goes on along the minus strand of NW_027185863.1, from coordinate 21,818,928 downwards.
CAATTTAGATTGACCACAGTTTGTCTTTCTTTAGTGGAATAACATTCCAAGAATTTCTGTGGTCAAAAGAAAAATCACTACCTACTGGTCAACTTTCCGATGATCAGAATATCGGAATTTAGCTAGATGACAGAAATACCTTGCATTTTGATAGGACTTTCTGTGTCTCATACTCCTTAGCCTTGGCCTTTTTGTTCCTGGGAACACTTCCACACTACAGTCAGTCTTCCATGTTATATTTTATTAGAAGAATAAAAATAATAATTATTATGATAGTATAATAGCAATTGGGTATAGTGGGAAAAGAACTGGTCTTGGTCACAAGAAGATTTGGGTTTGAGTCATAGGTCTTATATGTCCCCATTCAATTCTCTGAAAAAAGTTGCAGAAAGGGTGCCAGTCTGCATGGGTAGAGAAAATTCTTCAATAGGTGCTTCTACCCTGAAAAATAAATTGTAAGTCTGTAAAAATAAACAATCAAACAAAAATTTACTGTTCATTATGTCTTTTCTGTGGGTATTCATTTTTGCATGGTTTGACATTAAATTCACACAGTTTTAACATTTACACATACATACATATGTATATATATATGTATATATATATGTGTGTGTATATATATATATATATATAGTTTTTGTTTTTTGGAGGGCAATTGGAATTAAGTGACTTACCCAGGGTCACATGGCTAGTTTTTGTGTTGTGTCTGAGGCTGGATCTGAATCCAGGTCCTCCTGACTCCAGGGCCGGTCCTCTATTCACTATACCAACTAGCTGCCCATATATATACATATACATATATATATATATTTAATTCTTCATCATTAAACCATACTTTCATCATATTGTGTATTAAGTATACCTTTGATAAACAGTCAGCCTCACATTCCAAGTCTAACTGTGATTATTACCCACAGATTTTCAATTACCTTAAAAATAGATGAGTTCTCAGATCACTGAAGAATATGTATCTCCATCTTCATATAAATTTCTTAACAATTGTGATTTGTGGACTGATAGAAGGCTAGGTTGAAGTTTTCTAATTCCATATGGAAATTCCTATAATTCCAAAATAATTCTCCTTCTAATTATGAAATGCATGTGTATCCATAATTCTTTCATCAAGTATAAGACTCCTGGGACCACTGAAAATTAAAAACAAAAACAAAGCAAACAAACATACAAAACTTCCTCTTAATGTTTTAAGATAAATCTTTCATGTGATAAAGATACCTATATCCATATGTTCCCTTGAATTTCTACCAAATAATTGATTTAGTGCAGCATTGAGTAGTTTCTTGCATATTTTTTGTCAAATTTTCTATACCCCAGTCTCTTTTAGCCACCTGCCCTCATATTAGGATGTTTTCTCATACATGTTGATGCTCCCTTAAATACCCTAGTTTATCAGCTCCTCAAACTACTTGTTTTCCATGACTATTCCCTCCACAGAGGGCAGCTAGTTCTCAACTGAAGAGAGTGGAGAGAATTCTGGCCCTGGAGTCAGGAAGACTCCACTTCATGAATTCAAATCTGGCCTTAGCTACTTACTAGCTGTGTGACCCTGGGCAAATAACTTAACCATGTTTACCTCAGTTTCTTCATCTATAAAAGGAGTTGGAGAAGGAAATGGCAAGCCATTTCAGTACCTTTGCCAAGAAAACCCTAAAAGGGGATCACAAAGAGTCTCACACAATTGAAAAACAATTCAATGATGACAACCCTCAACAAAAATGATCATACCATTGATCCTACCATCACCCACAAAGAATTAGAATTCTATGTCCATGAAGTTCAAAATTTTAATATAATCTCCTAACTTCCCAAATTTCCCTATGCCTTATAACTTTTTGACTCCATTGTTTGACCCCATTACCATCTTCTATGTGTTCACTGTGACTAATTTTCCGTAAACACCTCAGTTGTTGGATTCTCCTCCCCTTAATAATGACCTATGCAGTGGCTACATTCTCCTGTCTACCCTACTAGGAAAATAACCCGTTAATGACCTGATTAAACTCCACAGCCTCCTCATTCCTTGGTAAATCTCAATCCTGAATTATTTCCATCATTTACTACCTTTGTGCCTAGATATATAATGATAAATGGAGGGTAAAAGAAATCCCAAAACTGTGCAGGCTGGGTTCACTACAAATTCATATTATTTAATTTCAGCTGGACCTTCACTGTAACAAGGGCAATAATTCTAATCTATTCTAATCAAATCACTATCCCACTCTATATGGAGGTTATTTCAAACTTTCTTCTCTCTCCACAAAGCTCCTATCGAATTGTCTCCCCTCACCCCCCTCAGTCGGCAACATTACCTTATATGTCATTGAAAAAAATGAAGACCATTTCCAGAGAGCCCTTTATCCCTCCTCAATCCCTCAGACATATTTCTCCACTGTATCACTTACTCTGGTCTCAAATGAAGAGGTAGCCCTTCATGGCAAGGAAAACACCTGCACATGTGCCTTTGATCACATACCCTCCTTTTATATTAAGTGGATTATCCCCACCTACCATCTTCATTTTCTTCAATCTTACAAATCTACTAACACTTTCTCTTATGCCTACTAACATTACCATTTCTCCCCATCCTTAAAAAATCCATCACTTCACCCTATCATCTTTACTATACATACACACACAAACACACATATACATGTATATGTGTGTGCGTTCTTTTCTTTGTGCCTAACCACCTTTAGAAAACTGTCTGTTGTCTATACTTGTTACATCTACTCTTATTCCTCTCTTCTAAATCTTATGCATTCTGGTTTCTGATCTGATCTCATCATTCAACATAAACTACCCTCTCTGAAGTTACCAATGATTTCCAGATTGCCCAAATCTAATAGTCCTTTCCAGTATTGGTGTATATTTTTTTATTTATGGGAGTAGGAGATTTAGATAGAATACTCCCTATCACCACTTCCAGACTCCCCCTCTATCATTATCATTGAGTTACCTCTCCTTTGAAGTTCATTCAATCTAAATTTATTACTCAATCAAGATTTTGGTAGTTGTTATTTGTCAAACTTCACAACGCTCCTCAAAAGTGATTCCTGGCTTTCTTCCTTTCCTTCAAATCCCAGATATTCCACCCATCTTCTACAAGAGGACTTTTTCTGCTTCTTTTAATGCTATTGCCTTACCTCCACTAATCTCCAATTTATACTGTATATATTAGTTACATGAAGAAAAAAGAAAAATTAGAATAATTAATTTTACACCACCATTCTTTCAGTGATTTCATCTGACTGTGGATTGGTGAGTATTGCAATTTTTTTAGTTATTCAAATTCCCATAGAGAAATAAAAGATGACAACAGTCTTTCTCTCCATCTCAGTTCTAGCCCTCAAATGAGAGCACTTCAACATACATATTTATATTCCCTCAAATACTAGTTTCTTAACCTATTCACTTTCCATGACCTACTCACTCCTACATTCCCTCTCAGCTTCACACAGAAGTTAACTATCTTATCTAATAGATGTTTCCACCATCTATATATGCTCTGCTCCCATATTCATGAACTCTGAAATGACTTTATCAAATCACCATCTTTTGCCATTCCATCTTTCCCTCTATTTTACAATACCTAAACTTTTTCATCATTACCATGATTTTTAACCACTCCACACCTCAGTTTTTTTATAGGCCTACATTTTCTTTCCCATTTTGATTCATTTATGAGCCAGTTGTGTTATATACACCATCTTCCCTTCTAGATTGGCTTGCATCTTCTTTCTATTACCAATCTTGTCCTTCCAATCGCAACTTTGGATTGCTTTCATCATTCACTATCTTTTCTCCTATTTATATTTCATTAAATATAGCTGAACAAAGATCACAAAATCATACTGACTGAGTTCGCTATAAATCAAGTTACATAGTCTCAAATGGGCTCTCCCTGCAGCAAGGAAATTCTTTCACATCTTACTAATTGGCTCATTATACCATTCAGTGCAACTAATATCTTCCAAATATTTTTATCCCTTCCCCAAAGTTCCAATCACATTCTTTTCTCCATCACTCAGTTGAAGATATTCTCTGTTATACTTTACCAAGAAAGCAAAATAAAAAAAAAAAACTAAACCATTCTCCAAGAGCTTCCTCTTCATACCTCTTCCCCATCTCATAATACTTAGATGTCATCTCCAACTATTTCTTACTTTACTTCTGTCTCAAATAGAATAGTGGCCCTTTCCTTGCCATGGCAAACTTCTCTACATGCACATTTCATCCCATTTTATTCTGTCTTCTCAGGAAATTACTTCCTCTATCATTCTCACTCTTTCATTCATTGTCATTCTCTCCCCATACACTAGCTGCTTCCCTCCTGCCTAAAAACACACTCCATGTTTCCACCATCCTAAAAAAAAGTGAAGAAATTAAGAATAGCCTCACTTGAGCTGATATCCCTACAAGATAGCATTCTATATCATCTCCCTATTGTTATTAACCTTATTCAGAAAACTATCTATAATTGGTGTCTCTTCTTAACTCTCTCTAAATCCTTTACAATCTTATTTCTCAACTCATCATTTGACAAAACTGCTTCCTCTATTTTGCTGATGATTTGCTAAATTGTCCAGACTAATGGCCTCCATTTTTTAGTGATTTTTTTTCTAAATAATAGGTCTGAGAAAGTCATCTCATCACTTCCCACATACCTAGATAAAAATCCAGTGGCTCCCTATTACCTCCAGAATCAAATATGAATCCCTTTCTTTGTGATTTAATGTCCTTTATAAAATAGTTCCTTTCTACCTTTCCAATCTTCTTTCAGTTTACTCCACTCTATAAACATTTCTACTTAGCCATACTAATGTACTTAAACTTTTAGTCACAACCCTGCATCTCTTTTCTCCATGTGATTGCACTGGATCTCTGTTATGCCTGGTATTCTCTGCTTTCTCACCTCCATCTCTGAGTTTCTCTAGCAAATTTTATAATCCTTTAAGATACTTTAAGCCTTTCTTTCACAATAGACCTTCCCCAGTCTCCCTAGCTGCTAGTGACTGCCCTCTTTCTTCTTTCTTCAATTAGTATGTAAACTTCTTGAGTGGTTTGACTGTGTTTGCCTGTATTTGTATCATAGTATCTGGCACATAGTAAATCTTTAACACATGCATGTTATCCGATTACCAAGGTTTTTTTTTTCTTCATAATAATAGCAGCTGTTGTGTTACTTGTATTCTCACTGTTCTTCCAAATTTAAGAAGCATGTGTTGAACTATTGAGGAATAACAACCCTTTCAACTTCCAAGTTCTATTAAAGGTCTTTGTTTCATCCATGAATAGTTTGTCTGTTCTTGGCATTGCTTTTTTCTTCTCTAATACACTACCCTTTGTGCTTTTGGGGGAATATTGTTTCATTATATAGATCGCTACAATCCAAACCTGGAGAGATGTCCTAAAGAGTAGAACTGTGGCAAACTTGGTTCTCTACAGGAATGGGGGAGGGAAGAAATGTGACTTCATGGTAACAAAGACACCTCTGAACCCACAATGATACATATCTTACTAAGTGGACTTCTTGAGATTCAGAGACAGTTGTTGCAACTTTTAGACATTTCTTGTGAATAAGTTGTCAGTAGTAATGTATTAAAAATGTCAACATAAATTAAAGAGTTATATTTTAAATTGCTTAACTTTATTTTGTAATTGCCAAATTAAGGAACCAATCAGAAAGCAGCTAATTAGTTTTATAATATAAATTTTACCACCTTTTGAAATATCATGAAAAGGATTCTTAAAATCACATCAACCATATGATATGAAACTTTTATGGCACCTATATGAAAGAATGATTTTATCAGACTATTACAATACTCAAAGAAAGTTGATGCCTCTACTAACCACTGACTAAAACATAATATGAATTATATAGTGTAATCACAGAAAAATGTTTCCTGAAACAAATAAACCTATATATATATATGTATATATATGTATATATATTACAGGCCATTAATTACATTTGTATTTTAATTTGTAATACTGTTATTATGTATTTGAGTATTAGAATTTGTTCTTTGAGGTTTTTATTTAAAGAAATATTGGACATAAGTTAGTAAAAATTTCAGATGATTCTTTGCATTAAAGTTTATAATGGTCATAAGAATGAATTTCAACATATTTACTTTCTTCTTTAGCCAAATATAATTGCCACTGAATCTTAATAATAAGACTTAAGCATGCTCATAGATCATTATGAATTTAGAGAATTCTGGTGAATTTAGAGAAATGTAGCATTTGGGAAAGATGCTGAAGGTGTGATTGAGCCCTCATAATCCAAGAACATTATAACATCCCAATTTTTTTCAGTCTATGACAGTGGGACATCTGGAGGAAAAGAATGTTTTATTTACCAGAGAATATATAGAGTAAAATTTAAAAGATTATTTTAATTGATCTTGAGTATTAATATTCTCCCTTGGATAAATAATACATATGATTTTCTAACATAAACAAATAAATGAATGAATTATTATGTAAATATTTAATACTATTTTAATTTATGCACTTAAGCACCATACATATTTAATTACAAATAAACTATTTCTAAACTAGCATTTCAATATCATAATAATTAAATTATTGTTATGATGTGGCTTCAATCTCAGTATCAAATAGGTCATACAAAACAGTGTATATGTACAGGTGCAAAACTTTAGTAAGTGTAACTAAAATAATGCATACAAAAATTATTGGACTGATTAATTGATTGTGACCTAAATAAGAAGAATTTTGAGACATATATATTCAAGTAGTTACCCATTAAAATCATTAATTATTAATGAAATTAAATCTTTGAAAATATATTTAAAAGTTAAAATATTCACCACTTGTAGATTTTTGTAACATGAAGTAATTTTGTTATACAAACACTATATACACAAAGCTTCTTTTTTCTCAATATTCAACCAGAAAATTATAGGACTATGGAATCAAAGCTAGAAGGCAACTTAAAATACATCAGGTAAAACACTTTCATTTTACGGAGGAGAAAAATGAGCTGCAGAGAATTTAAATGGCTTTCCCATGGTAATACAGCTAATTACCGAGTTAGGAATTCAATTCAGGTCTTCCAGATTTCATATCCAATGCTATTCCATATGCACTATGCCAACCTAAGTAATCCATTTAAGAGATTGACACTGTACTTGTAATTTCTTTTTTTTCTTTTTAAATTTCATGTGTCTCAGGCAAAATGTCATATAAATAATCAATCAACCATTTGCATTTATTAAATGTCTACTATATTAAAAGAACTGTGCTATTTGCTGAGAAAACTGTGGCAAAAGTAAAATAATCTTTATCTTAAAAAGTCTGCATTTTATCAGGTGTAAAAAATGTACAGATATCATAGATATAACCTAGATATAGATTCATAGATATGTATAAATAAATATACATAGATGTATAGAAATACAAAATAAAATTGAGGGAATTTTGGAAAGCCATTAAGGGTAAAGCTCAGATGAGGACTCATGCAGAAGTTCATACTCATTAGATCTGAGACTTGACATAGACAGGAAAGAAGTGGAAGAGAGAAGGGAGGACATTACAATAATGGAAATCAGTCTCCACAGAAGTGTGGTGATGAGAAATGGAATCCCACATATGAGAAATAATAGAAAGACCCATTTGACTGGATCACAGAGCATGTGAAGTGGTGTGTTGTATAATAAGACATGAAAGGAAGGTTGGGATCAGGTGGTAAAGGACAGTAAAAGACAAACAGAAAACTTACATTTGTACTTGAAGTAATAGAAAGGAAGTAGAGTGTGTTGATAGGAGGGATGATAAGATCAGAACTGTGTTCTGGGAAAATTGCTTTGGCATCTGTGTGGAAAATGGATCTCAATGGGGACAGACTTAAGGAAAGGAGACTAATTTGGAGTCTATTCAAATCTTCAAGGTAAGCAGTGATAAGGACCTGAACTGGGTAACTGGGTGGGTTCACCCAAGTGGACAGGTGTGGATGATATTTGTAAGAGAAAATGTAGAGATAGAAAAATTTGACTATCAGTTCTATAGAATGAGGAAGAAATGAGAAGTTAAGGATGACACTGAAGTTAAAGTCCTAAGTAATTTAAAGTGTAGTGATATCATTTGGCATAAATGGGTAAGGTTTTTGTTGTTTGTGCTGTTTTTCAGTCATTTAAGTTATGTCCAGCTCTTTGTAATCTTTTTTTAGTTTTATTGGCAAAGATATTAGAGCAGTTTGCCATTGCTTTCTCCAGTTCATTTTAGAGATAAGGAAATTGAAGCAAACAGTGTCTGAAATCAGATTTGAACTCAGGAAGAAGCCTGAAATTCCCATTCATTATACCACAAGTGGTAAATACTGGAGAAAATAGGAGTTTAGTTTTGTACAGAGAACCAATGACTAGGTTATATTGATTCTCTCATTATCCCAACTGTCCCAAAGTGTCAGTTTTATCCTTTTCCCCTAAAACAAGCCCTGTCTCTTAAAATTAGGGCTCATGTAACTGTCATTGTGTTGTCCTCTCCAAATATATTTAAATCTGTATATGTAACCACAAGTTTAGAGGTAGCTAGAGAGTAGAGTAAAGAAGCTAGATGGCACAATGAATTGAGAGCCGATCCTGGAGTTGAGAAGACTCATCATCTTGAGTTCAAATCTAGCATCAGATACTTACTTGTTATGTGACCCTGTGCAAGTCACTTAATCCAGTTTGTCTCCGTTTCCTTACCTGGAAAATGATCTGGAGAAGGAAATGGCAAACCACTCCTGTATACTTGCAGAAAAAATTCTAAATTGTATCACAAAGAGTAGGGCGACACTGAAAAATTACTGAGCAGAAAAGAAGGGATAGAATGCTGGACTTGGAGTCTGAAATGTGGATGCCATTGTGAATTACAATTAAAATTTCATTTCTCACACAGTCTACAATAATGACTTCAACAAAATTTAAATCAACTTATCCCAAGTATGATTTGTACTTCTATTGCTTGCAAATTAAGAAAATAATGTTCTAAGATTATTACATGTACAGAATTAAATTTGCAAGTCTATAATTTTAGTACTCTCTTTTTTTCTTCTATTTGAAGTATAGGCTATCCCCCCCCCCACCCAGGCCTCAAGAACCTTAGGTATGCTAAAAGTCAATTATGTGGAAATTGCACTAATATATTGGAAGAGATGAGTGATAAATTGCTTTATCGCTTCTCAGCAGAAGAAGTAGTATTGGTTAAAAAATTAATGATTGGTTATACAAGGTGTCAGACAACTTTGAAATAACTCAGATAATAAAAATGCTATAAGATTCAGATGTCTACAATCACTTTTAAATTGTTGACTTTTCACATTACTTTTCAACAGAAATCTTAATAATGCAGATCAACACATTGTTCAGCACTCAAAATTAGAAGTGCATATTTTTGAAATGTTAATATCCCTAAGACTATAATTTATGATTGCTGAACTGTAAATTTAGTGAATGAGTTATCCTGACATAAGTAGGAGTAAATTTGTGTTACATATATTCATAGATGTTAGTTTTATTATTAATATATCTGAAAAAATGTAAATATGCAGATTTTAAGGTTTTTCCATCCTTCCCATACATTCTTCCAGATTCTATCCTAAAAATAACTATCTCCTAAGGTACACACACACATACACACACACGCAAGATGAGTACTTAATTAGTATTAAGATATTTTATGATATTTATAGGTGACTTATCAATTCAAAATACAATGTTTTTTTCCAGTTTATTTCTTTGGAACTGAAAGAATGGCAGATATTAAATATATATACAATTAGTCACCAACATTCATATGTATCCATTTCCTTGACACACAAATTCCAAGGGCCAACTAATGCAAAAGTAAAAGACAAACAAGAATTTACTATCACAATTATTCATATCGTAAAGATTAGATACAATCCCTCCAATCCCTGCTGTTTACTGGTTAGTTGAAAATTATTCTAAATTGTCAGATTTGGATTGGCTTTAATTTACATAAAAGAAAAAATTATAATGTTCACAAATATTTAGTGAAGTGGTAAATGATATTTGAATTGTAAAACTGGGCATTTGCAAATTTTACCTCTACAATGTATGTACAATAGTTTCTCTTCCCTATCTGTTTATACAAAGTATCTCAAAAGTTTTAAATTCTTACAGATTAAACCTGAACCAAGACATTTGGGACACTCTATTATGTCACATATGTCCTTGATGATGACTTATCTGCTTATTCATACATGCTGGACTTTGCTGGCTACGACCCTTTTATATTCACATCATATTCTTCCATTGTCCTTTGGGTCACCTACAATTTCTGATTCTTCTGAGATCATTGTGTTGTTCCATGATTCATAGCCACATAAGTTCATTGAAAGAATATTGATGTTTTATATATGTGATTTGACTAGAAAATTAGGTGGTGGTCCATTCATAGCAAGAGCGAGAGACAACAGATGGATAGGCCACATGTTGCTCTGGAGTATGTGGGATGTGGAAACAAACAAACAAATAAACAAACACAAACGTATGTTCTCCAACTCTGAGTAAAACCTCCATGGAGGCTTATGAAAGTCATGGACAATAAGTACACAAGATAAGAAGGTCTGAATGACTTGTGATCTGTGTTCGTTTATTCAATATGAAATAGGAATCCACTGAAGTATCAGAACATTTACAGGATATTCTCAATGTCTTGGAAGAATTTTAAGCTTATAGACTTAAAACTATTTCAATAATTTGGGGACATAGTATTTATAATTGCTTTGGACTTGATCATATATCATTCATGTTTTCTTATATGTCATCAGTGAGCTCATATTCTTAGGATTTTTTTTAACTCAGTACTGGAGTGGTTTGTCATTTCTTTCTCCAGCTCATTTTAATGGTGGGGAAACTGAGAAAACAGGGTTACATAACTTAGTCAGGGTCACAAAACTAGTAAGTGTCTGAACCCAGATTTGAACTCAAGAAGATGAGCCTTCCTGACTCCAGGCTTAATATTCTATCCATTGTGCTATTTGGCTGCCAGTTCAAAGTATTGCTTTGTTCTCAAATAACTTTATTTAGTATCTACTAATGTTTTGATGATGTGGTCAAAAAGAATTCATTAAGTTCCAGAGGCAAATTTAAATCTGATCTATTTCTGTCTGTAGTACTATTATTCATCCTGTTTAACCAGGTTTACAACCTTGAAGCCATCTTTGACCCTCCCTCTTCCTTGATTCTTATATGCAGATAGTTACTGTATTATGACAGTTCCACCTCCACACCACTTCACATGTCCATCCTCTCCTCTCAAGCCACACTGTCACCACCCTAATACAAGTACACATTACTTCCAACTGAATTACTGTAATAGCTTCCTTATGAGTTTCTTTGATCCTATTTTTCTTCATTCCGACTATCTTCCATCATAATCTGAAAATAATCTTTATGCTACAAAGATCTAATCATGTCACTTCTGTATTCAAAAATATTTTACCTAGAATAAAATTTCCTATTTCTGACATTTAAAAATATTCATAATCTCAGACCACATTAGGTCTGCAACTTTCTCACATCATTTGCCTGTGGGCAAGCTATGCTCCAGACTAATTGTGTCCATGCCCTTTCTTCCTTCTGTGACCTTTTCAAAATACTCTCTATGTTTGGAAAACCCTGTGCATTTTTCTTTGTCTGATTATTCTTTAAAATTTAACTCAAATGGGATCTCCTCATGAAACCCTCTGTGATGCTCCAGATGGTAATGACTTTCCCATTTGGATCTCACATTGAACTTTATATATTAACTCTTTAACTTGTGGAATATTTGAATGTAAGAGTAATCTGTGTGTTCTTCTTATATCCCTACTGGACCATGGAATCCAGTGGAATAGAAATTATCTTATCTCTTTTTTTGTATGTCTACCAGTAAGTACATAGTATATGCATAGGAACATGAAAATGCATGTACATTAGTATAGATGTAGATAGATATCTGTGAATGTATGTGCATGTGTATACATATACACACCAATATACCAATGTCTATGCTTTAGGTGATTTGAATTACACATTTGGAAATTAGTTTATTAATATTTCATATTAGCTAATAATTTTAAATGATGGACTAAAAGAAATGAAGGAAAGTAAGGAAGAAATAAAGAAGGATGAAAGAAGACATTGAGCTTTATATACTAATAGAACATCCAAGTAAAGATATTCCACAAGGATTTCTAGAGAGCTCTGAAGGAAGCTACAAATGGAAATGTAGAACTGGGTACCATATTTGTATCATGAATACAATTGAAGCCATTTATAAATAAGATGGCTAGAGGACTCAAAAGTAGGGAATATGATGAAAACATTGTGCAATGTTCAGCTAAAGGAGTGAATAAGAGAATGAGGAGCTAAAGAAAGGGGAAAAGAATGATTAATGAGAAAGAACTTGGGGACTACAGTTTCTCTGAAGTCAACAATGGAGAGATTATGTTGAAGAGCATATTCAACACTATCAGGAAAAAGCATTAGAATTTCTTGATTAGGAAGTTATTGTAAACCTTTAAACAATCTGTTTCAGTATAGTAGTAGGACAAAAACTAGATTAAAAAGAGTTGAAGAGAAAGTGGGTGGTAAAAGAGTAAAGGCATATTCATAGATTTTTTTTCAAATGTTTTCATTAAAGCACAGCAGAGAGGGGAAATTGTCAACTGGTTAGCATAAGAGTAATAAATGGACTTTTTAAAGGATTATAAAGAACTAAGCATATTTACATCTATGGGAGAAGTTGTTAGTGCAGAGAAGAACACTTAAGATTCATTCAAATGAAGAAAGATGGAGCACTTCAGAGTCAAGATTGTGGAGAACCTCTGAAGCTTGGAACAGTACATCCACCCACGCCCCAACCACATTCGCACTGGAAGTAGAGTCCTACCTTGACAAGGAGTTAGAAAGTCAATTATTTGGCTGCGAAAATGAGCAAAGAGCATAAAAACCCTCAGAGTCTAGAATCTTACTTTGCTGACAAAGACCAAGATATACAACCAGAAGAAGGCAGCAAAGTCAAATATCCTACATCAAAAGCCTCAAAAAAACATATGAGTTGGTCACAGGTCATGAAAGAACTTGAAAAGGATTTTGAAAATCAAGTAAGATGAGTAGAAGAAAAATTGGGAAGAGAAATGACAATAATGCAGGAAAATCATTAAAAATGAGTCAACAGCTTACTGAAAGGGACACCCCCCCAAATGTAGAAAATAACACATTAAAAATAGACTAACTTATGATGGCAAAAGAGGTCCAAAAAGTCAATGAGGGGAACAATGCCTTAAAAAGCAGAACTGACTAAAAGGAAAAAGAGATGCAAAAGCTCACTGAAGAAAATAATTTATTAAAAATTAGAATGGAGCAAATGGAAGCTAAAGACTACATGAGAAATCAATAAATTATAAAACAGAACCAACAGAATGAAAAGAAAATAGAAGACAATGTGAAATATCACATTGGAAAAACCACTGACCTAGAAAATAGATCCAGGAAAGAGAATTAAAAAATTATTGGACTACCTAAAAGCCATGATCAAAATAAGAGCCTCTAGACCTCGTCTTTCAAGAAGTTGTCAAGGAAAACTGCCCTGATATTCTAGAACCAGAGAGTAAAATAGAAATTGAAAGAATTCACCATCACCTCTTGAAAGAGATCCCAAAAAAGAGAACTCCTAGGAATGTTGTAGCCAAGTTCCAGAGTTCCCAAGTCAAGGATAAAATATTGCAAGCAGCCAGAAACAAACAATTCAACTATTGTGTACACATAATCAGGATAACACAAGATCTAGAAGCTTCCACATTAAGGGATTAGAGGGCTTGCTTTATGATATGGATGTCAAAGAAGGTAGTATTAAAACCAAGAATCACCTATACAGGAAAACTGAATATAACACTTCTGGGGAAAAAAACAGATATTCAATAAAACAGAGGACTTTCAAGCTGTGAAGCATTCTTGATGAAAAGACCTGAGCTTTTGACTTTCAAATACAAGAATCAAGAGAAGCATGAAAAGGTAAACAGGAAAGAGAACTCATAAGAGACTTTTTAAAAATTGAACTATTCACATTTCAGCATGAAAAAAAATTATATTTGTAACTCATGAGACCTTTCTCAGTATTAGTGTAGTTGGAAGGAATATATATGTGTGTGTGTCTGTGTGTGTGTGCATGTTTATGTGTGTGTAGACAGAGAGAAAAGGGGGGGAGGTGAGAGGGAATGAGTAAACCTTACTCTCATGGAATTTCATTTAAGGAGGGAATAACATACACACTCAACTGGGTATCTTAGGTACCTTATCCTACAGGAAACACACACACACATACATATATACATTCCCTCCCACTACCATAAGAAGGAAGGGGGATGATAAAAGAGAGGAAAGATTGGAGAGTGGGTAGTCAAAAGCAAACATATTTGAAAAGAGACAGGGTCAAAAGAGAAATAGAATAAGTTGGGAGCAGGATAGGATGGAGGGAAATATAATCTTTTACAGTGTGACTATTATGGAAGTGTTTTGCACAACTACACATGTATAACCTATATTGAATAGCTTGCTTTCTCAATGAACGTGGGTGGTGATGGTAGAAGGGACAAAATTTGGACCTCAAAGTTTTAAAAACAAATGTCAAAGATTGTTTATTACATGCAACTGGGAAATCAGATATACAGGCAATGGGTTATAGAAATCTATCTTGTCCTACAAAAAAGAAAGGGGGAAGGGAATAAGAGAGGGAATAGGGTAATGGAAGGAAGGGCAGACTGGGGGAAAAGGTAATCTGAATGCTTGCCATGTTGTGGTTGGGGGGAAGGGAAAGATGGTGAGAAATTTTGGAACTCAAAATCTTGTGTAAATGAGTACTGAAAACTAAAAATAAATAAAATTTAAAACAATCTGCACAAAAAAACAAAGGAAGAATGATCTAGAAGAAAGAAGTGGAGCAAAGTGTGAAAGGTGCAGGTCAAGGTGTTTTCCTTATTGGGAAATAGGGATACCTTTTCCCCTGCAATGGGAAGAAGGAAAGAGCCAGTAATTTTGCTGAGAACTTTTGAGGAGTATACGAAGGAAGATGATGAAGTGCCTGTTGGATAACCTCCATCTTTTTGGTGAATTGTCTAAAACTGTGGAGAGGTTAGGGATTAGCATGGAAAAGAAAATATTTGGAACAGTTGCTATAGAGTATGCATGTGTTGACTAGACCTGTGACTTTATTAGCATAAGGAACTCCCAATGAAGAACTTGCTTACAGATCAACACCCTTTCTACAGTTTATAGTGCTTAAAGAACATCTTGAGCAGTGGGAGATTAAATGATTTTCCTAGAGACACCTAGCCAGTAGGCCTAAAATTCTAGAATATAAATCAAGATCAGCAGATAGGGCACTAAATTTAGATTCAAGACAACCCAGATTTATATATCACCTCATTTGTAAGTTGTGTAGCTCTAGGTAAGTTGTTTAACCTTTCTATTCCTCAGCTGACTCATTTGTAAAAGGTGAGAAATAGCTATATGGTCCCTTCTATCTCTAAACCTATGATCCATATGATCTGTGATTCAAATACTTGATTCTGATTCAGACCTCTCCCCATATTTCTCTGCTTTGATTTTTTTTAAGTGGTTATATAAATGAGGACAAAAGTAGAAATAAATGAGAGAAAATATAACTTAAATAGTTCTTGTATAATGTAAATGACAACTCCTTGTTGTCTCTATTTGATAGGTTCATATAGCAGAATTAATTTTGAGGATACAACCATAATGTTTTGACAAGACTGTGGCCAAAAAAAAAGAAAAAAAAGGAAATTCACATGATAATTTTGTTGTATATTTGAAAGGAATAGCAAGTTGTACATAGTAGATTTGCAGTTTCATGTATAATCATCTTTTTATTTTGCAATGCCATAGAAAAGCTTGTTTTATTTTATAAATTAAAAATAAGTTTTTAAAAAGAGAGAATTATGGGTCACTTTGAATAGCCACAGTTGTCTAGTTGTCTATGTATAACTGGATAATATCTAAACAGGACAAGAAGAAGTCCCTTCTCTCTTCTTCTCTCTAGCCTCCCCCCCCCCCCAAAAAAAAACTTATTCAAAGAAAAAAACAAATTTTTAGAAACAAAGTAACTAAATCTATCATTACAGGCAAAAAGTAATTGTTTTTACCACACTTAATCATCAAGAAAGTCAAAGAATTAATCAGACAGTACTATATTTTAAATTTATTTTTAATGTCTTTATGTGTAGACATGCAAAAGATTAAACATTTTGATGTGAATCAAACCTTTTTGCTTGGGTTGATTCTCTGATAAAATATAAGAAAGTGGGAATATAATAATTGCCATGCTTATTTGGAATAATTATATATCCAGTGCAGGATTTTGTCTTTCAGAATTATAGAAAAATAGTTTGTAGGACAGTGACATACTTAGTGAGCAGCTGTATTTCGCTCTCATTAAGGACGCTTGCCTGCTTTAGAACCAATATCTAGTTTACATGTTTTTTTTTAATCAGTTTCACCTCTTACATTATTTGATCTTTCTTGCTCCTCATCAGTCTGTTCTCAGTAACTTTGAGATCAGGCTCTGCCACTATTGCTCAGGCCTTGATCATATCTTTAGGAATATCTGTGGTTATTTCAAGTCTCTAACCACAACATTTTGGGTCCCTGGTTTCTGTTATTCCCATTGTGGTTGGATTTACTCTTTCCTCATCCCTCTTTTTTCCCCCTCATATAAAACAAGTGAGTAAGTTCTCTTTATTCTTCTTGTTGCCACCCTACTTACCACAAGGTATCTGATCCTCATAATCACCTACCTAGATAAACCATTGCAATGTGAAGTTTTGTTGACATGCCACACCAATCAACCTCCTGTTGCACATATTTCCCAATACTGGTCATCTAGTCTCACTGATTATTTGGAAATATTATTACTATCCCTATAACTTCCTTGAGAATCTGCATCCCTATTAAAATGAACCTTACTCATCCCCAGGTCTGCTCCTGTCTGATTCATACATAACATTAGTCATTGTTCAGTTTTCTGTCATGTCCTACACTTTATGACCCCATTTAGGGTTTTCTTGGCAGATAGACCAGAGAGGTTTGCCATTTCCTTCTTCAGCTCATTTTACAAATGAGACACTGAGGCAAACAGGGCTAAGTGACTTGCCCAGTCTCACACAGCTAGTAAGTGGCTGAGCCTGGATTTGAATTCATGAAGATGAGTCTTCCTGACTCCAAGACTGGCACTCTATCCACTTTATCTCCTAGCTGCCCCATAATAACAATAATAATCATTCTACTAGGACCTCTAGAAGTCTAATTCTACTTTCAAAAAAGTCCCCTAAATTCTTGAATTTTTAACCATAAACTGACCCTACCAGGAGAGTATGTATATTCAATGACCCTTTCTATGGGAGGCTACTCCTTACATTCACACTCTCAGAGGATGAGGAGAAAGATGAATAATGAATAGACCACTTGCTCTTCACTGTCATTTCCAAACCAATATTCTCCAGGGGTGGGGAACCTGTGGCCTCAAGGCCATATATGGCCCTCTAGGTCCGCAGCTGCTGTCCTTTGACTGAATCCAAACTTCAAAAAATTCAAACTTGAAGTTTGGATTCAATCAAAGGACAGCACTTGAGAACCTAGAGGGCCACATGTGACCTTGAGGGTAGAGGTTTCCCAAAACTGTCTCATACCATCTTTCACTGAACTTGCCTTGATACTAGTCCAAACAATTGATTTACATTAACCTCTCCCTGTCCTTTCCATCTGTCAACCTCCTGACAACTCTCATAATTTCTCAATGACTTTATTTTCTGACTCATAAACCTTTTCCCCATCCTGTTCTCTGTCAACTCCCTAAGAAACTAGAATATTTGAGTTTGTGAATTTTCTAACAAACTGACCACACAAGTCCCATAAGTTCCCCAGTCCCAAAACCTTTTCCCCCACTTCAGTCAAACATGACATGGACACATATTAGACCTCAACATCACTAAGATTTTTATTGCCTACAAAATATAGGGCTTAGAAATAACCTTTTCAGACCACCATTCCCTATCCCTGTTTTTCTTCACAAAAAAAGACAAACCCCAAACTGAGAAGTTTGTCCAAAATGTAAACAATGTTATTTATAGGGAGTGAAGATACTAGTGACCCTGGGAGTCCCTTATGAATCAATGCTTAACAAGCTTCCAGTGACTTAGATGAATGGAAATCTATCTATTTTCATATCTATTCTCTGATCTGCCCACTCCCACACATTATATATGTGTGCCAGGAAATAGTGTTGTACAAGGTAATTAATACTCTTTCTGCATTAATATAGCCATATTGATGTGTTTATCCTTATTCTGTTTACTTTATGCCATCATTCTCACTAACTATTCCCTTATTTTAAAGTAAAATTATTCCCATGTGAATTAATATAATTATGTCAGGACAATACTACATGACCTTTCACATTTCAGACAAATAGGCTTATACTCTGGAAGTGCTGACTGGGATCCTAGAGTCAGAGTCAATTGCAAATAGAAAAGGATATAATTTTAATCTTCATGTTTACGATTTAGAGCTATGGGAAAATTTAGTGGTATATGGTATATTCCTTTCCAGAAGAGCAAACTGAGGCCTAGAAAACTTCAATGAGGTCCCCAAAGTCAGCTAGTAATTAATTGTCACAGCAAGTATGTGAATTTAGGTCTTATGGGTTAAAATCCAGAGAGCTTTTCACTGCTGCTCACTCTGATTAGGAACCAAAATTACATACTGAGCACTAGTTATTTTAGCACAGATTGAGGAATATCAGGTACTAATGAATCTCAATATATTTTTAATAACTGCATGCAAGAAATTGGATGTGACTGACATAATTAAATTACAAAATTGAAATAGTCCTTCTTTGAAAAAAAAAAGGTTGAATAGTGGATAGGAACTTTTAAAACAGCCTCATTAACTTCATTTTCTTTTATATTAATAAATGGAGGTGCTAAGATGAAAAAAAAATGTTACACACATTACAAATAAGTGATATTTTGGCAATATGTTCCTATATTGAAAAGCTAGGAGAGAAACAATGGCAAAGTAGATGAATAACTCACTTTTTTATTTTTGCTTTTTGGAGGGGGGAGGGCAGAGCAATTGGGGTTAAGTGACTTGCCCAAGGTCACATGGCTAGTAAGTGTTAAATGTCTGAGGCCAGATTTGAACTCAAGTCCTCCAGAGTCCAGGGCCAGTGCTCTATTTACTGCACCACATAGCTACCCCAAATGACTCACTTCTTTATCAGGAAGATAAGGTCCAAATTTTAATCCCTGAAACATACTATCTACAGAGACAGTATGGCAAATCAAACTGGCATGCCATACTTGGGCAATTCATCTAAACTCTCAGGACTTCAAGAAACTCTGAAACAAATTATAGAGGACGTACCAATCTGTATATGTAAGAGGTTTCAAATTTCCATATACCAATACAATCACAGTCTGTCTATTAAAAGTACAAGCAAAGTTATGGTTATGCGACTGACAACTTGCTTCTTGTTAATAATTACAGTCATTGTCTTGTGTTTAGAAAAGTCATTAAAAACAATTTGGTTTAAATTGAATAAAATAACAATATTCAAACACAAGGATGATAATGCTCTTCAACATATGTGATAAAAAGATCAATAATTCCAAGAATATATTATACCCTACATGTAAATAACCGTGAAATATTTAAAGTATGAAATTTTTCTGAAATGTGGGCATTACAATACATGACCCAGATTTTATTTTCCTATCATGTGTTTATAATTTATCACATAGGTTGCCAATGAAATGTAATTTTTAAATAGCTGTAGCCACACAGTTGAAGAGTCAAACTGTTAGATGTCATTTTATTGTCTAAGGCAGACTGGAGTTGAATTCCAAAATACATGGAAATCATCTCCATTAAATGATAAAACATAAGAGGTGTCCTTGGACACATGATGCAATGAAACTGGAAATCAGAGCCCTTATCTCTGATGCAGATTTCTCTCATTAACAAGATGTTTTCCAAGTTAAACAAGTTTTTTTATGGGTCAATTGAATGCCATCCTTAGGGAATTAAAATATTGCCATACATAAAATGCTATTAATGATCTATACTGTACATGCATAAGTAAGTAGAGCCAGGGTCATATGTATAATTACAAGACTGGTCTGATAGCACAAGAAAACAAAGCTAACACCTTATCAACTTTCTTTCCTACATTCTGAAAGGATATTAACATTGGAAGATATAATTGTCAGTAGTAGTATCTCTCTATATTGTATTTATTTCACAGTAAAACTAAGAGAATGTAGCTCTTTTCAGCACCATGTGCATTTGTAGTTACTAAGCATTATTAGTCTTACTATATATACTATATATTCTTATATATGTATATCTACGTATCTATCTATCTTTCTGTCTGTCTGTCCATCTATCTATCTATCTATCTATCTATCTATCTATCTATCTATCTATCTATCTAAAGTTTTTCTCCTAGCTAGCTAGAAATGAAAGCAGATTTTAGATGATGAGATCCATTAACACTGGAAAAATAAGAGAAAACAACATGCAAAGAATCATAAAAAATTCAATAAATATTTATTAAACACCAATTACATGCAAAGAACTTTGCTAGGTACCGGGGATAGAATATTTAAACTTGACATTGTGGTTTCATTAGGGGGACTCATATTTTACTTGGTACAGAGTGATGGGTACAAAGATATAAAACATTCTTGTAAATTTCAAGAGGGAGAGAATGCTTTAGCTGGAGAGATCAGGCAAAATTACAAAGAAGAGTGGGGATGAAAGTTGAGATTTAAGCAACAACTTGTATTCTGTAGAATAAAGATTCCAAAGGAGTGCATTCCAGATATGGGGGTTGAGCAGGTGAATCAAGTAGCTACCATATGGCTTCTTGAGTTCAGGAAATAGCTATCTACCCTGGTTGGCTGGAATGTAGAGGAGTAAGTGGTGCAATGTGAAATAATTCTAGAAAGGTGGGAAAGAAATGGAAATGGATGCTGAGGAAAACTAGAAAGGATGAATGTTTGAAGTAAGTTGGAAGTTCAGATAAGAAAGTGACCTTTCTTTTGTAGTTTTTGCTTAGGTAACTAGGCACATGTTTCTAAAATACATTAGATTAATTTGTTTAAATGTTTTCTATCCTTTATTTCTCCACACCTTCTTCTTATTCCTCCTTCTTCCTTCTTTACTACTATTAACCATGAGAAACTACAGAGAATATTCAAAAACAGAACAGGAAAAAACAGTAACCACTGAGAGGCAATCAGAAAATTTTGACTTGAAAAAACATTTTCAAGACAGTTTTGAAACAAAGAGTGAGAAAATATTTTAATCCTAACAGTATCCTCATTTGATCCATATTAGAGGAGAACAGCTGGAAACCATTCTCCATCAAAAGAAAAAAAAAAGAGCTACAACCCTTCACAAACTTGAAGACCATTAAATCACCCCCTATCTGCCTCCTTTCCAAGATAAGTGACATCAATTTCTTTAACCTCTCTTCAAAGATCTTATTATTCAAACCATTAATCATTTCCATTATTACATGCAGTAAATAAACTGAAACTCATCCTCCATCCCTTCCCATACTTTTCTCACCCAGACACTATATCTCAATCCTAGCTATAGACAAAAATATAACTGCTTTAGTTAAGTAAAGTAGGAACTGAAACAGCTAATGCAAGCATAGTGTTTTTAGTAGACTACTCAATGACTGTATTAGTAATAAGAAAAACTCATGGGATCAATTAGAAATATTGGAATATCTTCTTTAATAACAACGAATTAATCCAAAGAATACAGAGACAGTGGAGGCATCATAGTGTGGATGGGGGCAACAAATTAATGATTTCAGGATTGTAATAAAAAAGAAACAAGGTCCAAGATCAGGATGATCTGAGATAATAGATTCATTATCTGTCGGTCCAAATCCAAGAGAATTGCCAAGTCAAGACATATTCTTGGCTAGATAGGTCTAGATATCTATACAGACACAGAGAGATAGAGACCGAGATATCTGCATCTATCTATAAAAAAACCACACTGTGCATACTTCTATTCATTAATTTGATTCTTTTTGGAGGTGGATAGTATTTTGTTTCATAGGTCATTTGTAACTGTTTATAGTAGTTATAATACTCACAGTAATTTAGTCTTTCACAGTTATTCTTTGAAGAGTATTGTTGTCACTGTATATAATATTCTCTTGGTTCTGCTCATTTGACCCTTCATTATTTCATGCTAGTCTTTCCACATTTTTTTCTAAAATCAACCTGCTAATAAATTCTCACTGCACAGTAATCTTCAATTACAATCATATACCATAATTTATTTAGCTATTCCCTAGTTGATGATTGTAAGGGTTATGGGATTTAAAGATCTCCCATGCCCCATGGACGTGCTGACATAGCAGAGCAAGAGAAAGTGAAAAGCCGAGCTAACGGTCCTGTGGTTGGCGGTTAGCGGCGGTTGCGGTTGCGGTTGCCCTTTTTTTTTTTTTTTTTTTTGAGTTAGGACCCCTGCTGAGCACCGCCAGGGGCCGGAGCTGCTGGGAGCAGAACTTTCTGCTAAGGACTCCTGCTGAGGACTGCCAGGGGCCGGAGCTGCTGGGAGCCCGCTTCCAGGGCGCTGGGTGGTTGCTGTGAGTGGGGAGAGGAGGACCTTTGCCTGAGGTAGCCTGTTCTGTTTTAAAGGCTTGAGAATGTGGGTGCTTTCTACTTTATCTACCTGTGCCAATGTCATAACTACTCTGATGGCTTTCACTTTCTGGTTTTGGGACTCAGTCTTTTGGTATCTTAATAAATTTTCTAGTTTATTTCCCCAAATGGCAAACCTGAAGTATTTTGTGATGGATAATTATATCAGCATATTTGTAATCTCTATAGGCATTGTGAATATGGCATTGCTGATACATTTGGCGACGAGGATGGGATCACAAAATGTCAGGCCTCTATTTGGAAGCAATGGGGCTTTAGAGGGAGAAATGGCTATTCCAGGATGGGAGGATTTGCCTTATTCCTCTCTAGCCAGAGAATGGGCTAAAAGCACAGGGCCCTGTGAAAACTGGGAACCAAGGCTGAAAGAGGGAGAACCTGGAGATTTGGAAAGATGTTTGAAAGCAATACCCATAGAACCAGGCAAAGAACTGGCAGGAGTGTGCAGGAGAGGCTGGGTGTTGCTAACAAGTTATCGCCTTATGTGTAAAAGTAGGGATAAGCTGCTGAAGGAAAGAGCTAGGATGACTAGGGAGTCAGCTGGTTTGCCTGAGGATTCTTCTGTGTCACAGTACTCAGAAGAGCAAACTGGAGGGACTCATGTGGTCCAGGAGCAAGCTACTGTTCATGTAGCTAAAAGGAAGCAAAAAACTAGCAGAAGGAATGTGCATGCAGCTTTTGTACAGGCTGGGCAGAGTTGCCCTGACAGCTTCCAGGAGAATGTGTATGAGGAGAATGGAACAAGGTTAGATGAGGAGTCTCCTAATGTAGAAGCTCTCCCCATATGAAGAAGAAGGCAGGAGAACCACCGAGGCAAAACAGAGTCCAGGGAGATAATTGAGGATTTCACTCAACAGGAGATCACTGATATATTGAGTAGATTTACCCAAAGAATGGGGGAGTCTTTAGTGTCTTGAATAGGAAGAATCACTGATGAAGGTGCGGGAGGAATAACACTGGACAATGAGGACTGTTTAAAATTCATAAGTATCAGTCAGAATCCTTTTGTACACCAGGCTTTTAGGGATCACCATATGCAAGGAGGAAATAACAAAACTAATCTTCTAGCTTTAGCAGCAGAAGGTTGCAAAAAGCAATATCCAACTGAATCTATGTGGCCTAGGGGAGACAGACCCTGGTACTCACTTAGAGACTGTATGAGAAAGCTAAAGGAGGAGGTAATGAAAACTGCTATCCTGATTGGAGATGCAAATGCATATTATGATACCCCCCTAGGAGTTCCTCATAGAAATATCATAGTGAAGACGGCTCCTCCTGCATATAAGCACCTAATTCTGACTCTTTTAATTGGAGAAATAGGGCACCCTCTTTCAGAGGTGCTGGATAAGATTTCACAATTAAGTGATTTAGGGGAATGGGAAAAAGACAAATTGCCTCAAGAGAGAAGAGTAAACAGCCAGAGGATTCAGAGACAAAATAGACCCACAAGAAGGGAACTGTTTACTGCTCTATGAAGAGCTGGGGTGGACTTTAGAAGAATAGATGGTATTCCAACTGAAGAGCTGCATAAGCTGTACCAAGAAAAGGTACTTAGCATTAGAATGAACAGGGAAGCAGGAACCACTCCCACAGGTATTTCTGAATCTGAATCTTTGTATCCAAGTTTGCCCCACCTTCAGGGGGAATAGGAGATAGGCCAAGCCCCAGCCCAGATAAAAGAAATATGCAGAAGAGATTGCAGACCCCATATTGGTTTAACAATCTATTGGAAGAATGGATCAACTACTGTGACTAGGGCACTGATTGATACTGGGGCTGAGGCCACACTTATCTATGGAAACCCTGATAAGTTTAAACATGGAACTCCTATTACCATCACAGGTCTAGGAGGTGCTGAAATATCAGCCAGACAGGTTAAAATAACAATGAAAATTGGGCAGTTACCTAAGAAGGAATATGCTGTGGTTGTTGTACCCATTCCTGAATACATCATTGGAATAGATGTATTGAGAGGCATGACTCTGAATTTACCTGAAGGAAGATACCAATTTGCTGTGAGGAAGATAGGAATTAATACAGTTTTAGTAGGAAAACTAAAAATGGACCCAATCACTTTACCTGAACCTTCTGAAGTAATTACTTTAAAACAGTATCGTGTGCCAGGTGGGCAAGATGAAATTGCCACTACTATAAAGGAATATGTTGAAGCAGGAGTGTTAGTCCCTACAACCACAAGATGGAATAATCCTGTCTGGCCAGTAAGAAAATCAGATGGGACATGGAGAATGACTGTGGATTATAGACAGTTGAATAAGGTGACTCCTTCTTTGTATGCTGCTGTTCCAGATACCATTACCTTAATAGAAAGGATCCAGAAATATGATGGGACTTGGTATGCAGTTATTGACTTGGCAAATGCCTTCTTCACCATCCCAATAGACTCTAAACAATGGGACCACTTCGCTTTCACTTGGCAGGGTAGACAATATACTTTTACTCGCTTGCCACAAGGGTACATACATAGGCCCACTATTTGTCACAGGATTGTGGCTGAACAGTTGGATGAATTAAAGCTACCTGGTGTACAGCTTACCCACTACATTGATGATATCATGATACAGGGAAAAGATGCGAAAGTAGTGGAAAGGAGTTTGACCCTTCTAATTGAGCATATGAAAAGTAAAGGGTGGGAAATTAACCCTGCAAAGGTTCAAGGACCAGCTCAGAATGTGAAGTTTTTGGGTATACAATGGAACAAGGGGCTAAGGGAGATTCTTCCTCAAGCCCGACAAAAGATTCAGGATTTTCCTACCCCTACCAATAAGAAGGAGGCCCAAAAGTTCATAGGATTGTTTGGATACTGGAGGCACCACATCCCACATTTGGGACAGATTTTAAAACCTTTATATAGAGTCACACAGAAGAAATATGAATTCGATTGGGGACTTGACCAGAGTAAAGCTTTTGAAGAAGCCAAGGCTGCCATACAATTGGCCCTAGATTTGTGGCCCATGCAAAATGGTCCAGTGGAATTGCAAGTGACTGTACAAGATGATTATGCAAACTGAAGCTTATGGCAAAAACAACAAAGCCAAAATGTACCTTTGGGATTTTGGTGTAGGAAACTCCCTTCATCTGGAGTCCAGTACACACCTTTTGAAAAGCAGTTGTTAGCTGCATATTGGGCTTTGGTGGAGACTGAACAACTGACTGTGGGCCATGAAGTGATATTAAGACCTGGAATCCCAATTATGACCTGGGTAATGAGTACCCCAGCTTCTCACAGAATTGGACATGCCCAAGAGGCTAGTATAATCAAATGGAAGTAGTATATTCAAAATAGAGCGAAAACAGGCAAAAGCGGAGTCTCTGCTCTGCATGAATCTATAGCAAACATAGAAATTGAGAGGAATGACACACCCCCTGAGCCAAAGCAACAGTTGGTACAGTCCACTGTAAAATGGAATGAGGGATATGATGTATTAACTGAGGAACAAAAGAGACATGCATGGTTTACTGTTGGGACAGCAAAATATTTGGGGCAAAAAAGACATTGGAAAGCAGTGGCCTATAACCCATGTACTAGAAATACTTTGGAAAGTACTGGGATAGGAGAAAGTAGCCAATATGCTGAACTTATGGCAGTATATCAAGCCATCAAAATAGAACAAGGAGGACAGTGTAATATATTCACTGATTCATGGGCGGTAGCTAATGGGTTAGCTACATGGATGCCCATGTGGAAAAATGAAAATTGGGAAATTCATGGTAAACAAGTCTGGGGCAAAGAATTATGGGAAGATATCTGGAACATGTCTTTGGTCACTGACTTGTCAGTTTTTCATGTAGATGCTCACGTGGCCCCCACCACACCAGAACATGAGTACAATGCTCATGCTGATCGACTGGCAAAGATTGCTACCGAACATATTGTCCCTACTTTGACAACAACTGATGATCCGGTATTAGTAAAATGGGTCCACCAAACAGCAGGCCATTTGGGGGTCCAGGCCACACACCAGTGGGCACAAGATCGAGGTATTAGTATCTCTCATTCACTGTTAAAACAGATAGCAGAAGAATGTCATATATGTCAATTGGAAAAGGAGCGAACTGTTCCTTGGGTAGTAACTGGAGAGATAGCAAGAGGAAAAGTCCCAGCCCAAATCTGGCAAATAGATTATATTGGTCCACTACCACTGGATAAAGGATGCAGATTTATATGTACTTGTGTTGATACCTATTCAGGTGTACTAGTAGCTTGTCCTTATAAGAATGCAACCCAGAAAAACACTTGTAAAACCCTAGATCTCATAAATCTATATTATGGAACCCCAATGCAGATTCAAAGTGACAATGGGTCACATTTCAAAGGCAATGAAATGAAGAAGTATTGTATACTAAACAATATATAATGGATATATCATATTCCATATTATCCAGAAGCATCTGGGTTAATTGAAAGAATGAATGGATTACTGAAAGAACAGTTGAGGAAGTTAAGTTCCAATAATTCATATCAACATTGGAAGGATAATTTGTTCATGGCTTTGCGTAATTTGAATAATAGACCATTGGGAGGAAGTACACTTCTAGCCAGAATGATGACCCCCAATCTGCAAATTAGAAAACAACAAACACACAAGATCCCAAATATTGAGTATTGGACCTTGAGGCCAGATGTCCCAGCACCGTACCCAGGACCACCTGGTTCGGTGGGGTATGATTTACATTGTTTAGAGGACTTTTGGTTGGACAGGAAAGAAATAAGAAAAATTTCCACTGGGATATGCATAAGAATCCCTAAAAATCATTTTGGACAGATTTTACCCAAATCAGGATCAGCAGCTCAAGGAATACATGAATTGGCTGGAGTAATAGATTCTAATTATCAAGGAGAAATTGTTATAACATTCCAGAATTTAGGTTTAGGGCCCATACAGATTCACAAGAATGATAGGATAGTTCAAGTGATTATCGTTCCTTGTAAAACAATGCCACTTGTAAAAACTGACCCTCCTTCCAAAATAACTGTCACAGGAACTGAAGGATTTGGTTCTACTGATAGAATAAAATCAGGAGCTAAGGTATGGGTAAAAAGGAAGCCAGATGATGTTCCAAAGGCTGCAGAGATTATAGCATATGGGAAGGATAACACTGTAACTATTGTTTATTCTGGAGAAGATGATTACAAAATTGTACCCTTAAATCATTTATTCTACCGTGAGTGAGGCTACAATAGTCTGGTTATTGTCTCTTTGCTTCTTCTTGATTTTTTGTTTGTTCACCTTGTTTGTTAGATTTGTTTCCACAGGCTTGGTACCCTCCATCTGTAGATGCCTGATAGCTTAAGATGGATGTCACCCCCTGTCTGCACCTGTGATGTGTCACCCTTGGACCTGGCATCAAGCATATTAAGAACTGACCTCTCAAATGGGACCCCTAAGGACAGGGACAGCTCTACATCCGATTTCAGCAGCAAGTAGCCATAGAAGAAGAGATCTTCACCCCTTACCACAAGATTTTGGGGCCCCATTTGTTCGGGGTGGGGGGAATGATGGGGAGCTTGTGCTCAAGCCCCACCCTAAAATATGTTTTTTTGTGTGTTTATTGTGTGCTATTCTTGTTATATTGTTGTGAAATTTTGTTGACACCAGTTATTCCTACTGTATTTTTGCCAAGTAAGGGACATGAAAGATCTTGGGGCCGAATGTAAGGGTTATGGGATTTAAAGATCTCCCATGCCCCATGGACGTGCTGACATAGCAGAGCAAGAGAAAGTGAAAAGCCGAGCTAACGGTCCTGCGGTTGGCGGTTGGCGGCGGTTGCGGTTGCGGTTGCCCTTTTTTTTTTTTTTTTTTTTAGTTAGGACTCTTGCTGAGCACCGCCAGGAGCTGGAGCTGCTGGGAGCAGGACTTTCTGCTAAGGACTCCTGCTGAGGACTGCCAGGGGCCGGAGCTGCTGGGAGCATGCTTCCAGGACACTGGGTGGTTGCTGTGAGTGGGGAGAGGAGGACCTTTGCCTGAGGTAGCCTGTTCTGTTTTAAAGGCTTGAGAATGTGGGTGCTTTCTACTTTATCTACCTGTGCCAATGTCATAACTACTCTGATGGCTTTCACTTTCTGGTTTTGGGACTCAGTCTTTTGGTATCTTAATAAATTTTCTAGTTTATTTCCCCAAATGGCAAACCTGATGTATTTTGTAATGGATAATTATATCAGCATATTTGTAATCTCTATAGGCATTGTGAATATGGCATTGCTGATACAATGATCATCCCCCTTTTCCAGACTTTTGCCACCACAAAGAAAGCTGCTATAAATATTTTAGAACATGCAAATTCTTTTCCTTTTTCCCTGATCACCTTGGAAAATAAGTCTAATAAGGATATCACTGAGTCAAAGAGTATATAGTAATTTTAAAAATCTTTGTACATAATTCCAGATTGCTCTCCAAAATAGTTGGATCAGTTCACAATTCCACCAATAGTGTGTTAGTGTGCTAATTTTTCCACATCCCTTCCAACATTTCACATTTCCCCCTTCTATCATTTTAACCAATCTGAATAATATGAGATGATATCTCAAAGTGTTTTTTAATTCACATTTCTCTAATCAATATTGATTTCAAATAATTTTTTGTATGACTCTACATAGCTTTGATTTCTTCATCCAAAAACTGCCATATACTTTGGTCATTTATGAATTGGGGAATGACTCATATTCTTATGAGTTTGGCAACGTTATCTACCTGTTTTAAATGGGACCTTTATCCAAGACACTATATTTTCCCCCAATTTTCTGCTTTCCTTCTAATCTTGGCTATATTGTTTTATTTATACAAAAACTTTTAAAATGAATGTAATCAAAATTATGCATTTTACATCTCATAATTTCTTCTATTACTTGTTAATTCATAAATTTTCCTCTGATAATATATCCTTGTTTTCCTAGTTTACTTTGGATTTCTCCCTTTATATCTAGGTCATGTATCCATTTTGACCTTAACTTGGTAAATGATGTAAGCCATTGGTCTATACTCAATTTCTTCCAGACCACTTTCCAGTTTTCCCAACAATTTTTTTTTTACCAAATATTGAATTTTTATCCCCAAACCTTAATTCTTTACATTTATCAAACACGAAGTTAATATAATTATTTACTAGTGTGTATTTATCCACCTTTTTGTTTCTTACCCAGTATCAGATAGTTTGTACAATTACAGTCTTAGAGCTTAAAATTTGATACTGCTAAATGTCCTTGCTTTTCCTTTAAAAAAAATTCCTTTGATATTCTTGACCTTTTTTTCTTCTATTGGATTTTCTTATTGTATTTTTCCTAGCTCAATAAAATTATTGGGGGTAATTTATTTGGGATTTCATTGAATAAGTAGATTAGTTTAGGTAGAGCATTTTTATTACATTGGTTCTGCTCAGTCAAGAGCAATTAATATTTCTCCAGTTACTTTTATCTAACTTTATTTATATTTGTTCAGATAGTCCTTGGGTTTGTTTTGGCAAATATGACACTAAGTATTCATGTCATCTACAGTTATTTTAAATGGGGTATCTCTTACTATCCTTCTTGCAGGGTTTTGTTGTGGATATATAGATATGCTATGACTTATGTGGGTTTATTTTATATCCTGATATTTTGCTAAAATATTGTTTCAAATAAATTGTTAGATTAATATCTAGGATTTTTCAAGAATCTCATCATATCATCTGCAAAGATTGAAAGTTTTCTTTCCTCATTGTCTCTTTTTATTGCTTCAATTTCTATTTTTCCCTCTTTTTGCTTCTGCCGCCATTTCTAATACAATGTTGAATAATCTTGGTGACAAGGTGAATTCTTGTTTCACTCCTGATCTTTTTGGGAAGACTTTAAGCTTATAACCATTACAAATAATGCTTACTGATGGTTTTAGGTATGTTTTCTTCAATCCTCACAAATAGCATGTCATTCCCTCCTCCCTCTCTCTCAGTTTAGAATTTTGCCTCATATTTTTACTGAAATAAGTGACTGAACAAGAAATCCCTTTACTCCCATACTCTTCATTTGACATCATTCTAATTCCTTACCTATCATCTGCTCTTTCATTCCTCTCCCACATGAAAAGTGTGCCCTTCTTCTCGCCAAGCCAAATTCCTCTACAAGCTCAAACAATACAGTCATACTGACTTCTCCATGACATTGCACCCTTTATCATCCCCTCTCTTTTCTCTCTTTAATTTCCTATTGAGTGTTTCATGTGACATATCCAAAATTAAATTCATGTATTCCCCCAAAACTAGTCAGTCAGTCAATAACCATTTACTAAATGCCTATTATGTACCTGGTACTAAGTATTGAAGATATAAAAAGAAACAAAGGATGATCCATGCCCTCAAGGAACTCACAATCTAAAAGAAGATGCAATAAGTGCACATACAAACACATTAAAATAAATAGAAAGTAATTAAAAGAAAGAAGGCATTAGGATTAAGTGGAATTAGGAAAGACTTCCAGGAAAAGATAGGATCTTAATTAGGAATTAAATTAAGCCAGGGAGACTAGTAGCGAGAGTGGAGTAGGAAGGGCATTGCAGGTATGAGGTATGATAGCCTCCCAATAGATGGACTCGAGATGGAGTGTCTTGTTGCGGAATAGAAAAGTTTCCAATGTCACTGAACTGAAGATCTTGTGATGAGAAGTAATATGTAAAAAGATTGGAAAGATGTATGTGGGTGGGATGTGGATATCAGAGACAAGGCTATGCTATGGAAGGCTTTGAATACCAAACAAAGGATTTTGTATTTGATCCTTGAGGTGATAGTGAATTACTGGAATTTGTTGAACAGCCAAGTGATATGGTCAGATCTGCTATTTAGGAAGATCTATTTGATGGCTAACTAGCAAATGGATTAGAATGGACAGAAATTGGAGGAAGTTATTCTAATTTTCCTATTTTTGGCAAGGGCACCATCATTTTCACAGTCACCCAAGCTCACAAGCTAAGCATTTAAGCCATATCTCACCCCTCACTGTACCATAATTCAAAAACACCTCTAGAATCCCTTTTTTCTTTCTTTTTTTTTTTTAAAGCAATTGGGGTTAAGTAACTTGCTCAAGGTTACAGGGCCAGTTATTTCTGGGTGTGGTGCTAAGTGCCTGAGCCCAGATTCGATCCCCAGGATATCTCAACACTGGAGCCGGTGCTCTTACTCACTGTGCTACCTGGCCACCCCATGTTATAAATATTAATTCACCTCAAAGAGCTTTCAAAAATATCTTGGTGGGCAAAGGTCATCACATGTAGACATTGAAGAGAAGCTGCTTAAAAACACTAGCACTCACAAAGCATGACAGACATGGGGAAGATCATGAGAGTTATGTATGAGCTTGAGCAAAATGATCAAATAATTTAGTTGAATCAGGTGCCAAGCTAATTCCTTCCTTGTGTCCAACCTTTAAATTCTATCTATTCAATTAAATTTAACAAACCCTTCATTAAAACCTTATCATTTATAAAATCCTATCTGTTATATCGCCAATAAGCTTTGGGCCAGGTTAACTTTTAAAATGTCTAGCAACAGAAAAATTACTGCTTCCTATGGCAAATCATTGCCTTTAAAAAATTATCATTAAGAAGTTTTATCATGGATTGAAACAAAAATCAACTTCCTTTTAACATCTATCCTAATTCTATGTTAGAGGTAACCTAGCTTGCTCAGTGAACAGAACTGTGATCCTGGAGTAGGTAAAACCAGAGTACTAACCCCACCTCAGACACTTTTTAAACTATGTGACCTTGGTCAGGTCACAACCTGTCTGCTTCAATTTCCTCTTCTGTAAAAATGAAGATAAAAATAATATCTACCTCTCAGGATTGTGTTGAGGATAAAATGAGATAATATTAAACCACATATATAAATGATAGGGAACTATTTCTTTGTCTGGAATTAATCAGAAAAAAGTCTTATCTTTTTCTCTATATGATAATGCTTTTGATATAACTCTTATGGTCATCATATTATCTTTTTATCTTCTTTGTCATTTATTTCTACTTCCTTCAATTGTTCTTGTATTGCAAAGTATTAAGCCCTCTCACCACTATAGTTACACTCAATCTAGATTTCCAATGTTCTTTGAAAATATGAAGTTGAGAGTAATATGCACTATTAAAGTTATGACAAACTAGTCAATTTATCATTAAGAACTTATCAAATATTTAGTATGTACCAATCACTGTGCCAGATACTTAGGGTATAAAGTCAAAAGTAAAATCACCTCCCCAGAAGCTAATATTCTATCTGGGGAGACAATACATGTGCAGTATGATTTTTTTTTAAAAATATAAAAATTTAGAATACAATACACTATTATTTTATAAATTTAGCCTATTTGCTAATAAGTATCAGCTTATTTGCTTCCCAGGTCACATTGCTGATTCATTTGGAGCTTGTCTCCTAAAAACCCCAGCTGACATGAATTTCTATCTGACCACATTTCTCCTCTGTACTTGTGCAAGCATTATTTTTTTAAGCCTGAGGGCAGAATGTTATGTTACGTCCACCTAATTTCATTTTGTAAGATTGAGCTCCCTATTCCAACTTATTTGAATTTTTTTTTCTGTATCCAGATACAATATTTTAAACTTTTACTATGCCTCTCACCTTCATAAGAGGCACTGTGCTGTATTGGCAGGATAGCCTTGGGCACAGGAAGACCTAGATTCAAGTCTTTCCTCTGACACCTATTAGTTATGCAATATGGGAAAGACTTATGATTATGAGATCCTTCTAAAACATTGGAAACACACGATAGAACATTCTGTCAACAATCACCTAACTGTGTCTTGTAAGAAGGAAACAAGATTGAACTAAGTGCTACTTCCTAAAGCAAGCCTGGCTGCTCTTAGTGATCCCAGAGAAAGTGCTAAAAGAGTATCTTCTTTCCTCCCCCAAAAAGCAAAATCATCAGCACAATCCTGGTTACAAAGAAAAGAACTGAAGAGAATCCATGAAAGGACTTCCAAAGTCTAAGGCATACATTTTCATATTTTTTGTAGTCGCCTAAATGGAGATGAAAGAGGAAGTTCCAAAACCATTTAATTTCCTTTTATTACTGTTAAATATACACCAGAAATATAGTGTGGGGGGCTTGTTATTCCCAGAAGCATAAGCCAGTCCATTTAGTTTAAGTCTCACATTGTGGTTTTGTAGTTTAAACATATACTTTGCTCATTTGGGATATATAATTCTACAGGCTTTTAGTTATTTTTTTAAAGTTATCTTTACAAATGATGCATAGAATGTGTATGAATTAAAATAGATAGATAGCCACAGTGAGCTTAATAAGAATTATATTTCTTTAGAATATGCCATTTTCCATCCTACTCTCCTCAATACAACTTGATATACTGAAGTTAAGAATAATAATGTGATGGCAGAAAAATATTTTAAAACCCTGATCTTTCTTGCTACATATTAATAAAAAAAACAATTACCCACTCGTTCTACTAACTATTTAAAATTTTTAAAAACATGAAGATTTACCTTCTAACTTAAATGAACATGGATTCAAGATTTTAGACTGAAATGAAAATTTATGTGATAAAAGTTTATGGAAATTAATCCAGAATTATTTTTATTATGCCACACAGTGCACATAGAGGAATGATTTAAAGGCAGTAAAAATCTGAAGCAAAATGCCATTAATCTCAAATATTTCACAAGCACAGTGTAATGAGGAAAATATGGTAGTTATATGAAAAAAATGTTTTTGATCATGAGTTCATTTGTCCTGGTGGAAAGTCTACATCCTCTCCTAACAAATAAGCAGAGGTTTTTAAAAGAGGATCCAATACCACCAGGAATCTTGTACTGCGCAGTACTCAAATGAAAGAGAATGAACTTTTTCTTTTTTAGAAATATACAATAAAATTCAGAAATACCACTTTGGCTGATTTTCTTGCTTAGGCATCCTCCTCTACCTAATCTTCACAGAAGTATAAACTTAGATCTATCTATCTATCTATATATCTATCTATCTCTATCTACATATGTATGTGTGTATACACATATTTGAATATATACACATATGTAAATATACATATGTGTATATAGTCATATATTTATATATGTATATTTCTGTGTATATGTGTGTATGTAGTCATATATTTATATATATGTATATTTCTGTATATGTAGGTCTATATACAAACATATATAGAAATATATGCATACATATAGGAATTTATATACCCACATATGTATAAAAATATATATATTTTAAAATGCTAATTAAATGCAAAATCTCCAGGATTACTTTCAGCTGCACTTGGCCCCATATCCCAAATGCATTTTCACTTTTGGCATGGCTGTTAGAAAACGTAAATGGTAGTCACAAAGAAAGCAACCTTGGCCTTCGCTTTTCCCCCACAACAGCCATAGAATTTCTTTTTTCTTTTGTTTCTCAAGGCCATAAACACTGAAAATCCTAATTAAAACACAAAGTTTGACTCTGTTCTCTTCAAGGATTACCAAAGCTAAGAAAGTAAAAGGAATGTGGATTAAAAAAAAAAATACCCCAGTCCTGACAAAGACACCCTTAGAGTTTCAAACTGTTAACTTTTCTTTTCTCTGGCATCATGTACCATGGGGGGAAAATAGTTACTGTGAAAAACTAATGAATGTAGGCATCATTCAAACAAGTTTAATGCATACATGGAGTGGCCCCGTGAATAGAATTTCAAACAAAACATCTAAGCAATGATGTGAGCAGGAAAGAGCCATATTTGCTCTGTACAAAGAGAGCTTTGTCACCTCCTGACTTCATAGAAATAAGTGCACTTGTGTTTGTATGTGTGTGTTCATGTTCTTACAGTAGTCTTTGGGTATCACCACTTGAACCGACCAGCCAAGAAAACGGACACATTTTCTAGCTTTAATGTCAAGAGTTACAGGTCAAGGTCAGGCTGAACATAATACCTTCTTCATATAAAAGGGGACTCTCTTTGATACTTCATTTTTTTTCTTAAAAAAAAACCTCTTAGTAAGACTACGTGCTTTTTCAAAGGAGGAAAATTGCGTCTCTGTCTAAGAAAATTTCTGCAGCACTGCAAGATGAAATGAGGGCTAGCACTGGTTCCATGTCCTGACCTTGTCCTCTTTCCTTTCTCTTGGCATCTATTATATCCTATATTCTTATTGAAGATATTAAAAAGGAACGGAATAACCCAGTCTCATTGTGTCATTCTAACTACAGCACTTCAATACAATTCAAGTACCCTAACATTGATTGAGAGCCTACTATCAGGAAGGCACTGTGGTAGGCAATGGAATCTGGCGATTGAAAATGAAAGCAATCTGGTACTCAAGGTGTTTTAGTTTAAACAACCCTGAAAATGTTTTGTTTTTTTCTCTTTTAAAAATTATCATTTTAGTTGTACCTCTTCCATTTGGAACATAAATTTAAATTGAAGAAACCACAGCGGGGGGTTCATGCTTTGTTCTCATAAGATAAAATATTAGGATCAAAATACACATAATGACCCCGAATAAACAACAAAGTAATTTACTCAGAAACTTTCATGATCCCTGACTGAATTTGTAAGCTTTGATCTGCAAGTTTGAATTCCTATAGATAGGTCAGTATCCTTTTCATTTATCACTCTTAGGTTTAAAGTCTTTCAGTTCTGCCAGAATCAGACAGAGAAACTTGGGTACAATTTTTGCTCCAACATGTTCTCTATAACTCAGGACAAATAATTTTAATTCTTGGTGCCCGTGACAATTCTCTAAAATAATGTCTTGGAGAAATTACTGATTTGCACTAATAGAAGAATATACTTTATCAGTTCATACACAACTGAAATGACTGAAAAACAACCAAAACATTTCCCAACCCCAATGAGATCACAAGTTTGCACAGGAAGAAAAAAAAACACAAAGGAAATATGTTAGATGCTGGGGATAAAATAATAAAAGAAAAGAAACTGTCACTTTCCTCAAAAAGTTTATATCTTTATGGGAGCCTGTAAAGGGATATCTTAATGCATAAAGTGATGAAACAGAGATAGAATAATATACGTTTGTTCATCACATCCCAGAACACTAGTGTTCAAGGGTATTCTGGCTGAATCTTTAAGGAAGTTAATTTAGGAGAAAAAAACTACAATCAGAAAGAATATTTAGTTAAACGTATGGAATCTGTTAGGTTGGTTTGGTCCAGTTTGATAAAAAAAAAAAAAACCCAGGTGTGAGGGTCACACAGAGACAAGAGAAGAACCTGAGGAATCCTGGAATGGTTGGGTGGGAGTGACAAGACCCAGATGGTGTTTAATGAAAAGGCCCAGATGGAATAAAGCTAAGACCATTCCAGGTGCTGAGGTTGAAATGATACTGACCTTTTGGAAGAAGAAGACAGAACTTTGAGATGAGTACAAAATTCTCAATATAAATATCTAAATTCTTAACAAAATAATGGGGCAGACTGTTACAGCTTGAGTGAGTGCCTTGCAGGGGTTGCTGTAGTACTTGTGCCAAATTTTACTCAATCAAAATGATATTTATAATCATAGAGAAATCATGGATCTTGGGCATTATCCAAATCAAATTATTTCTTAGAATGGCGAAGTGTGGTCCCTGGTTTATATCTAGGTAAATAATAATGATGAAGCCTGTGTAAAGTTAGTATTTTGTGTTAGTCTGAAGAGTTCTCATAAGTATATGAGAATCTTTCTTCTTTCTTTTTTAAAAGATGTATTTAGGGAGGCAACAGCTACAGTTGGATCTGGAGTCAAAAGAATTATTTTCAAATCTAGATGAATGCTTACTACATAGATCCTTGGGTAAGTCACTTAAACATCCTTGTACCTGTTTCCTCATTTGTAAGATAAAGCAATTGTACTTGAGGCCATAGAGGACCCTTCTAGATCTAGATATGGGACCCTCAGGTTATATAAATACTGTTATTGTTGTTATTCAGTCATTTTTCAGTGATATCTGACTTCATATGCTCATTTACGGTTGTTGGGGTTTTTTGTCAAAGATACTAGAGTAGTTTGCCATTTCCTTTTCTAGCTCATTTTTACAGCTAAGAAAACTAAGGCAAATAGGGTTATGTGACTTGCCCAAGGTCATACAACTAGTAAGTGTCTGAGGATGGATTTTGAACTCAGGAAGATGAATCTTCCTGACTCCAAGCCTAACATTCTACCTACTGTGCCACTTAGCTGGCCAATGTATATAAATGCAACGTGCATCAATAGTGGATCTTATTATTACTCCATGAAGGCCAGTAGGTAAGAATTAATCAACTAGAACAAAAGGTAAATCTATTTCTGTGCTCATATAGGTGGTATAGTGGATAGGGCTTGGAATCACAAAGACATGAATTCACTTACGAGCTGAATAACACTGCATAAGCGATTTACCCTCCTCAAATTCCTCAACTGTAAAATTGATATAATATTACCTACCTCTTAGGATTATTGTAAGGATCAAACAAGATATTGTTTAGAACAGTGCATGGCACACGTTATTATTCAGTCATTTTTCCAGTTCTGCCTGACCTTTGGTGACACCATTTGGGTTTTCTTAACAAAGACACTGGAGTTGTTTGCCATTTCCTTCTCTAGCAAGGCAAAGAGTGGTGCTTAATAAATGTTTGCTCCCTTCCCCTTATATATCCAACAACATAGGCTTCTGATACCTTTAAGTCAATGAGCATTCATTAAGTTCCTATTGTATGTCAGGAATTCTGTAAAGTACTGGGGAGGGGAGATAGACCAAAATTGAAATAGTGTCCTCCCTCAAGAAGCCTTTGTTCTTGTGAGATTCCAGTTAGACTTGCTCCACGACCCCTTACGAGCGCTTCACTCCCACCTAAGAGATCACATTTCTGGTCCTATAAGCTTTAGAGATCACAAGCCACCCAAACTCTCCTCTGTATGAGGCAGTTACAAGTGATCCTTAGCCCAAGCCATGAAGTAGGATCTATTAACATTTATAGCAATTTTTTGAAAATTCTTAAGTGTTAATCCATCATGTTTTTATAAGAGTCTAGAGATATTTTGAAGGCAACTCCCTCAACACTGAAGTTGAAATTGTGGATGTTGCCTATACCCTTCCACAATCTGGGGGAGGTATGCTATTATCTCATGACTACCACAGTTCAATATCTAAAAATTAGCAGGATTTATTTCTTATAGTCCTTTAATGTTGATAAACTTATTTTGCTGTAACCTTTTACAAGTATAATTATTTCTATTTTAAAGATGGAGGAACTAAAGGTCAGATAATTTGACTTGCTCAAAGTCATACAATAACCCCATAGATGACTAGGGATTCAAACCCAGCTCTCCTGACTTACAGTTCAGCTTTGTTTCCACTCCACCATCTATAAGGTTTTTGCTTAGTCTTCTCCACAAGTGCTAGGCCTACTCAAAGCAATCTCTCTATTGACCATCCATGGGAGCCTGTTGAGACAAAATCTGGCATCTGTGTCTGTTCCTAGTATCATTCACACTGCTAGTGTCCATTGTTTCCAGCTGAGAGTACTTCCCTCTATCCCTGCAGTGTTTTCTTTAGGAGCAGGATATTTTCATTCTGCCCTTGGCTTGTCTCCAAGGGTGGAGGGTGCTTAACTGGCAGGAGAAAACAGATGGTTGTCACCCCTAGAGATGTCATTCATTTTTACACTGCCCTTACCCTTCACCAGCTTGAGCTATCCCATTTGAATTCCACCCCTCACCTCCAATTGTGAAGCTCTCACATTCCACAGATGAAAGTCACACAAAGTGTGTATGTTGTTGCTGCTGCTGCTGTTAGCAGTTGGGGTGTTTTCATATGTGGGTGGCAGTAAAGTCTCAAATGAATTTTTTTGCTCAAAATGCACATTTTGTTTGATTTCAAACATCCCAGTTTCAAGCATCAATTTCCTTATTTCCTCAGTATTTTTTCAGCTGTCATTTTCCTGCCCCCATCTTTCCCTTCCCTAAATCTGAATCTCTAAACACAGTTATGTATCCCTCCTCTATAACTCTGGCTTCACTGCCCACTAATGGTGGTACAGGAACCAAGCAGGCCAGTGCTAAGAAAATGCAACTACAGTAATTCTGGAGTAAACACCCATTATTCCTTGTTTCGTACCCTGGGACTTAAGGCTATTGGGAGGAGAATAGTTCTGTATTCACTGATTTCTCAGCTGCCACATAAAACTGAAAGGGAAGGAAGAAGGGGAAGGAGAGAATCAGGCGCAATGAGTAGTTACAATTATAAATTAGGTAATTGGGCATAGAAACACTTCCTTGATTTTACACATTCCAGTTCATTTTATTGTCTGTTTTGGTAGACCCTTATATTTGAGAGGTTTTTCTAGTTGCTTAAAATATCTCTTCTTATAATTATCTTCAGGCATAAAGAAGAAATCTTTGATGATTCAATGCAAAGGAAAACATCGCATTGAATCCAGTTCATTATGCAATGCTGATACCTGTCTTCTTATGGCTATGGATATTACCAAGGCTGGAAAATGGAACCAGATCATTCCTTTCTCTTGGCTTTATGACAGAAAAGAATGCAATTAGCAAGTAACATTTTAGCTATAAAATCATAGTCATTCATTCTCTCCCCCTCCTTAAACAGAGATAGTCATGATTGTTACAGAAATTTGGAATATTCTTTCATGAAAGACTATGAGAAAGACTTTGGCAAACAAAAATGAAGAATCTTTTACAGGAAAAAGCTGTGTCATTCTTCGAGCATGGCGTGGTATAAAGAATGTAGTCTTGGGATCAAAGGATTTGGGCTCAAGTCATAGTTCATCACCACTCTCTGGGCCTCAGTTTCTTCATGCATAAAATGAAAAAGTTTGTGCTTGGTCTCTATAGTCTTTTCCAGTGTCACATTAATGATCCTCTCATCCAAATGTAGGCTTATCTTGAATAAGATAATGTTTATAATTAAAGTTCGTATACATATATAAATATATACACATATATGCACATTATGTATGTTCATATATATGTACATGTATACATATAAATACATTTTATATAATGTATGAATATGCATAACTGAAAAATAATACCTATAATTATATTCGATTCAATTTACTCAAGGCAGAATTTAAGAAAGATTGCATCCCAGAATCAGAATATTATATTTTCTGATGCTTAAAATAGCTTTATTTTCAATGTACATAAATATAATGTAAAAATAACCTCTGAAATGATTCTTAGGGAATTATGTTCTCCTCTAAGATGATGCTTAACTGTTAAGAGGGACAGCAATCACTGATATTGTGAATTAAAGAGAATGATAGAATCCCTTATGTATCAACAATATCTCCCTGAAAAAAATCTTCAAACTGTCTACAATCCCACCAAAGCATTTTCTTCCACACATTGTAGGTCTTATTAAAATTAAAAACTTCACAAAGGAATAGAAAAGGAATTAACTCTCACCATTCTTCAGAATTGTTGGAATAGTGAACTCATTCTTAACCTTCCTTCATGCTGATTCTGATTCTGATTATGAATTCTTTTCCTCTTTCAGTTACCATGTTTGTAATTGAGAACTTTGTCTTCCATGCCCCACTCCACATGGTCCATTGGCTGCAAACTCCTATTGACTCTACTTCCAGAGCAGCTTTCCCATCATTCTCAGCTATTTTCTCCCACTGCAGTCACCTTGGTTCAGGACAGCCTCTCATTTTATCTAATTTTAACTCGTCTTTCACTATCAAGTTTATCCTTCTCTTATCTTTCCTTCACAATACTGCTAGAATAAAATTCCCATATACTGTTCTGCTTATGTTACTATTCTAATCAACAACTCTGAATATTTCCCTATTGCCTACCAAATAAAAGAAAATCTGGATCCCTAAATTAAGCAATCTGATTCCAGTCTGCCTTTCTAGTTATGTTTCATGCCATATACCTTCATGTAAAATAATCTATACTTCATCTGAATTTCACTACTCTTGCATCTTTCTTTATTCCTTTCCTCATGCAATCTTCTGTACCTGAATTAGAATCATCCCACTCAATCTCCTTATCCACCTACTGAAATGTCTCCCTTCTTTTAGGCCCAACTAATAATTTCCATCTTCCTCACCCCTATATAGTTGGAATGATCTTGTCCTCTTTTAATTTCTCATAACACTTTGCTTTGATCTATCAATTAAAAAGGTTGTATCATACTTGTGTACAGATTTATTTTTTCTAAAGAACAGACTAGAGGCAGCTAGGTGGCACAGTGAGTAAAGCACCAGCCCTGGAATCAGGAGGACCTGAGTTCGGTTCCGGCCTCAGATACTTAACACCCACACAAAAAATCTGAACAGATTAACAGATGATAGACTCATAGACTGAGAACTAGAAGGTACCTTAAGAGTCATGTAAAACAAAAAACCTCATTATAAAGATGAAGAAACTGAGGCCCCTAAAGTTGAAAGAGGTTTGCCCAAGGTCATAAATAGTGCTGAACTGATGGGGTACTATATGGACCCTAGGTCTCTGACCCCAAAGCTGACTCACTTTTTTTGGCACTGCACTGCTTTCTCATTAGATTGTCAATTCCTTGAGATTAGAGCCTATGGTAGCACTGTTTTTTACATAGTAGATGTTTGTTGTTTGTTGGTGGTTGTTTGTTTGCTTTTTGGAGAATTTAACCATAATGTAATCCAATCCTTAATCTAACCAAGCTGTTGATGAGAAATGACAATCAAATCAATGAATGGAAAGATTCCACTACTTATGACCTTACCTCCCTCATTCTTTAACACCAATACTTCTTGGAGCAAGTAATGAAGTTGAATGAGTTCTAAATCAAATCCCAAATGTAAACTCCCCTCAGCCATACTCTTCTATCCAGTGGCAGTAACTTCTTTGATGTTCTTCAAAAGAGACTCTCCATCCCTTGACACTGGACTCTTTTATGTTGTCTATCCAATGCTTAGAATGTTCTTCATCCCTATGGACATGTCCTGGCTTCTCCAACTTTCTTTAAGTTCCACCTAAAATTCTATTTTATGCTAGAAACAGTTCCTGATCCTTCTTAATTCTAAGTCTATTCCTCTGTTTATTACTTCCAATTTATCCTGAATATACCTTGTTTGTTGATAGTTGTTTGTATATTGTGTACCTCATTTGTGAGCTTCTTGAAGTCAAAGACTCTTTTTTGATCCTTTACAAATCCCTAGTGCTTAGCATAGAGGCTGGAAAACAGCAGGCACCTACTAAATGTTTCTTGATTACCTCACAGATTTAGTTGAGCTATGATATAACCCAGTGAATTAAAAATCAAATTTCAGTTTTGCTTTAAGCTTTGATCACTACTCTATTACTACTTACATCTCGTAAGTTTTTTGTTGTTGCTGTTGCTTTTTTTTCACAAAGTCTATTTAATGCAAAAGTATACTTATCTGAATTAAAGGTTATGTGACAATCACTAAAGCTCAGATGAAAAATATATGTAAATTTTAGTAGACTGTGAGTTCAATGAACCAACAGACCAAGAAAATGTGGGCAAACAATTTACATAAAAAGAGATATTGTGTACAGAGAGAATAAGGAAGATAATCATTTTGTTAAATTCTATATTGATCAAATCATTTCTTGACTATAATGTTTAGGGCTTCAGATTTTAAGAAGGACATTGATGAATGGGAATGCCTTCTGAGGACAGGTCTTGGAATTGAAAAGAGCTGGAAAGGGAAAGAGTCAAGATGGCGGAATAGAAGCAGGACCTCCCTGCTACTCCAGCTTCAACCTTCCCCAATCCATGTAAAAAGGGGACTCTAAACAAACTTTGGAGCTGCAGAACCCACAAAATGACACAGAGAAGCTAACCTCCCACTGAGGACAGCCCAGCAGGCCGGCAGGAATTGGCCAGCACAGCACTCTGGAACCAAGCCCAGCCCCACACCAAAACTTTAGCCCCAAGGAGGGCCTGACCAGCCACCATCCTGAGGGACTCCAGATCAGCAACAACTGTGGCCTTTTCCAGATTTATCAACACATAGAAGTGGGAGGTCAGTGCACTCTGGACTTTTGGACCCAGTAAGTGGGAGTGCGTGGCGAGCAGCCCCTGAGACGCCAGCACAGCCAGCCAGCACCAAGTGGCAGCTTCAGCTCCTGGCCTGCAGAGTTTAGGGAGACGAAGCACCATTCTGGGGGTAATCATTCTTGCTTTAACCTGCTTGGATCTGGATTACAGTCTAGGGTGGAGGTCCTGAGGTATGTGTCCAGCTTGCCAGAGCGTGTGGATACTTCAGAGAGGGCACCGATCTAATACCTCTGGCAGCTGAGAAAATCCCAGAGTTTGGGACGAAAGCTCCCCTGTCTAATGGCAGAGCCCGGCTGTGGCAAAAAGCCCAAGGGTCAAGTGACTGAGGGGCGATATGACCAGGCAAAGGAAACAAAGCAGACAGAAGATT
This sequence comes from Petaurus breviceps papuanus, assembly GCF_028583685.1. NCBI lineage: Eukaryota > Metazoa > Chordata > Mammalia > Diprotodontia > Petauridae > Petaurus > Petaurus breviceps. The sequence goes on along the minus strand of NW_027185863.1, from coordinate 21,774,739 downwards.
CTAACATTAGACTCCTATTTTGGGGAAAAAAAGGAGCAAAGCATGGAACAGGAGGAAGACACTGAAATCAGAACTCCTGCACCAAAAGTTTCAAAGGAAAACATGAGCTAGTTACAGGCCGTAGAGGACCTTAAGAACCAGATAAGAGAAGTGGAGGAAAAATTGGGAAGAGAAATGAGTATGACGCAAGAAAATTATGAAATGAGAGTCAACAGCTTGACTGAGGAAAATAACACCTTAAAAAACAGACTAACTCAAATGGCAAAAGAGGCTCAAAAAGGCAATGAGGACAAGAATGCCTTAAAAATCGAAATTTGCCATGTGGAAAAAGAATCTCAAAAGGTCAATGAGAAGAATCATTGCTTCAGAATTAGATTGGAACAAATGGAAGCTAATGACTTTATGAGAAATCGAGATGCTGTTAAACAGATGCAAACAAATGAAAGAATAGAAGGCAATGTGAAATATCTCATGGGAAAAACCACTGACCTGGAAAATAGATCCAGGAAAGATAATTTAAGAATTATTGGACTACCTGAAAGTCATTATCAAAGTAAGAACCTAGCAATCATCCTCCAGGAAGTTCTCAAAGAAAACTGCCCTGAAGTGTTAGAACCAGAGGGCAAAATAGAGGTTGAAAGAATCCACCGATCACCCACTGAAAAAGATCCCAAAAAGAAAACTCTGGAATATTATAGCCAGGTTCCAGAATTCCCAGATTAAGGAGAGAATATTACAAGCAGCCAGGAAGAAACAATTTCAGTATGGTGGAAACACAATCAGGATAATCCAGGATCTGGTAGCTTCTACAATGAGGGATCGAAAGGCTTGGAATATGGTATTCCAGAGGTCAAATGAGCTGGGATTAAAACCAAGAGTCACCTACCCAGCAAAACTGAGTATCATGTTTCAGGGGAAAATATGGTTGTTCAGTGGAATAGAGGACTTTCAAGCATTATTGATGAAAAAAACAGAGTTGAATAGAAAATTTGACATTCAGATACAAGAAGCAAGAGAAGCGTGAGAAGGTAAACAGGGAAAAGAAATCATAAGGAACTTATCAAAGTTGAGCTATTAATATTCCTACATAGAAAAACAATTATTGTAACTTATGGAACCTTTCTCAGTAGTTGAAGGGAATATATATATATATATATATATATATATATATATATATATATATATA
>NW_027185863.1:21668608-21773543 GCF_028583685.1 Petaurus breviceps papuanus | reverse complement strand
ATATATATATATATATATATATATATATATATATATATATATATATATATATATGAGGGTATATGGGCATATGAATACATATGTGAATGTGTGTATATATGTTTACAGGTATACATAGATAGAGCACAAAGGACCAATTTAACAGGAAGGGATGATACTTATAAGGTGAAATTAATAGGTGAGAGAGGAATATAATGAGAGGAGATGGGGAGAGACAGAATGGGGTAAACTTATCTCATATAGAACAGGCAAAGGAAAATGGTTACAATGGAGGGGAAGAATAGGAAGGCAAAAGGGAATGGGTCAACCTTATTCCCATTGAATTTTGCTTGAGGAGGGAATTAAATACACACTAAATAGGGTATCTCACCCTAGAGGAGAGTAGGGGAAAAGGGGATGAGAGGGGGGATGCTGGAAGGGAGGGCAGGCTTGGGGGGAGGGAAGTTGGAAGCACCCACTTTTGAAAAGGGAAGGGATCAAAGTAGAGAATAGAACAAGTGGGAGGTGGGATAGAAGGGAGGGAAATATAGTCAATCTTTTACAATATATCTTTTATGTTATTGTTTTGCATTAGCCACACATGTACAACCTATACTGAACTGCTTGTCTTCCCAGTAAGGAAAGTGAGGAAGGGAATGAATCTATAAGATATACAGGCACTGGGGCATAGAGATCCACTGGAAAAGTCAAAAGGGGTATGGGAGAAAATATAGGAGAGAGCAGATTGGAGGAGGGGATATCCTGTGGGAATGCTATATTGGGGCAGTGGGTAGGGGAAAAACAGGGAGAAAATTTGTAACTCAAAATCTGACAGAAATGAATGATGTAAATCAAAAGTTAAGAAAGCACTTGGAAAAAAGAAAAGAGCCGGAAATACTAGCGTATATAATCAAATAAAGGGATTAGAAGTGTTCAGAATGGGGAAAAAAAGATGAGAAATTCATGCAGTCTGAAATATAGTATTGAAGATGAGGAATAAGATTGGCTTTGCTTAAATCCCAAAAGACAAACCAGGAGCAATGAGTGCAAGTTGCTGCAAAATGAGTTTTGGATCAGTGTAAGGAAACTATCACTCAAGGATGGCCAAAAGTTTAGCCAAAGTAAGTTATAGAAATATCCAGCGAGGATATTGTAGAAACAAATTGTTGTTCAGATATGTGTTCAGATAGAGAAACTATGAAGTGTCTTCCAATTTGCAGATTCAATGATGATTCTTTGGATGACTTTGAGCTCCCAATGTAGCAAGTGGACAGTGAATTTGGGGTTTTCAGTGAAGTCCACATATGCCTTTATCATCCACTAGAATGTCACAGACTTTATGAAAAGCATTGCTGCTATCAAAGTACACTATATCTGAAGCATTCACATAGAAGATTACAAAATTAATCACATGGGACTCATTCATAGCAAACTCCTTCTGGCTCCAAGTAATCATTTATTCCCTTTTGATTGCTCACAAATAATTTGACACTAACAACATGAGGCATATTCGTTCACTTATAATATTTTCCTCCTGGACAATAAGGATAACATGATTATTCTGGTTGCCTGGGAATGGTGGGAAAGTGGAATTTCTAAAAGGACACACAAAGAAGAGCTTAAAAGGCACAAAAGACAAACTATCCATTTCACAAATTCTAAAACCAGTGCCATCCAATCCAGTCAATCTGTGATTTTGTGTGTATGTGTATATACACACAGCTAAACAGTACTTGGGTAGGGTTAAGTTTTATATAGCTTTGTGTGTATGTGTATGTGTGTGTCACACACATACATATACATATATATACAAACACAGACATATAATGTTAGCACCATTTTTATATTGGGTAGCATGTAAACAGGAGATGGTATAGAAATCACTGTTTTATCTCAGGATAGGTGTCAAGCATCTAAAAATATTTCTGAGCTATGTGGCTCTAGACAAAGATGTGATTTTAGACAAAATTGAATACAGAATAAAGATACCAGCAACACAATGGTAATCTTTTTCTTCCAATAGCTACACTCAAACAAAGATCTGCTAGAACACAGTTAATTCCTAATATCTTGACAGAGTGCTGGTTAATTTCTCTTCTAATTAGGACTAGGGAGTTTTCAATCCAGCAATTATTTCTTGTGGTTTAATTGATCAATGTAGACAAACAAAGCAGATGCTTTAGATCCTTTAGACACTTCAGGGACTGAATTATCTGATTTGATTTTCTACCTTGATGAAAATAATTGAAACTTTGGACATTTCTGTGGAGTGAGTAAAAATGCTGATTTGCTTTTGTTTTGCAGTTCCAAATATACCTAGACAAATATTGAAAGAATAAGCAGAGAAAACATTGAGGAATATAGAAATGCATGTGATTTTTATCTCATTTTTCTTAAATTTTAGAAAGTTATAAAATACAATAGTTACTATAATTGGGAACATGGCATATTGTCATAACTATATTCTTAGTAGCAAAATACATTGATGATAGCTATTTTAGACTGCATTTAGAATAATATGTCCATAGAAAGTAGCAAAATGCATTACTTTTCACACTTGGGGAGTTGAGAAATTCTAATAGTATTTCTGTAAAAGGTAATATATTTTCTCTTTTTTTATCATTCCTAAAGATTCTATATGAAAGAAACTATTATCATCGCTTAAAGTACAAGTTGGCTAAGAGAAGATAAAAGTAAAAAAATGCTAAATTACTCTGGTTAAAATTTTATGTTTAGCTCAACACTCCATAACAAAAGATAAACAGAGATAAAGTAGGACATTGATAAATTCCTCCTATAGGGAATGCTTTTACAACAGATGTTCCCTGAGCCTGCAAGCTGTATGAAATATATCCCATGATAGCCACATTTATAATAAAATGTTAAGTAAAGCAAAAATAGCCATATTACAATTATGAATCCTAATTGCCTGGAGAGTTGGAATGTAGCATTCACTGAATAAAAGTTGAACAAAGCAGTGTTAATGATCTGTACCTAACGAAATAGTACTTGACAGAGAATAATTATATATTTTTCCATAGATCCTTCCAAGTACCACATGTTTCTCCCTGTGCTTGCTTAAATTATATAATCAAAGTATCATCTCATAAGTCTAACTTTCATATTTCTTGTTTGTTTGGCTATGAAAAATGTGAACTCACACATACATACATACATACATACATACACGTAGAAAAAGCTAAACATTTATAAGATGTCATTAATGTAATTTCATCATTATGGTGTTTCAGTATTTGTACATTTTCTAGAACTTAGCTCTGAGGTTGAATTCTCCATAATTATGATTTTCCTTGGATACCGACCAGTACCATGAAGTTCTTTGTTAGGCATTCATTATACAGCAGTCTCACCTTATTGTCATCTTACTACAAGAAACCTTGAAGAGTAAGATACTGCAGCTTTCTTAAAAGGAAAAAAAATATATTCTTGGAACATAAAATGAAAGTCTAATGTGAATGGTCTGAGAAAACATCCTAAATTCAAAAACTGTGCCATAGAAAACACAATACCTTTGTTTTAATGTAAAGCCAGGGCTCCATGGGCAATTGAATCAGAGGATGGGGGACTATGATCTAATATTTCAGACTACAAATACACTTTTGCCTCAATGGTCTGAATAATTGAGTAGTTTTGGGGCTATGAATTATCTCCATCTCTTCACAGCACTTTGCCTATTGAGACTTAGGCCCTGTCTACATGCTGTGACTGAATTGACTGTCACATGCTTGATTGGGCCTTTCAACCATCTTATTAACCACTTGTGGGACAGTCATTCAAGTTGAATGTGTATCTTTCTGATTCAGTCATTGAAATCACTGAAATATCCTTTATTCCTCTTTGCTAGTGTTAACATAGTTACTCTTGCCTAACTATATTTTCTAAATAATTTGGAAAGTAATAAGTGGAGGTCACTATTTGTCATAGACTAGGTAAGAGTTTCACTAGTTTTTATGACTCAGAAGTTATCCATTAAACCTCAAAGTTAGGCATGATGTCAGAAATATTCCAGGAAATATGTTGCTGTCATTCATTTTTAAAGATGACCACCTATAAATTAGCCCAAATGGAACCATATAATGATATGACAAATATAATGAACACTTTAACACTGCTAAATATGACTGATTTAGCTAAGGTTTCAAGAGAAGGAAAATGAGGAGTAAAGATAAAACACAGTTGAAGAAAAGAAAGCTGTGTTTTATAATTTGTAAAGGTAATAGGCTCACATCAGGAATGGAAGGTATTTTAAAAAAATACGTAAGCTTTAATGACTGGTTAGAAGACAAACAGTTGAAAGGAGGATGGGAGCATTCAGGAAACAGTGAGGGAGGTACAAGAACAAATGAGAAGGGACAGGCAGAACTGTATGAGGCAAGAAAGGGGATAGTAAATGTATGCTGTAATTAATACCTATCTCTGAAGATCCAACTTCAAAAATTCTTCAGAAGTTTATTAGTATAATATATGTTTATAATTATTATTATTATTAAAATTACATTTTTCATTTCATTTGAGGTTCAATTATTCATTTCATTAAAGTAAAATGCCAAGTTTCAGGATGCACACTAATTGTTTTTATTTAATTATTTTAATTCAAAATCATGCCCTTGTTCAAAAAAAAAATTCAAGTCCAGTTAGTACAATACAAAAATTATAAAGAAGTGTCAGAATTTAAAAGATCATCCCAACTGGCAACATGGGGAAACATGCAGACTATATAATAACAAAAATGTCAAAGCAATGTAAGTAAAGAATTGACTTCAAAGTCAGAAATATCAAAGGTTCTAGTCCTGCTTCTATCACCTTCTGGATGTGTAAGACCTCAAGCTAGTCACCAATTTTCTCAGTAATCCACGCAACTCTAAAGTTCAAAGTTGCAGAGATGCCAACCTTCATCGGTGGAGGGAATTTCCTTCCTTTGGATTTCCCTATAATAACAAAATCATATATACAGTCTCTAACCAGGTATCAAAAATGACAGTCTTAACTGATATCATTTGAAATTTATAAATAACTTTCAAATAAATTATCTTATTGTGTCATCATAAAAACTTTGTGATGTAAACAGGATGGTTATTATTCTCCCCATTTGGAAGATTTAATATGACAACATTGTGTTTAAGGTTTACAATAGGCAGGAGCTCATTGGATCCTCCCAACCTTGTGAGGTATCCTATTTTTATAACTTAAGAAGCTGAGATCCAAGTGTCAGTACCAAAATGCAGAATCCACATTTCTCTCTCTGATTCCATTATTATTTTCCCCTATACCACACTGCCTCTCTATTGTATACAGATATTAGAGGGTGAGACACATGTGCATATACCTAGAATGTATATAGCACTTTAAGATTTTTAAAATGTTTTATTGGATATTGTGTTGAGATAAATAGATAGATAGATATAAGGTGTGTGTGTGTGTGTGTTTGTGTGGGTATCATAACTATTATGTGATTGCTGTAGGGAGTTCCCGGGTAAGACACTTCTATCAAAGTAATTTATTTGCAACTTGGTTTAGAGACTAGTCTGAAGAGCTTAGAAATTAATTGAATTTCCCAGCATCACACAACCAGTGTGTGACAGTGATAAGACTTCAGCTTATCACTTCCTAAATCTATAAAACCAGCATTCTTTCCACTATTCCACAACCCGCTCAATGATATCTTATCAGACAACATTTGACATATAAATGTCTTTTGACATAGATCAACATCCAATCCATCTTCTTGAATCAGGAATTAGCCATTATTGTCTTTGCAGAGACTGTTCCAGAAATCAGAGTTATTGACAATTCATACATTCAAGACTCTTCTCTCCCCTTCACCAAGCCCTTCTACACTCTCAAAATTTTTTCTCCTGTATGTACTGCCCTCCTTGGCGATTGTTCAGTTCATTTCCACCCAATTCCTAAAGCATCCCAGAAGTCTCTCACAATTCCTAGCAGGGTTTAATGTAACACTACACACACACACACACACACACACACACACACTCTTTTGGTACTATTATGCCAGTCTGATAACTCCAGACTTAGTTGTTTTGTTTTGTTTTTAAGTAAAATTAAGTCCAAAGTGCAGTTAATAGCATTATTGAATTTGAATTGCATTTTATAGAAGGAATACTCTAAGATTACGCAAACAATATTTACAAAATGAAAAAAAAATCTCATGCCTTCAAGGAGTTCAAAGTCAAATGGAATTAAAGATATTAAACATATACTCAACTTTAATATAGACATAAACAGAAGTTGTACGTCAACAGGTTCCAAGAAAATTGGTATTATACGAGCAGCAATTAAATGGTTCTGAGAGAGCATCTCGTAGGAATGGTAAAGTTAACAAGGATCATTTTACCTTCAGTAACTTTTTGTCTTCTAGTTAGAGTCTCGGGCAGCAGTATAAAGGCCTAAACTACAATTTAGAACAATTATTCCTGCCAATGTCATGTGAGGTAGTTTACTTTCTTATCCTAAAGACTCAGGTGAGTGTTTGAACGTTACTGAGAAGGTGCAAATAAGCAGGAACTAGTCAGATCAGGTAGACAATTACCTCCAGTGATTCCACTGGGGCAAGATCCATGTTAGAGTAATTTGAGGCTCTAACTTGGCACTAAGGCTATAAAGTTACTTTATTTGTTCTCCTATTCATTTTTATCATCCCAAACTCTCAAGTTATGCAGGGATACATCTGGATTTGTTTTCTTTCTAATTTATAAAGTTGAATTCTCTTTCTCATTAATTATTGTATTTTAGCACTTGACTCAACTCATTAAATTATTCATTTTATGTCCTGGTGAAACCTACTTTCTCAATATTAGTTAATCAATCAATCAATCAACATTTATTAAGGATATAGTATGTACCAGGTACTAGTTACTTATATATAACATTTTAATAAGCATTATCAGTGCCTTCTAGACATAAGAGACATCCAGCACAAAGGTATGGAGAATGGAGATAAGACATAATGTATAAGGAAGTAAAAGAAGGTCAGTTTCACTGAGTAAACTGAGGCCCAGGAAGATTAATGGATTTGTTCAAGATCACACAGCTGAAAGGCAAAATCAGGACAAGTATCCTAGCTTCTGTAGGGCAATATTCTTCCCACTACAACACTATGACTGATGATTTATTAGACATTAACTGTAATATAAGTCATTCCTAGCATGAGTGTTGATAACTCCATAGTCACTGGTATTTTAAAGTAGCAGCAGCTACAGCAACAGCAGAAATAGTAACAATAGTGATGATGACAGTGGTGATGGTAACAGTAGTAGTACTAGTGGGTGGTGGTTATGGTGTAGTAGTAGTAGTGGCAGCAGTAGTAGTTGTAGTTGTAGTTATTGTTGTTGTAGTTGGGTTGTGGGTAGTGGGGATGATAAACTCTCACTTTGGAAACACTGTCCACTGATTCAGATTAGCAACTTTTTTGTAATATAAGAGTCTTAGGGGCTTGACTGGGGCACTGAGAAGTCAAATGACTCTACCACAGTTATACAGGTGGTATATGTCACATAAAAGTCTTCCTGACTTCCTTCTCTCTACTGTCACTTTGATTCTTGATCCCTGCAAAATGCATACATCTTATAGTACTCTTGCAGTAATGGGATATATATGAAGGCAACTCATAGATGGTACATTTCTTTTGAGGGAGTTAAAAATCATTCAGTTCAATTCAACAAACATTTAAGTATCCAGTGAGTATAAAAAACTGTGCTTAGTACTAAGTAGAAATGCTGGGTTTCTATGTGAGAGTGAGATTCCTTGTAATATAATTTAGGAACCAGTTTTTGTTTTTGTTTTTTCCAGTTATGAACAATAGACTGGGAAAAGGTTTTGAATTTTTAAGATGTTTGATCATAGAGAAAAAATTTACCAGATTAAAAAGTTATGATGATGGTATAGGAACAGAATGATGGCCATATAGGGTAAAGTAAAATAGTTCATTAAAAAGAAGTAGTACTTTAGTTAAAATACAATGAGGGTATTTTAAAATGTATAGTACATTGTACAAAGCATATATATGCACAAATATGCATGTATATATACATATGTACAAGGTGCTATATTACACACACATAGACATGTCTATGTATAAAATATGCATATATGTACACATATATACATATATAAACCTAGGAATGTATATATATGCACATCATGTATATGTGTATATATATGGTGTGTATATATATATATCTGTATATATAGATATGAATAGAGATAGAGAGAGACAGAGACAGATAGAGATAGAGAGAGAGGTAGAGGTAGAGGTAGATGCAGATGCAGATATAGATATAGAGATATAGAGATAGATGCAGATACAGATGAAGATATAGAGATAGATAGATGTGTAGTAGAGCAAACACTAGAAACTTTCCACAGAACTGTAGAGATAGAAAAAGAAAGACTCTTCCCTATTATTTAACATATTTCTAGATATAAAAAGTGATAATAATAATAATAATAATAATGCAAGAGATGTAAAATTGCTGACATACATTCATAATGAAGAAATAAAATCATCCCTATTTGAAGACAAGATGTTTAGTTAGAAAACCACAAAGAATCAGCAAAATCAATAGCTTTGATTACATATTACATCACCCATATGAGAAGGTGCTCTAAATCACTATTGATGGGAGGAATGCAAATAAAAACAATTCAGAGGTACTATTTCATACCTATGAGATTGATTGAGAGGCAAAAAAAGGAGAATGACAAATTTTACAGATGTGGGGAAAATTAGATATTAATGCCCTCTTGGTAGAGTTATGAACTAAGTCAACCATTTTTTCGAACAATTTGGACCTATGCCCAAATGTCTATAAACCATGCATATCCTTTGACTTAGAAATACCAGTATGAGGTCTGTATTTAAAAGTAGATTTTAAAAAAAAAAAAAAAGGGAAAAGGACCTGTATGTACAAAAATATTTCTAGAAATTTTTTTTGGTGGTAAGTAGTTGGAAATTGGGAGGATGCCCATTAATTGGGGAATAACTGAACAAATTGTGCCACTTGATGTGATGGAATACTACTGTGCTATAATAAATGATGAGCAGAAAGCTCTCAGAAAAACCTGGAAAGACTTACATGAGCTGATGAAAAGTGAAATGTACTGTATACAAAGTAAAAGCAATAATGTAAGATGATCAGTTGTGAATGACTTGCTATTCCTTGCACTACAATGTTCCAAGACAACTCAGAAGGACATATGATGAAAAATGCTATACATTCCCAGACAAAGAAATAATGGTGCCTGAATACAGATTGAAGCATATTTTTTTTTACTTTATTTTTCTTGAAATTCGAGTTTCATTTGGTTTTGTTTTGATCTCTTTTCATTCACAACATAATTAATATGGAAATTTTAAAAATAAAAAATATCATATAGTCAATTTTCCAAGATCAATTTAATGCCATTATGAATAAAATGGAAAACATTTTATTAAAAATAAAATGTGACAAATATTCAGAGGTATACTCTTTGTTCAAGACCATATCTACTATAATAATGACAATAATCATAAAAGATGATGCTAACTGAACTGAGCTGGAATTTTAGTGTTATATCAATCAAGCTACAAAGGAGTTTTTTTTTAAGCAATCAGGGTTAAGTAACTTGCTCAGGGTTACATGGCCAGTTATTTCTGGGTGTAGTGCTAAGTGTCTGAGCCCAGATTTGATCCCCAGGTCATCTTGACACTGGAGCCAGTGCTCTTACTCGCTGAGCCACCTGGCAGCCCCAACAAAGGAGCTTTTTAAAAGGCCAACTAAAATAATAACAAAGTTTAATTAAAAGAATAAAAATTTTATTATCTCAAATTAAAATATTAATGTATGATAAAGGTATACTTCTTCCAGACCTTGCCTTAAACTATATTGTAATGTACTATATATATTATTGTACATATAAAATATAATTGATTATAAAATCATATAATTATATCATATGTAATATATCACCTAATGGTGGTTATAGCAACAACAGCAATTGGCCATGTTTTAAAATAGAAAAATAGTTCAATGGAGAGCAATGAATCAGTGAGAATAAAAACCAATCAAATTCAATAGTACAATGCTTGTTAATTCACAGAAAATAAATCGTTCATGGAAGTTCTTCCTGATTTGAAACAACTATTGGTAAAACTGGAAAGTCCTTTATTTAAAAAAGTAGGTTTAAACTACTATCATATAAAATAATAACTGTCATATATAAGATTTAATGTTTAAAAGGCTTTACATATATTACCTAAATTAATCTGCATAACAACCCTGTGAGATGGTTAATACAGATATTATTATTCACATTTTCTAGAGCAGGAAAGGGACTATTAAAGGGCTTAAGTGATTTACACCAAGTTCATACAGCTAGAAAAGACAGGATTTAAACCCAAGTATTTCCGCTTCCTTAAGGAAGAGATAACTGCCTCAGAACTATACTCTGCTTTAAAAATTGATTGATTTCATAACAACTGTGTTTTGTTTTTTCAGTTCTTGTGCCGTCAAAGTTTATCAGAAACTCATCTTAAAGAATCCTAGTTTTCCGTGGTTATTGCATGTACACTGACAGCACATTTGGGGTGCTTCTGCAAGGGCACCATTTTGGCATGAAACATGCTAAGCAAGATGAAGATATCATTCTTTGCCTAGAGCCACAGGCCCTTCCAAGAGCAGTGGGAAAAAACAAATGATTGTTAGGCTGGGTCAAATGCTAGATTGAAGAGATGCCCTGATTAAAAGGCTTAGCCAGAGGCAGAAAGCCCTTTCACTGTTCACCAATTCAAATATAAGGGCATTCAGCTCCTGCTAGTTTTCTGGTTAATTTGTCAAGTGTATAGGGCGTTAGGGATCAGAATAATGTATGAGCTTCAAAAGATTTGAAAGGGACTGGTTAGACTCAAACAGTTGGGTCCCAGAGCCAATGAAGCTATTATTCTTTTAATTTCTGCTGCTTTATTCTTTACAAATTCTTTTCTGATTTATTTTGTTGTTATCTGAGTCTGAAATTTATCTTGAAGCAATGTTCTTTAAGACAAACATTTTTTCAGTCATAGAAAGAGCTATTTTCTTTACAAAGTCAACAATAAAAAAATTAACAAGTCAGTGTAATAGGTAAACCTCAAAAGATTTTAAAAGTTTAATTTTGATCCAGTCTGTTTTAGTTCATAAACTTGAAAAGATCCAGTTTTCTTTTTATATTCCTATAACTTCCTGATTTCAGCTAAATCTGAACTATCACACAAAACAGTTTGACATGGATTTTATTTTTAATGATTCCAAAAGTTTCTGAGTTTCAACAGTAATGAAAATCCAGATTTCTAGTTCATGCAAAGTGGGAAGCAAAAGAAAAGGAAATGAGAAGCATGGGACTGTGGGGAAAGACAGCGAATCTTCATATTCAGACGTGAAACTCCTTAGACACGAACTATCCACTTAGAATGACGAGGTTCAGGGATGACAAAGCACTTAATCAGTTCAAAAGATAAAGACCTGATCCAGAATTTACACAAGAAAGGTCTTAGGACATCTCTATCTTTCTCACTGGCTAGGTCTAAAGTCAAGAAGTAGCTCCTGTAGAATTACAACCACCAATCACCTTACTAGGAATTACTACTACTGACCTCCTGCTTCATGTCCATAGAATGGAGAAAGTGATGCTCCAACAGAGTGCAAATTCCTGAGGAGTGGGGCAATTTTTTTTTTCATTGTATCTTTCTCTTTAGCACCTGATACAGACTTACGCACAGTAGGCTCCTAATAAATGCTTATTGGATTGGGATTATATTGGTTGTAAAGTCATTCTTTTGGGGGGAACTGGGTGATATAGTGGATAAAGTGCTGGGCCTGGAATTTGAAAGACTTACCTGTTGGTTCTCTTATATTCATTCTTCTTCTACCTTCTAGGAGTAACTAGAGGCACAGTGAAGAGAGTGCCAGTCCTGGAGACAGGTAGACTCATCTTCATGACTTCAAATCTGACCACAGATGTTTACTAGTTATGTGATCCTGGGCAAGAGATGTAATTCTGTTGCCTGAGTTTCCTCATCTGCAAAATGAACTGGAGAAGAAAATGGCAAACCACTGTAGTATCTTTGTCCCCAAAACAATGGGATCACAAAGAATCAGTCATGAATGAGTTCATTATTCTCCTTTCCTGATGTGACTTTACTCCCTTCCCTATCAAACAGATATACATTGGGAAAGAGCTGCTTTAGTCACAAGTATTTGTCTTTCATTTTCAAAGAAGACCCAATGACATCCTGAAGTGATATTTTTACTTGAGTGTGAATTGGATTTAAGTAAGTTAAAGTTGTTAGCCTCACTTTCTACTCCAGAGTCATCAAATTGTGACATCTCATGGCAAGATGAAAGTCAAGTTGACTAGCCGTGGTCCAGGATGCAGTGGATGACCTTGGCATCTCCGAAGTTTGACCAGGTTCTAAGCAGTCCACAGTATGTATTTCAGCTTCCTTCATGGCTATCAAAACAAGTTGTTCTCATCTCCCTATTCCACCAGGGGAAGTCTTCATAAGCTTAGGGGAGACATAACCTTACCTCACTGATAGGTATGAGGCCTGTTGGTTACTCTCAACCTGTTTTAGCACATCTGCCAAGACAATTTTACTGGGGTGTGGCTGTGCACGCTACAGATTCTTGGCATCACAGGTGAGAATTGTGTAACCAGTGGACACCAAAGATGGATAAGAAGCCTTGAAAAGAGCTTGGCAAGTCCTCACAGCAGAAGTGCTATCCTCCCTGAATATCCCCTACAACTCAACAGCACATTTAACAAGCAGGATGGTCACTAAAGAGAGAAAAACCACTTTGTCAACTGTGTTACCAAGGTAATTCCATCATTAATATTTTAGTTACTCCAGAAATTATGCTTATTCTCTTTGTGAAATCTCATTACTGAAGAATTCTTCTTTTTCCTACTCCAGAACAACCTAGCTGCAAATACATGTAATTCATCAAAGATTAGAAAGAGAAAGGATGTTTTTTTATTACCTCCTGGAATGAAGAAACATGGCCACTAGCTAATTCTTTATGAGTAAAAGTCATAGTAAATCTACTTTTTCATTGGTCATATGGATTTGTGTTTTTAAATTCATGATCCAAGAAATAAAAAATTTTGTCATTTGTAACATTTAAATTTTCTTCACAGGATTAAGTTTATTTCTTTTTGTGTGCTTATGTATATATATATATGTGTGTGTGTGTGTACATATATACATAAACTTATATATGTGTATACATGTATACATATGCATATACTCATACATAAACCTGTAAGGTACACATATTTTAATGATCAGTGACTTATTCTTTTCTACTAAGTGCTGGGTACACCCATAAAAGCAAACAAGAGAGTCTCTGGCCTCAGTCAGCTTATATTCTACTGGGAAAAGTGAATATACAAAGGGGAGTTAGGAAATTGTAGAAGAAAGAGCTATATAGAGTATAGAGTATGGCAGGAGACTGCAGAAACCAGTGGGATAGGCTAGGTCTTGGCTTCATAAGCAAAGGGGTCCACCTGTTAAAGCCAGTGTTTCCAGAAGTAGATTCCCAATATCTGCTAGGATGGAGGGTGGTTAGGAAAAGTTCAGGAAGTTTAGAAAAAATCAAAGGATCAAAGTCCAAAGGGTTTGAGTGATTTGCTCAGACATATCGGTAACAAGTATCAAATCTATTCAACCTAATAAAATTCAACCTAACTTCCTGTAGGCACAAGTTCAGCTCTTTTCCCACTATATCATGGGCTTGATGACAGTTTAAATAAGTTTGGAGATATTCATTCACTAGTTTGGCTGTAGGTTGATGAATTTTTTAGCACAAAAATAATTCTCAAAAGTCATTTATGCAATTGGTGAGGATTGGCAAACAGCATCTTTGGAGGAATTATCCATGGCAATGAAATCACAGATTCTTGAATCACTAACATTGACATAATTATTTAAGGTATGCAAAGAACTAAGATGGATTAGATAGAGAGATAGATGAGAGAGAGATGATAGATAGATGGACAGATAGATGATAGATAGATAGATAGATAGATAGATAGATAGATAGATAGATAGATAGATAGATAGATAGATAGACAGATAGATAGATCTCATTGGAGTCTCACCACAACCCTACAAGAAAGTTATTATGACTATTCCCATTCTATAGATGAAGCAGAGGGAGATTAGCTGATTTTTCTAAGGTTACATAGCTAATAAATGTTCAAGATCAGGTTCAAATTCACATCTTTCTTTCCAAAAGTCCAGTTCTCTATCCATTACACTAAACTGCCTTTGACTTTAAGGTAATGTCCAAATGGTTGATGTACCATAAGAGGATTTTTTGAGCAGTAACAAAAATGTCTATGCATTTGACCTTGTTATGACTTTTTCTTTGTTGTACTCCCCAACAGCATCACTCTTCTATGATGCTCGTCATTTACTAAGGTAGCCATATGATTAGCAGCAACCCCTCTTTATGCAGACAGGTACTTTAACTAATTCAACTTGCCAGGAATTATTGTGTCCAAAAAGAAAACTGGTAGATAAATTCTCCAGTGAAATTAGAATCACTCACTATAAATGTATCACCTACTGTATACGTAGTATTGTACAAGATTACACTGAGATTATGGACTATGAAGAAAAGAAAACCTATGTTCCTATGGAGATATTTTTTAAGTGCAATAGTACTAACAGGCGACATACATTAGCAAAGATAGCTACATTAAGGTAGCTGTGATATGTCCCTTAGAGCATGTGATACTGTCTAGGTTGGTGCATCACCAAGGCAATATTCACAGCATCAACAGCTACTATGAATATGCTGGCATAGTTCCAAATTGCAAAATATAACAGATTCTCCATATAAAAGAGAAAAGCAAAACATTTATTCAGACACCAAAAAGGCATATCCCTGAAACAGAAAACCAAGCCCATCATAGCAACAAAGAAATCTATACACAATAACACTGCAGAGGGCAACACCATGCCAAAGCTTTTCCCCTGCTTGGGCCTTCCCAAAAACAAACACTCACAAGCCTAGCTGTCTCCTTGCCTGCATCCTCTCTCTCCTTCCATTCTAACTGCTCTGACTCCCAGTTTTCTCTCAGCTCTTCTCCATCTTTCCTGCTTCACCTTTTCAGCACACTCCTCCTACCACAGGTTCCACGTGATTACATACAGCATATTAAGGGGCAAGGAAGATCTTTAAATTACCGTCACCATTACAATTGACCTTCTATGATGACAATTTCTTTCCAAGGCAAGATAGTTGCCAAATATACCATAAGATCTCATTATGAATACCACTATGGAATAAGTGCTCATGGAAAATTCTAAACTATCCTATCTTTAATGACACAGAGAGGGCCTTTTGCTGATCTCCATTTTCCCTTCCCTTCAATACCAGTGATTAACTCTAATTAATCAATGTCTATTCCACTTGCCTACTAACTTCTACCCCAAATGTAAATGGTATAATGCCTTTCATGAAGCAAGACACAGCAGTAAATTTCCAAGGCAATTCAAATGAAGAACTTCCAGGCACTGCTTACAAGGTCTGAAGATGTCATGTGTGTCTTCCCAGCTTGGATTCAGCCGTACTGTGCTCTCCTTGCTAGCATGTGTGACAGACTTAATACAGCATTTTTGAAAAATCACATCACGATGCTTTGAACAAGCAGTAGAGACATGGCTCACAGGACACTTCTCTGGCCTGCATACAAGCCAGCAACTCCTTTCAAAAAAATGTGCTTTTTGAGGTCAGAATCAAGAGAAATATAAATGATGGGACTGGCAGAAACCTGTCATACACATGGGACTTTACCCCCCTCCAATTCATTTGCATTCTGCTGTAGTGCTAATAGCCATGGTTTGTATACAACAGCTTGAATGATCTAATGTGGCCAGCTACCCACTCATTTCTTTTTAAATATACCCTCCCTTAACCCTTACCAGGTTCCACTCCCCATGCAGGAATAGCACTGGGCTTGCCAGGAAGTATTTTATTAACATTCAAAGAGGTCATTACTTCAAACAAGATTCATCTCAAACTCCACTGGAAAAAGCAAAGGAATGTGGGAGATGGTTATTTCTTTTGAGTAAAAACTGCATCTAATCAAAAAAAAGAGGAAAAGGGGTCCATATGCACAGACATATTTATAGCAACTTTTTTTCTTAGTAACCCCATACTGGGAAGTAAGGGAGTGCCTACCAACTGGGAAATGGATAAACACACTGTGGCATTTGAATATAATGGAATACTATTTTGCCATAAGAAATTACAAAATGGATAATTTCTAAGGAAGGTAAGAAGGTCTCTATGACCATATAGAGAATGAAGGGGACTGAAATGAAAGAATAATTCATTATATTATAGAGAAAAAAAACAATTTTAAAAACTTTAAACTCTGGTCAATGAAATTATAAATCTTGAAGCCAAAATATTGAAGAGGAAACATGACATTCACCTCCTACCAAAGAAGTGATGGCTTTAAAATGAAGAATGAGGCAAATATTTTTGTTCATGACCCATAAAGGAATCTGTTTTGCTAGACTATGAGTATTTGTTAAGAAGATTTTCTTTTTCTTTGTTCTTGTCATTGTTCTTTTGCAATAGGAGAGGTGGGAGAAGATAGAAGACCATGGGAGAGAGCACTAGTAAAAGTAAAATTTAAAACATTAATAATTTAAAATAGCCTTTAAATTGAACAATTTTTGAGCAGGGAGAGGTAACTACATCATCTGTAATAAACATCACATTTATTATTAGGAAAGATCCTTGGCTCCCAAGTGTAATGGTAATGGAATTTAAAGATGCCCTTGTATTGGCTTGTTTTTTGGGGTAAGTGTTAAAACCCAGAGCTTGTCAATCCCACTTGTGGTATAAACTTGTTGATGTGAAGAGAAGGGGCAGAACTGGGAGGAGCTGGTGCCATGGATAGAGAGGCCCAAGCAGAAAGAGGCCAAGAAGAACTTTTGGAAGCAGCATCGTGGAGGCAGAGAGAGAGAGAGAGAGAATTGCTGGGGGCCGGAGTTGCTTGAGAGAGAGAGAACTGCCAGCCAAAGCCACCCAGATTGCTGAGGGCCAGTTGGAGCTGCCCAGGACTTTTCAGAACTGCCACCCAGAGCTGCCGAGTTCTGAGGAGGCATGACTGTGGTGCTGGTATTTTTTTTGTCTGTTTTGACATTAGTTTGCCAGATTCGTTTCCTGGTAAAGGAGAGTGCTGTTGTTTCAGAGGGTCTGGAATCTTAGTGTTGGTTCAGAAGCCCTGTAAGAGGATTTTCTTGTTGTATGTTTACAAAAACCCTGGAGGAGGGTCTTGCTAATGTTTCCAGGGTCCTGAGACTGTTCTGCAAGTAGAGAGTGAATTGATGAGGACACTAGAAATACATTATGGCTTTGTTGTTTTGTCTCCCCAGGAACAGAGATTGCTAACAACTTGCCTCAGGTTAAGATGAAGAAAAAACCTTTCCTTGGGTATTGAATGCTGTGATGCTATCATAACCTTGTTGTGGCTTGGGGTAGATGGCCTTTTTGCTCTACACTGCCCCTTTGAGAAGGTGCTTGGTGGTAACTGGTGATAATTGTGATTCAGTTGTGATCCAAGGGTGGAGTACTTTGATATTTGTGCTTTGTGACTGACCAAATGAATGTACTTTGTTTATGATTGGGAACTAATCTCCAGTTGAATGGAGAGAAGACTTTGTGATTGACTAAATGAATGCACTGAGCAGGGGTACAGTACTTGGACCTTAGTACTTTGTGATTTAATTGAGGATTTACTAAATTATTGTGTTACACTTGGTGAATGCTGTATTTTGATTTTCTGTGAAAGTTTTGCCTTAATCTGTCACTAAATAAATGGAGTTTGCTATGCTCCTAATCCAAACCTGGAAGCTGCTTGTGCTTGGTGTTGCACCAAGTCAGAAGGCCTGGTTTCCAATCTCAATTCTGCTAATGCTTATCTAATTTTGTACAACTCATTGGACCTTAGTTTCTTTATCTGTCAAAAGAAAGAGGAAGAATAGCTGACCTTTGACATCTCCTTCCAACTCTAAATATCTGAACCTCAGATTCTATAATCCTAAACTCTTTCTCCTGTATGTTGAATATTGTACACAAATCAGTGTTTTTCCTGCATTCAAGTTACATAGTAAAGACACACATGGTATGACATAGAAGAAGACAAGATTTTTTTTTTAAAGAACAAAGGAAAGGAGGCAACTTGAAGGAAAAATATTGAGGAGAAGCTTAGAAGAATTAACATCCTTTCTTATCTCACACTTTCATTTTTCCTTTGTGTAAATGAAAATATGGGGCGTGTGTCTCAATCTAGGATAAGGGATTTGGGGTCTGAAGATTTGGGTTCCAATCCCATTTTCCCACATTTATTAGCTATGTGATCTTGGGTAAATCATAGCTAATCTGAGCCTTAGTTTCTTCATTTCTACATAGTGACACCTTTCCCCTACTGAATAACCTCTCCTGCACTTCTTTCTTTCCCTAATTTCATAATTTCTTTCTCTGATGCTACCAATAACCCTATTGCCCATCTTCTAACTTCTTTCTTCTGAAACTTTCATATCCACCCAATTGCAAATTCCAATTAATTCTATCTCAGCAATGCGTCTTGCATGTATCCTATCTTATGTATTCTGTCACCTACGTCCTACAAACCCTCATCACGACCCTCTTGTAATAGTTTCTCAAGTTCATTCCCCTTTCCCTTTCAATCTTCCCTTCAAAATGATCATAATGATCTTTCTTAGAAAAAGAGCTGATACAAGGTTACTCCTCTGTCAAAAAAATGTTCACTAAGACCTGATTATAAAGGTCAGGATCTTTGCCCAATATTCAAGACCTGTAGAAAACTAACACTACCAAATTTTCCAATGTCATCCCCTGTCCCAAATTCCCATTACCATCATAATACTCCATCCTACAAATAAAACTTCCTACTCTGTGTCACAAAAAATGCTCCATAGAAACTCAAGCCTTTGAGCCTTTGCTTAAAATTTCCCCCCAGGTTTTAGAGAACTCTCTTTCCCCATATTCTTTTACTGAATTCTTACTCATATTTCTAAACCTAACTGAAATTCTACCTTCTCAATAAAGCCTTCTGAGGGACTCCCAGTAAGCAAATGACCTTCCCCTTTAAACTTCACAAAGAACTTTTTGATGAACTTTCTACTGAAGTAATTCTACGATGTTTAATAGTATACTCCACATGTTTTTGTCTTAGCCCTCCAGAACCCTGAGAGCAGGAACTAGATCTTATGTATACTTTTTTTTTCAAAATCTCTCTTAACACTCAGACCACTGGTCTTCACATTATAGGTACTTAAATAAAATGTGTTAAATCCACGAAAGAGGAATACTTGCATCATTTTAGCCACACAGTAGACTCTTCAAAAATACTTACTGAATTGTTGATTGATATAGTACATGAAGTGAAAAGAGGGTCACATGCATGATATGTGTAAAGCACTTTGCAAACCTTAAAATATAACATAAATGTAATCTGGGTAAGCACACCCAAACTACTGATGCAATGGTATCTACATGGCACTTGTTTGTATAATTTAGTCTTGTCTCATTTTGGTCAAATAAGATAATCAAACTCCATTCTGAAACAGTTGGCAAATTTGCCAAATATGTCTGCTTTTCTCTTTATGTTGTTTAATAATTGACATGTAGAGAGACAGCACTTATACATTTGCAAAGTGCTTTACACGTATTATCTGTCATTTAATTCTCATAACAACTTTATAAGGCAGGCACCAACAACTACTTTTGCAAATGAGAAAATTGAGCCCCACACAGATGAAATTCTTTGTTCATGGTTATATAGCTTAAGTGAGTGTCTTATGAGATATAAATCTGAGTCTTTTCTTTTTCCAGGTCCCTTTCCATTCCTCCATGCTTCCTATGTGGTTTAGACTCAATTATTATGTTCAGAATATAAGAAATATAATAAAAAAGTTGGAAATAAAATGGAATCACACTGAAATAGGTGGATGGTAATGGAGTATGAGACTATATGGGAACTTGGCTGTATCTATACTTGCCATAGGATAGAATTGAGTACCAAGTTTGTAATTTGTAGCCCCCAACCAAGAGAATTTAATTACCAAAAACCAGAACTCTCTGTTCCAAGGTAGCTTCATCTGTGAAGCAGTACTGTAGCAAGGACCTTGAGGCATGAAGTGAGGCTCCAGTGTATTTGGTGAAAAAGCATTGAAGTTTTCAGCCTAATAGAAGCCCTGCTATCAATAAAAACTATGTGATATAAAGGGGACATGAAAGACCATGAATGCAAACCTAACAGAGCTATTCTAAACTTCAAAAGGAATGCTTTGTTGGAGTCTGAGAATAAAGTCTGAATTTTCTTATTTTAGTTTATTACATCTTTTTATTTGAATAGAAGAGACTAGACCTTATTCTTGGCAGCTTTCAGAAAAAAAAATATTTCTGCTCTTATTTCATATTGCTGTTTCAAGACACAAAAATAAATGAAAAGTTATACACACAATGAAAAAAAAATCCCTTCTTTTACTGAAGATGCACTGGAAGGCAGCCTTGACTTATCTGTTCCAAAAGTATGTCTTAAATATTCTAAAACTTTAACTATGTGTCAAATGTAGGCAGCTTTCACTCAACATTTCACAAATCCATTATATCAATGAATACCTATTAAGGCAGATTTCCCAGTAAATCCAATGGAGATGAGCAACTTGCCAACATGCATCCACATTGGTTGATTAGTACAACTGTAGATGGAAAGAATAAAATAACCATTAACTAAAGATATCTCAAAAGAGTACTGCAATGAAATATTTGTAAAACTCTTAGTACAATGCCTGCCACACAGTATGCTATTTAATGAATGCTTTTTCCTTTGTCTCCCCTTTTTCCTTCCCAAAAGAGAAGTGCAATCAGGAGTGTGCTGATCTTCATTATAGAATGGGCTTTGGGAAGGGGGGATGTTTCAGATTTAATATGCAATATTAGCATTTTCTACATAACTTTGTTAAGACTAGACAATTTAAAAATAATAAAAGAAGCTCTGATTTATAGCATTTGCCAATTTCTAAGATACACATGCTCACACTGAAAATTTAAGAATTAGCTTGAGCTGGTTCCACCATACTCTTGATGACAACCCAAGATCAGTGAACTAAGAGTAAGAGAAGATTTAAGTGGTTTAATTAGTTCAGGATTTGAAACCCAGATGAACTGTATTTGAGGTTCCATCAGAAGTTTAGATATATTCTCTGAACCACCAGCACCAATCTTTTGGAAATAACTGAAAAATAGAAATGCCAGATGAATGGAGATGGATACGTGTCCCAATTTTCAAAAAGGAAGAAATAATTTTTGAACCTACAGTCTGGTAAACTTGATACGGAATTATAACAAAATCTTAATAAATATTATTAAATTGGTGGCTTTTAATTATTATGAAAACAAATCTTTCCTTGTTTAGCTGTTTGGTAGTGATGGGTGAAACACAACTCTTCTCCTTATTGTTTCAAAAATCAGTAGTCTCCTGAGCAATGGTCTTTTCATCAGGAATACTTAGAATTTCTTGATTTCATTAAAAATCTATTTTTCCTTTAGAGATAATCCTCAGTTTTTCTGGATAATTTATTTTTAGTTGTAAACCTCTATCCATTTGTCTTTTGGAATATCATTTTTATATGCAGTTGTTCCACTTAGCATCTTACTTGCTAAATCTTGTGTGAGTTTGACTGATTTTTTTTTTGTTACTTGAACATTTAGTTTCTTTCTGGTTACTTGAAATATTTTTATTTGGTTTAGTATCTGGATTTGGCCAAAATGTTCCAGGAAATTTTCATGTATTTTCATTTGCTCTGTTTTTAAATATATTTGGACAGTTTCCTATCATGATTTCTTTTAAATATGATATCAAGGGTTTTTTTTTTTTAATATAATACCTTGCTTCCTCCTATTTTTTCAATCTTTCATCTTTGTTTTACTAGGTCCTGTTGCTTCAGTGATGGAGTCATTAACCTCTGTTAATTCCAGTCTGATTATCAGAGAGTCTGTTACTTGGGTCACAACAACCTTTTGTTGGAGTATCTGGGGATGGAACTGAGTTGTTCTGCTTCCTCCACTTTACCATATTGTTTATACTTTCTAAGAAAAAATGCCGAAAAAAATTAAAGGCTTGCTTCATAAGAGGTCGTTGGAGTAATTGTGGAGGGAATTGGACTACATATCGCTTCCTCCATTTCACCATGTTTATGTTTTCTAAGAAAAATTGCTGAACAAAAATTAAATGACATGCTTCCAAAGAGGGATTCATTTATCACATGGTAGGTAGGAATTGATGTCCTTTCAGTCCTATTCAACTCAAGATTTTATGAATAAATTCTGTGAAATGAAAACTAGTTTTCAATGGTGTGGCTAAAATTCAACTAATTCTGTTTCCAAATCAATGGATTAAATCATAATCAAATTAGTTTAATATAGTCATTTTAATGACTGATTTTTAACATAGAGTTCAACTTAACAGATGTAGATTGGATGGCCCACAGTAATAGTGTGCATCTGCTCATTTTCTTTGAAATATATGAAATAAAACCCTCTACAGAACAGATGCATTCAAAAGTCCCTATTGAAATAGCAGTCAATTTATTTAATGAAAACATTACTGCTTTGATCAGTATTTATACATTCTGTTGTAAATGTAGCTGTATGCTGTGGTCTCCGTGGGTGAGATGAGGAAAGATATAGGGGTGGCTCAGGGCATGTTACATTTAGACAAACAACAAAAGCCAAGTAAACAACATTTCTCTTTGTACACTTTAGCTTCCATTTAGACATATTTTGAATGTAATGAAGCAAGTCTCCCATGGAAGAGAGGTATTAAACCATGAAATGCAAATGTATGCATTATGTAAAGGAAGGAAAAGAGATAAATGTAACCTTGGAGTAGATTCTGCAGACTAAGTGAAGGACTTAAGACTTTAACAGGGCTTTATTTATCAACCATGGTGAAGCATCCAACAGATTTGTCAGAAGGTTCATCTCTTTTAATAGTTCATGCACAAAAGAACAAATTAATTAGGGAGCAAAAATTTACTAAGTGCCTACTAAGTACCACATACTTTTTCTAGGTGCTGAGGGTACAAAGGCAAAAATGAAAGTCTCTGTTCTCAAAGTGTTTATATGTGACAGCACATAACCATATAGAATATATTCTAAAACATAATACCTTGGGGTTTGGAGTACATTAACAGCTAGGGTTTAGGAGTAGCAGAAAATAATGTTTAAGTTGAATCTTGAAGGAAACCAGGATTCTTATGATCCCTACATTAACTTTATCTTTAGCATACATATGTAGAAAGTACTTGCCAAGTGAAGAGACATTTTTATAGCCTCTGGGCAAGAATAATTGAAAATAAGAACTTGTTTGTAAAATCTTATGGAAGGTAGTGTTAGAATCTAGATAAGATATCTCAGAAAATAGCAAGAAGCAGAGGGGAAGAAAAAACAAGCTTTCAAAAAGTTTAGCAAAGTATCCAATTAAGTTAGATCAACCTGAGAATGTCTGAACAGGATTCTAGAAGGACAACCTACAGACACAAGAAAGAAGAAGAATACACACCACACACACACACACACACACACACACACAGTTACTAAGGGGTATAAATTAGGGGTGATTAAGTCACTTGGGGAAGATGATTTTTTCTGAGGTTGGATTTGAATTCTGGTCCTTGTAATTATGGTGCTAGTACTCTATGCACTGCACCATCTAACTGTTTATTCCCTTCTCCTAGCCTTCTTCTTCTCTTCAAAGAAAGGTAAATTTTGATGATCATAAGCTGCCCACTTAACTTGGGACTTACTAGCTAGATTTCTTCTTTCCTTCCTGCCTGCCTTCCTTCCTTCCTTCCTAAAACCTCAAACCCAGAGAACTCTTAAACTCATAGATTAGAACAAAAGAGGTCCCTGCCCAAGCTCCACTTAATGGCTGTATTTTGGGCCCCCTGGTTTAGAATGAATGTTAATGGGAACTGTTTCTATTTGAAACAACTCTGAGGATCTTCCCTTCCCAGCTTGATTTTTTTTTCTTTTTCTAATTAAAGGCACCATCCTTTGACTCACTTCTTAAGGAGGACTATTCACTGAATGGGCTTTGCTTCACTCTGAGTGAGTAGATGACTTAGCCTACAAGGGGCAGGATCTCCCATTGCACCCTGGGTCATTTCCAGTTATCCTGATCTGGTCACTGGATCCAGATGGCTGTGGAGAAGAAAGGGAGACTGGTGACCTTGCACAGGCCTCCCTCACTAAAATAAAAGTCAACTGCAAGTCATATCCTCATTTCCCTGATGCCACAATGATCCTCTTTGAAAATGAAGGATAAACACAATAACAATACACACATACACACACATACAAGTACACACATACATAACATTATGTTTTCTGTTAATGGTGGT
Source organism: Petaurus breviceps papuanus (assembly GCF_028583685.1). NCBI lineage: Eukaryota > Metazoa > Chordata > Mammalia > Diprotodontia > Petauridae > Petaurus > Petaurus breviceps. Next base: position 21,749,059 of record NW_027185863.1, on the reverse strand, counting down.
GGAAACAACAAATTTTCCTCCAATGACTATATTCTCAGAAAGAAATGGAAATTTCAGAAAAAAGCAAAAATAGAAAGACTTGCTAGACCAGACAAAGCATGCACTGAGGAGATGAGTAATGGAGGTAACATAATTTTTAGTCACAAAGTGAACAGTTCTAAGGTATATGAAAAAAGAGAAAATGACAAATTATTAGAAAGAAAAAAAGCATGGACAATATCACCTTCAGTCAAGGGTGATAAGAGGTTATAAATATTAATTTTTACTTTCTCATTTCAAAAGAATCTTCATGAGAGAAATTTTCAAAAGTATCAATGATTGGTATAATGGATAAAAATAAGTGTATATATAATGATATATGTGTGTATACATGCATATGTGTATATAAGTGTATGTGGTAGAATTTCAGAAGCAATTTCCACTATGGCCTAATGATATGAACATTATAACCATAAAATAGACTGTCAAATGTAGAAAATCATAACTCCCATTGAATTTATTGTTTATCAACATTCAATTGAGCAAAATGCAACTTTAAAATTAGGTGTCTCCCATTTATATGTTCAAGATCCTACTAGATTTTTGAATAGGTAAAACAAGATTACGTAATTTTAAAATAATCATCCTCTGATTACAAATATCAAATAAGAAGCAAGATTGGGAGCCTGATGCTCAATAAATATCTTATCCACTGTCTTAAAGAATATCTAGTGCAGTGTCCACAGGGAAGAGGGTTCACTGGAGATGGTAGTTTCCTTTAGATGCTCCTCTTGTGAATATTATTGCAAGAATGTAGATCTAAATGGGATCCATGAGCACTGGAAAGAATTTGGCCTGGGCTATCTACACAGAAAATACAAAGAGCACGAAGTTGCAGTTTTAAGGACAAACCCTAAACTGTGTATGATGGAAGGACAAAGGAGACAAACAATAAGCCAGGTGCAGAATTAAATATCAAGAAAACAGGGGAGGGGGTGGAGCCAAGATGGCAGTGTAGAGGAAGGACTTCTGCAGGGCTCCCCCTTCCACCTCCTCCAATACATGTAAAAAATGACTCTAAACAAATTTTAGAGGTATAAAACCCACAAAGTGACAGAGAGAAACTAACTTCCCATGGAAGAAAGCCCAGCAGGCTGGCAGGAAGGGCCCAGAACAGCCCTGCATGAGCGGTTTTAGCCTCAGGGTGACCTGACCAGGCACAGCAAGAGGAACTTTGGGAGAGTGGACCAACAGCAGCTGTGGTTTCCGAATTATCAATCCATAAATGCCAAAGACAAAGTGAGAGGTCAGTGGACTTTGAGAACAGGGAGCCCCAGAGTGCGGTCCAGCCTCTGCCCCAACAGCTAGAAGTAGCTGCTTCATGGCAGCTTCAGAGCTCCTGGCCTGCAGATTGTGGGGGTACCAAGCAACCAGTCTGAGGAGTGATGGCTCTGGCTGTAACTAGCTTGGATCTGAATCCCTGTCCTGGGTGGAGGTCCTGGGGTGTTGACCAGTGTGCCAGAGCAAGTGGAAGCTTCTGAGAGGGCACCCAAGTAATACCTCCAGCAGCTGAGAAAACACCAGAAAGACAAGGCCCTCCTCTCTGAACGCAGAGTTCTACTGTGGCAAAAAGCTCAAGAGTCAAGTGGTTGAGTGGCAACATGAGCAAGGAGGGGAAGTGGGAAAAGCACAGTGATCCGACTTTGGATTCCTTTTTTGGGGACAAAAAGGATCAAGGCATGGAGCCAGAGAAAGACAACGAAGACAGAACTCCTTCAACAAAAGTTTCCCAGAAAAATATGAACTGGTTATAGTCCACAGAGGAGCTTAAGATGGATTTTGAAAATCAAATAAGAGAAGTGGAGCAAAAATTGGGAAGAGAAATGAGAATGATGCAAGAAAATTATCAAATGAGAGGAAACAGCCTAACTCAAAAAAAAAAAAAAAACACCTTAAAAAATAGACTAACTCAAATGGCAAAAGAGGCTCAAAAATCCAATGAGAAGAAGAATGCCTTAAAGAGTCAATTTTGCCAGATGGAATAAGAATCTCAAAAACTCACTGAAGAGAAGCATTCCTTCAGAATTAGATTGGAGCAAATAGAAGACATCGACTTTATGAGAAAACAAGATACTATTAAACAGATCCAAACAAATGAAAAAATAGAAGGCAATGTGAAATATCTCATTGGCAAAACCATTGACCTAGAAAATAGATCCAGGAGAGATAATTTTAAAATTATTGGACTACCTGAAAGTCACAATAAAAAAAAAAGAACCTAGAAATCATCCTTCAAGAAATTCTCAAGGAAAATTGCCCTAATGTTTTAGAACAAGAAGGCAAAAAATAGAGGTTTAAAGAATCCACTCATCACCTCCTGAAAAAGATCCCAAAAAGAATACTCCGAGGAATATGATTGTCAGGTTCTGGAGTTCCCAGATCAAGGAGAAAATATTAGAAGCAGCCTGGAAGAAATAATTTGAATGTTTTGGAAACATAATAAGGATAATACAGAATCTGGCATGTTCTACACTGAGGGATCAGAGGGCTTGGAATATGAGGTTCTGGAGGTCAAAGGAGCTGGGATTAAAACCAAGAATTACCTACCCAGCAAAACTGAGTATCTTGTTTCAGGGGAAAATATAGTCATTCAATGGAATAGAGGACTTTCAAACATTCATGATGAAAAAATCAGAATTGAATAGAAAATTTGACATTCAGATACGAGAAGCATGAGAAGGTAAACAAGGAAAAGAAATCATAAGAAACTTATCAAAGTTGTACTATTTACATTCCTTTATAGAAAAATGGACATTGCAACTTATGAAACTTTTCTCAGTGTGAGAATATTTGAAGGGAATACACAGAGAGAGAGAGAGAGAGAGAGAGAAAGAGAGACATATATATATATATATATATATATATATGTTTATATTGGATGGTATATGGGCATATGAATACATATGTGAGTGTGTCTTTATATGTGTACATACATAGACAGAAGGCACAGGACCAGTTGAATAGGAAAGGATTATATTTAAAAGGTGAAATTTAGAGGTGAGAGAGGAATTTAATGAGAGGAAATAGGGAGAGACAGAATGGGGTAAATTATCTCATATAGAAGAGGCAAAGGAAAACTGTTACAATGGAGGGGAAGAACAGGAAGGCAAAAGGGAATGAGACAACCTTAATCTCATTGAATTTGGCTTAGGGTATCTCACCCTACAGGAGAGTAGGAGGAAGGAGTTGAGAGGGGGGATGATGAAGGGGAGGCCAGGTTGGAGGGGAGGGAAGTTGGAAGCATACACTTTTGAAAAGGGTCAGGGTCAAAGTAGAGAATAGAACAAGTGGGGGGGGGCGGGATAAGATGGAGGGAAACATGATCAGTCTTTCACAATATATCCACTATGGAAAGGTTTTTCATAGATACACATGTACAACCTATATTGAATTGCTTAACTTCCCAGTAAGGGTGGGTGATAAGGGAGGAAGGGAAAGAATGTGGAATTCAAAGTTTTAAAATCAAATATTTAAATATACATATATATATTTATATATATATATTTTTTTTTCATGCAACTGAGAAATAAGATATACAGACACGGGGGCATGGAGATCCATCTTGCCCTACTGGAAAGTCAGAGGGGGCATGGGGAAGGTTATAGGAGAGAGCAGATTGGGGGAGGGCGTTTTTGGTGGAATCACTGTTTTGGGGTTGTGGATAGGGGAAATATGGAGAGAAAATTTGTAACTCAAAATCTTGTGGAAACGAATGATGTAAACTAAAAATATACATAAAATTTAATTTAAAAAAGAAAACAAGGAACTGGACTTCATAAATAAGTAATATAACATTTTCAAGAAATATTAATTTTTCCCTGATATTAAATCCTTTTCATTTCACTTCAATATTTTTAATATATTCTTCTGTTAATGCTGTGTGACTAAAAAATCATGGGATTCTTTCAACTCTCAGAAACTAAAATTGTGTTTTACCAGAAAAGCGAAAGAAAAGCATGTAGTAGGCTCAAGCAGGCTACAATATAGAATTAATGATAAATGCCATTCATGGAGCAAAAATGCATATTCTCAGTAAAAGAGATGGTCTGATCTTAAAGGAAGAGGGAGAGTTAACATATGGTCAGTCTCCATTCACTGGTATCCGTGTAATATCAAGAGGCAAAAATGAAGGCCTCCAAAATACTGGGTGGTTTATCTTGTGAAGGGTTTATGAAAAGGTGTGAAAAAGAATCACACTGGATAAAAATCATACTAGTTAACTTAAATTGTATCACTGAAATTAATATCCATAATGATAACACCTATATGTCTAAGGGTTTTTTTTTTTCTCCACTGATATATTAAAGTACATTTGTAAAGAACTTTATAGAACATAAAGTTCTGTGTAAATATCTATTATTATTTTGTCAATGTTATTTTTGTTTTTATAGCGATAAAATTAACTGGAGCTTTGTCCACTCTCCACTTTACATCATGTTGCAGAGATACAATTCATGAATAGAAGATGAAAGGGAAAAAAATAAAGTTGACTCTAGGCTAGACCTATAATTTTAGCTTCAGACAAATTGAAACCTGGAAGCTTTTCATGTGTTCTCTTGTTCTTGACCAAAATATACATGATTACTATGCTACCCTCTAGGATATAAAAGTTGACTACATAGCCTCCCTCACCCAAACACACATTCTAAATCTGAGGCTCATTGATGCATGACAGTGAAAAAATTAGTCAAAAATGCTAAAGGAGAAAAGAGTCAGTCTTTTAATTTAGTATCATATAAACTGTCCTCTATCCTGTTCCCCCCAAGAAAAAGCTGTTAAACTGAATTTAAACAAAAAATTAAACTGCATATAATCAAATAAATTTGTGTGTAGACACATGTATTGAGTCTTCCTCAGATTACAGGGGTGGGTGGCATAGGCGGGATGGAGCAGGAGAAAGAGAGTAAATCATGTAATACTGGCCTTGGCTACCTTCCTAGATTGATTTAACAGAGAACTTTCTTTTCAACTTGTCTCCCTTTCAAAATGCTTAAAGGTTTCATTTCAAGTATATCTATTAGAGCAAAAAAATCTCAACCTTTTACTATTACGGAAAAGAAGTTCTTGAAACTTCCATTTAGAGACCTTCATTTTTTCCAGTTAAAATAGCCAATTATGAAAAAAAAAACTAATGGGTCACATTTTATTAGGAATAGAAATAGGTTTTAAAAATATTCCATCTGTAACACGGTGGCTGTAAGAACTCCCAGAAATCAATTTGCATAATTCTGCTGTGGTAAAAGTGCACTGGACTTCAAGACACAACACGAAGTTTGAATGCCTGCTCTACAGAATAGCTCTATAATTTAATTTGTCTGATCCTCAGTTTCCAATCTGTTAAGTGGACATGATTATCTGAATTGTGTGCTTTAAAGAATTGTTTTGAGGCTAAAATGAGTGTGTATCTTTTGCACCCCTCTGGGCAACCCATGAATTTCTAATTCATATTTTGGACTTTGAGGGTTACCCACAGAGACCAACCAGGACAAGTACAAAGTAGGTTGTGTGGTTCATACTTCCCATAGTATAGCTTCTGAACTTTCATCAATCTCATTATTTTTCAAAAGTCAGACAGGGGACACAATTACCTCTAATCAAAGAACATTTACTGATATGTAATAATAAGAAAAGTAATAGCAAAACATCTACTTATTTAACTGGGCATAAACTCTTTAAAATGTAGATAGCTTCAGTGGTAAGGATGACTACTTAAAGAGTCCCCAAGTGGAAATGCTTCCAAATAACGAACATAAGGGATCAAAATACTTTATTCACCTTTACCATCATCAGAGTCATCTTCGAAGCCTTCTTGTGAGATCGTCATTTTTCTTCTCATGGGAAAGAGTACCTCTGATCAGTGATTTATTTTGCTCCATTCATTGGTCCTGTTTCTGGGTAGGATTCCTGGCATTAATGTTTGGTTATGGTCACCATACCTTCCAACTTGAGGTTTAGCTGAAATTCTGACTCAAAGGACCCATACAGAGATTTGGAAAGAAGTGAATCTCATACCCTAGGTCCAGCAGTTTCTTTGCTGCATTCTCTAATATTTTCAGTTTGGGATTGAGCTAAAATCCTGGCCAAGATCTTAGGTTATTGCTGTGCTCATTGGGTAAGAACTAGAAATTCTGCGTTAGGTCCGCCAGGTATGTCAGATCTAGGGCTGACACCACCACCCTCCAGGCACAAGTCTACCTGCCTTCTCTGGTGAACTAACCAAGGTTCTGACTCAGAAACTGTTCTGTGTTCCAATGGACCTTGTCATATACCATTGAGGACAGGGGAGGAAGAAAGTGCCACTCCTAACCCTTTACTATATTCTTCAAGAGAGGTAAGGAAAAAGCTGAAGAATAATGTTATGGTAATGTTTGTTTTATTTCATAAATTAAAAATAAAATAAATTAAATTTAAAAAAAAGAAAAAAACTGCAATTGAATTCCTGGAAGTGAGAGGGATGTACTGCTAACTTGTTGTTGTTGTTGCCGTTGTTTATCTGGAAAACAAAGGAAGGCGAGGTCAATCTTCTCAGCCCAGCACCAAAAGTTCCTGTCTCTCAGTTGCATTCATCCTGGGTCCAACAACCTGTAATTTCACCAGATTAAGAAATAATTTCACACCTTTTTGTTGGGTTATTTAAGTAGCTCCTTGACATTCTATTGTGAAATATTTTGGGAAAATTTCCCCCCAAAATGACTTACTTTATCAGTATCTATATCTCTAATCTCATACACAGATAAGAGAAAAAAAGAGAGGGAGAAAGAGAGGGAGGGAAAGGGGGGAGGCAGGACAGACACACACACACACACACACACACACACAGATAGCAAGAAAGATCCCACACTTGTGATAATCCTGATTTCCTGATACAGGGAAATCCTGAGTGAAGAAATTATGCCTATACCTTCTGTGCAATTTACAATCTAAAGAACTAATAAGAGCACTGAGAGCTTAAGTGACTTGACCAGAGTCATGGTGAGTATATATTAGAGGCAGAACTTGAATCCAATTTGTCTTAACTTCAACACCAACATTCTTGAATTAATATTGTACTACTTTTCAAGATTATACATGTCCAAGCACACACATCATATTTTTATACATTTATGATGTGTGTGCATATACATGTGTATACATATGTATTCCCATGATAGAGAGATGATAGAATGAGAGAGGAAAGGAGGAAGGGAGGGGTAATGAAGTGGAAAGTGCTTTGATAGTACAAAGTGTTATGTAAATATATTATTGACAATGTATCCCAGTGTCAACAAATAAACTTTTAAACTAAAATCAAGGGGATTAATGTACTTGAACATTGCAGAAAGTGTCATCAAGGGGAGTGCCTGATTGAGCTCAAGCTCCTGCGAAACAACTAATTTTCACTTCACATGTATCAGCATGCAAAAAAAAAATATAGGCTTTTTTCTTGAGTAACTGTATTAATTTTCCTTGAGGAAAATATGTAAAAATCATTTAAAAATGAAACAGTGTATGGAGTTTTAACCTGGTATGTATTTATTTATGAGTTATATTAGTAAGCCTAGAATTGTAAAAGACAACAAAAAAAGTTTTACTTAAAAAGTGATCTGATATGCAAAGCTTGACATAAATGCAACTAGACTAAAGGTATCTATGTAAAAATGCTATTTATCTTTTCCAAGTATATAAAAATTTGAAAATCCCATGATCTCAGCAGTAAATAATTTAAGTTTTTAACATCCTAAATTAACAATCCAGAATAATAATTTATCTCTGGCTGTAGGTTGGTCTCACAAAATGTGTTCTACTAACCATTAGTGTTCTGCAGTATATGAATAAGTTATTTGGGAAAATATCAAATGTATAGATATTATTAAAATCATTAATGTGGATTCAAAGTGTCCTCTTCCTCAATAAATCTAGGATTCATTGGTTCACATACTCCTGTCACTATAAAGTGCAAACACTGCACATCAGTCTCCCCATGTCTGAAATGTCTTTTTCATCTCTGCCTCCTAGCTAATATCCTGAGCTTCTTCCAAGTCTCAGTGAAGAAATCCTCCTTCATCTTAATTCTTTCTCTCTGAGATCATCATGAGTTTATCCAGTATATAACTAGTTTGTATATAAATGTTTGTATTCTGTCTCCCCCATTAGACTGTGAACTTCTTGAGACCAGGAAATGTCCCCCCTTTCTTTATGTCCCCACTTTTAGCATGGTGTTTGGCTCATAGCAGAGAAAAATAAATGCTAATTGACTGAGAAACTGACCAAATGATTAATCTACAATGTGGAAAGAGTGTTGAATTATGGATATAGATAAAGGTAATTTAAATAAATCACACACACACTATCTATCTATCTATTTATCTATCTATCTATCTATCTATCTATCTATCTATCTATCTATCTATCTATCTATCTACCTACCTACCTATCTATCAAGTTGTTATTGTTCCATCTCAGTCATGTTTAATTCTCCATTAGACCATTTAGTAAAAACACTGGAATAGTTTATCATTTCCTTCTCCACCTCATTTGACAGATGAGGAACTGAGGCAAACAAAGTTAAGTGATCTGAATAGGGTCACGCAGCAAGTAAGTGTCTGAGGTTGGATTTAAAATCAGGTCATCCTGATTCCAAGGCCAGCACTCTATCCACTGTGCCACCTAGTTGTGCAGAGAGAGAAAGAGAATCTTTTCATGCCCTCTTGTGACAACTTCATTTTTCTTCTAGTGGGAAATATTTCTTCTATGAATCATATATATATGCATATACACATACATACATGCATACCCACACAGAACACTCTGTCCACATTGTAGGTTAGTCATTTGGATTTGAACTCAAGAGTTCTTGATATAGAAAAATAATTCTACATAAATATAGGCATACACACACGTGTGTGTGTGTGTGTGTGTGTGTGCAAGTGAGATAGAATCAAGAAGCCCTGAGTTCAAATCCTGCCTCAGGCACTAAGTGGGCAAGTAAGTCAACATCTTCAGCATCAGTTTCCTAATCTAGAAAATAAGGGAAATAATATACATCTACATCACTGTAGCAGTAAGCACCCCAAGCACGTCCTCAGGGTTTGCCGCCCATACAGGTTCTTGGATCTGCTTTGTTAAAGGAAAGCAACTCAAAATGGGTTAACGAGCTTACTTTAATCAGTCAGACATATATCGTTTACCTTGTTCAGTGGAAAAAGGTCAGCACCCCAAACTTCAAAATATACAGACAGAATTATCAAGACATTAACAGATCAAGTAGACAGCTTTCCAAACTGTCCAACCATTACATCCATACCCAGTCAACATCTGGGTTTCCACATCTGGGTTTTTCAAAGCCGGGGGACTCTCAACAACGGCTTCCCAGAATTCAGATCAAATCACAGAACACTTCTCAAAGTGAGTCGCAAAACAAAGCTACACATCAGGGCTTATATAGCCTTCTCCTGGCTCAGAGAATGTAACAACCTTATTGACTCACTGGCCAATCAAGAAGTATCTACTGAAAAACAAGCCTCCCTCCCCAGGCTTCAGGTGCATTTTAGCCTAGGGGCAGGGAAGATCTTCCAAATTTGCATTCCCATTACAATCACAGAGTTCTTCTGAGGATCAAATGACAACATAAATAAAGTATTTTGCAAGCCTTATCATGTGATATAAATGCTAACTATCATTGTTGTTGCTGTTACTATGTTTTTTTTGTGTACCAGCCATTGTACTAGGTGCTGGAAATTCAAATACAATAAAAGAAACAATCTCTACTCACAAAGAACTTTTGTATTATGTGATATTTATCTATTTCTTTCCATAAACCATCTTTAGAGAATCTTCTTAAACACAAAACCTTCCTTTTGCTCTCTCTCTCTCTCTCTCTCTCTCTCTCTCTCTCTCTCTCTCTCTCTCTCTCTCTCTCTCTCTCTCTCTCTCTCTCTCTCTCTCTCTTTCTCTGGCTAATAAAAATATGAACATATAAAAATTTTCATATTGACTTTTTTAAGTATCACATTAGGCTTAATTTCCTTTGATTTGGTTGAAAATTCTCTCCCCACTCCTTAATCCCTGCATTAAAGGATAGTTCCAGGAGATATATGCTTAGAACTCCAAGACCATATTTTACAGAAATATAAAAGGACTCCTGAAGATGTCTTCTAAGTCCTTACATGAATTCAATGGATTCCATGTCCTCCTGGGAGAGAGTAGAGGAAGCAACAACATCAGTTGATTAATCAAAAAGCATTAAAGAATCACCTGAGGTCCAGACACTGTACTGGGCTCTGACAATATCAATATAAAAGTAATAAAGTCCCTTCCCTCTCAGAGCTTACAGTCTACTGTTTTGGAAAAGCAAAAACTGTTAACCCATTAACCTCAGAGATTTTTAGAAATAACAGATAGACATGAACTCCTTGTAAAATTTGAATTATGATACTCAAATTAATCAGGAGGTAATGACAGTCTAGGTTCCTAAATACACTGACCTTTTCTTCATTTATTTGCATTTGCCATAAAAATATTTATTCATGCCTAAATACACAAAGATAATGCTATTGATAGTGATTCTATTCACATTAACTGTGGCATAGTTGCCATAACATTGTTTAACTCACTTTCTCTTCTTTTCAGGTGGCCAAGGCTCTCAAAAGAATCTGTCACTACTCTTGTCATTGCCTCTTAGGCCTTGTTGCCTTTATGATGATAATAGAATCAGTCATTATTTAAAAATTCAATGGCTTTAATTGACAGAAGACTATGAATGAACAGAAATTGATATTTTCTTTTTTAAATTTTTTTATCAAATGCTTTATTAACTCCTAGTTTACATCATTCATTTCCACAAGATTTTGAGTTGCAAATTTTCTCCCCGTTTTTCCCATACCCATCACCCCAAAATAGTGATACCACTGGATATCCCCTCCTCCAATCTGCTGTCTCCCATATCTTCTCCCATATCTCCTCCAACTTTCCAGTAGCGCGTGATGGATCTCTATGCCCCAGTGACTATATATCTTATTTCCCACTTACATGTAAAATAATATTGATTATATATATATATATATATATATATATATATATATACATATATATTTAAACATTTGATTTTAAAACTTTGAATTCCAGATTCATTTACTTCCTCCCTTGTCACCCATCCTTACTGGGAAGATAAGCAATTCAATATAGGTTGTACATGTGCAGCTATGCAAAACATTTCCATAGTAGATATTTTGTAAAAGACTGACTATATTTCCCTCCCTCCTATTCACCTCCCATTTGTTCTATTCTCTACTTTGATCCTGTTCCTTTCCAAAAGTGGTTGCTTCCAAATTCCCTTTCCCCCGGCCTGCCCTCCCTTCCATCATCCTTCCCCCCCACCACCTACTTCCCTGTAGGGTGAGATAACGTATTTAGTGTGTATATCATTCCCTCCCCAAACCAAATTCAATGAGAATAAGGTTGACCCATTCCCTTTTGACCTCCTTTCTTCCCCTCCATTGTAACCATTTCCCCCTTCATTATTAGATAGTTTACCCCAATCTGTCTCTCCCCATCTCCTCTCATTATATTACTCTCTCACCTCTTAATTACACATTTTAAGTATCATCCCTTCCCATTAAACTGGTCCTGTGCCCTCTATCCATGTATACCTGTACATATATTCACATATGTATTAATATGCCCATAAACCCTCCTATATAGACATATAGAAATATACATTTCTATTCCCTTCAATTATTCTCATACTGAGAAAAGTTTCATGAGTTACAATGATCATTTTTCCATGTAGGAATATAAATAGTTCAACTTTCATAAGTTCCTATTTTTCTTTTCCCTGTTTACCTTCTCATGCTTCTCTTGCTTCTTGTATCTCAATGTCAAATTTTCTATTCGATTCTGGTTTTTACATCAAGAATGCTTGAAAGTCCTCTATTCCACTGAATGACCATATATTCCACTGAAACATGATACTCAGTTTTACTGGATAGGTGATTCTTGGTTTTAATCCCAACTCCTTTTACCTCCAGAATATCAAATTCCAAGCCCTTTGATCCCTCAGGGTAGAACCTGCCAGATCCTGTGTTATCCTGATTGTGTTTCCACAGTATTCAATTTGTTTCTTCCTGGCTGCTTGTAATATTCTCTCCTTGATTTGGGAATCCGGAACCTGGCTATAATATTCCTAAGAATTTTCTTTTTAGGATCTTTTTCAGGAGGTGATAAGTGGATTCTTCTTACTTCTATTTTGCCCTCTGGTTGTAAAACATTGGGGCAATTTTCCTTGAGAATTTCTTGAAGGATGATTTCTAGATTATTTTTTGATCATGGCTTTCAGGTAGTCCAATAATTTTTAAATTATCTCTCCTGGATCTATTTTCCAGTCAGTGGTTTTCCCAGTGTGATATTTCACATTGCCTTCTTTTTTCCCATTTGTTTGGATCTGTTTAATAGTATCTTGATTTCTCATATAATCACTAGCTTCCATTTGCTCCAATCTAATTGTGAAGGAATGATTCTCTTCTGTGAGCTTTTGAGATTCTTTTTCCCTCTGGCATATTCAACTTTTTAAGGCATTCTTCTCCTCATTGACTTTTTGAGCCTCTTTTGCCATTTGAGTTAGTCTATTTTTTAATGTGATCTTTTCTTCAATCAGGTTGTAGACTCTCATTTCATAATTTTCTTGCATTGTTCTCATTTCTCTTCTCAGTTTTTCTTCCACTTCTGTTATTTGATTTTCAAAATCCTCCTTAAGGTCCTCTATGGTCTGTAACCAGATCATATTTTTCTTGGAAGCTTTTGATTCAGGAGTTCTGACTTCACTGTCTTCCTCCTGTTCCATGCTTTGATCCTTTTTGTCCTGTTTCCTTTGCTTCCTTCATTTACTCATATTGCCAATCAATTACTTGACTTTTGGGCATTTTTCCTCAGTAGGACTCTGCTACCAGACAGGAGAACTTTGTACCAAACGCTTGGGTTTTCTCAGCTGCTGAAGATATTAGTTGGGTGCCCTCTTTGAAGCCTCTACACACTCTGCACACTCTGGCAAGGTGGTCACACACTCCCCAGGACCTCTACCCTAGACCGCAATCCAGACCCAAGCAGGTTAAAGCAAGAGTGATCACTTCTCAGACTGGTCTCTTGGTCCCCCTACAGTCTGTAGGCCAGGAGCTGAAGCTACCATATGATGGTGGCTGCACATCTGCAGCACCTCAGCGGCTTCTCCCTCCAGGTGACAAAGGCCGACTGTATTCCCAGCTCTTGGATCCCTATGTCTACACTGCACTGACCTCTCACTTTGTCCTTAGCATCTATGGGCTGATAATTCTGGAAACTGCCACAGCTGCTAGTAATCTGAAGTCCTTTAGCTGCTGGCTGGTCAGACCCGGCCTGGGGCTAAAACCTCTGGCTGGCTGGGGCTGGGGTGGGCTCCCAAGGTACTGAGCTGGCTGATCCCTGCCAGCCTGCTGAGCTGTCCTCAGCAGGAGGTTAGCTTCACTGTGTCATTTTGTGGGTTCTGTAGCTCCAAAGTTTGTTCAGAGTCACCTTTTACATGAGTGGTAGGTAGTAGGAGCTGGAGCCCAGTGGAAGCCCTGTTTCTACTCTGCCATTTTGACTCTGCCCCCAAGATTGATATTTTCAGATTGTCCCTTACGAAGTTTGACAGACTGGCTGTGGTAACTTGAGATGATCACAAACCTTGGCTGCAATGATGGGCACTATATTTATATAGAATAATCAATATCAACTTATTTTCTTCTTGATTCTTTTCCTCCAAAGAAGTTTCCCTAAGGGAACACTAGATTCCTTGATAAAGTTACTTTAAAGTTAACACATGGAAGACAGAGACAAAACACCCATTTTTACAGTTTCCCAGCAAACCACAATAATATACTATCTTTTGTTAAAAAAGAGCTTAATGTAGTATAATGAATCCTCAGTGGGGAATATGGAAGCGTATAACAAATTTTTCTGGTGTTTTCCCTGTGATTTGTGCACTATGTGATCCTGGTTAAGACAGTCTTTTGGGTCAGCGTTTCCATGAAAAATGACATAGTTGGCCAATATAGAAAGCCTCTTCTAACTCTTCCATTCCATGAAATTTCTGGGTGTTCCTACAGTTTTTCTTTTGTTTTGTTTTGTTTTTTCCATTAGTCACCTGGCTTCACAATGTTTTTACCCCCATTAGCCATCTGGCTTTTGATTTCTCATCTTCAATTTACAGTTTAAAATTCTTGAATTCCTTGAATTATGTTCCATAAATTCCACTATTCAAACCTTAATTTATTATGCCTAGAACTGTTATAATACTTTGATATAATACTTAATTGTACTCAATTTTTCCATATTGTATGATGTTAAGTATATTCAATAGAGGTCTATTAGTTTCCCCTAGTAGGTAAAAATCCATATTTACCTTTTGGTCCAGCTAATTTCATACAGGTTATGAAGGTCTGCTGAATCATTCTCCAGAATCATTTTTCTACCATCTGTCAGCATAAATGCTTTAACAAAAGCAATAAAAATTAAGTGGACAACAAAGATCAACCTAAATTTTTAATGGCAGTCATATCATATAAAATAATATGCCCAATTCAATATCTTCAATGATCATAAAAAAGTCATTTTTCCTACCAATTTTTTGAGATGGCATTTTCACTCAATATAAAACACATTTCTAAAACGTTTAGCTTGAGTTGCTATTTATGCCAGTCAATAATTCACATCATCTGCAAAAAACATGTTTGCATCCTTTCTACACCCTTTCAAGATGAAAGGAAAGAATCTGTGTGCTAAAATGGCTTCATGTGCCCAAATCATGCAAATTCCCTAAACCATTTCCGAAGAATTGCAGATGTGTCAATTGCTTCTGTTTTTTTTTAAAGAAGGTATACACTGGTATGAATCTCAAATCAGTTTTCACCCACCTCAGATTTCTGAAATATCTCTTTTCTATGAAAGAAACTGCTTTATTATTGAGGCATTGTGGAATTCTGAATGGAGTCTAATCGTCTATTTTAATCTTTGATGTGGAAAGGAGAAAAGTATTATGAAATACAGAAGGTATATGCCAGCATATGCAAAGACACACAACGCATACAGCTACACATATACACAACACATACAGCTACACAGTTATACATGTACACACATGTACATGTGTACCCATATAATATTCTGGACCTCACCTTATGTGAGGCCAGGGTGATTTTAAAATGCCTTTAGGCATTGTCTTTCTTTAATGAAGGAAATAAATATGTCTGTCTGCATATATATATATATATATATATGAAATATATATATGCATATATACATGTAATTTAGAATTGAGGCCTATTAACAGAATACAAAATTTAGTATTATGCACTTACTGAAGTAGTGTCTTTTTCATGATTTTTGTCAAAATTAGGACAAAGTAATTAGATGAGTATATTTTAAAGCAACTAATTCTTGCATTTTTAACTTAGCCAAGACAAATACAACTTCAGATTATATAGTTCAGCCAGTTGAAGAAGGGTCATCTTTACAGGGTATTGAGGAAATATTTAGTGCTATGAAAGAAATAATTTTTCCAAATAATAACCATGTGCCCTGGAAAATAATAAAAGACAATTCCCCAGAGTTTCTGTTTTCCCAGTAGAGTCAAGCAAGGGAGTATCTTTATCTGATATATAGTACTCAATTGTATTAAAGTTTCATATACCCACCAATAAAATTCATAAAGTACAAATAGCACAATGCTTGAGTAAAAGCAAGACAAATACAGTGCATGTTTGTGATAAATTCAGTGAATTGTAGCAAGGACAGATGTGGATAAATTCTGGCTTTTTACTAATATTCTCTCAGGGCCCTCAGTCAAACCCTCACTAGAGGAAAATGCCATATTTCAGTTGCCTTTTCCACAAAAGAGAGCACCATACAAAATCAAAGTCTAATCTGAACTATTGTAACCTTTAAAAAATCTTTATGGGTCCTAGTATTTCTAATTTACCATTCACACTGCTCAGAGACTCTCTGTGATAAATTGGAAATATATAAAACTTCAAAAAAAAAAAAGAAAGGAAGCTCTGGATATCATTCAGAGTAACTTTTGACAATGCCTTAAGTCAGTCTGTAGGGTACACTGAAGTGATTTTTCTTGGTGTCTACTTCCAGCGTATCCCTGAGCACAGATAAATTCATACTTACAGCAGCTATGCTCTTTGGCCAGAGATCAGTGTAAGCAGAAGCAAGGAACACAGGCCAGTCTCTGCATCTTCCAGCCGGTTCTCCAAGTCTCCTCAAAGCAGGAGTAAGCATAAATTTTCAAAGTGACAAGAGTGAGGGAAGTGGTAGTTAAGAAAAGGAGAGAAGAAGATAATAAAGAGGAAAGGGAGAGGAAGAGAAGGAAGTTGTACCAGTCAGCAGAAACACTGTTAGGTTGAAAAGTCAACAAACATCAATAAGGACTTACTCTGTGTGAGGCACTCACGCTGGCACGGTTCTATCATGGTCCTGAGGCTACTCTATGCAAAAACAGAACTGCTATACCTGTGCTTACAGGGTTTGGTAAAAGGGGAACAATTTTCCCACACACAAAGCTTCTGTGATAACTGAGAAAAATGGAAGAAGTGACTTCTTAAAAAACAAAAAAATTTCTCAGTCACTCAACATTTATTGAGTGTCAATGATATGCAGGGCTCTATAGTTAAGTCTTCAGAATGTGGAAGATGCCACTCTGGGAAGAGTCATTTTGAGCCTGAATATGGGTAATAAGAAGGAGCAGGATGCTGGAGTAAAAATAACTTGAGATTCAAAAGGAAGTGAAAATTATTACTTAGAATTTTTGAAAGCTAGTTACAAAGAGAGAATGCTAGGTATAGATAGGCTTAAAACATTTTAGAAGAGAGTGGATTTCAAAAGTTCCAGAGAAAGGGTAGGTAAGTTTCTCTGATAGAAAGGCATTAGGGCTTACAAAAGAAGTCAGCTCTGGAAGGGTGAAAATCAAGTACTCTCAAGTGCTAATTCTGGGGACACAAAAACAATTCCCAATAAGGAAGTTAGGGCAAGAGGTGATTTAACACATCGGTGTAAATATGAAAAGACCTATTGCCTATGAATCCATTTAAACATGTGAAGTCTAAATCTCCCTCCCCCCAGGTTCAATCCTTCAAAGCCACCTTCCTCATTTGTACATCTACTTTGATATTTACACCAATCATAACCAAAAACATAAAGATATTTCATTATATTGACATAAACATTAAGAATAAGCCTTCCCTTACAGAGGACAGAAACTGGATTTCCAGCTCACTGCATTCTCCATCTGCATTTTTGTCTGGTTTCAGCTTTGTGGACCAAGATGAGCCTCTCTAGATAAACTAACCACTTCTAATCACCTTGCTACTACCTCAAACCTTGGATATTCAACTCCTTCCTGCAGCTCTCGGCTTTCTAAATTCCTCCTAAAGCCTCCTTTTTATAAAGGTAGAAACTGGACTTCCAAATCACTTTTAACTCCATGGAATAAGATTCCATTCCTAACATCACTCCTACCTACACGTCATGTAGTCATCTGATGTCTCCTCCCTCCCCACACCCAGCCCCAACCCCAGTGCTTCTTTTTGTTAATATATTGTAGCCCTCCATTCCATTCTAAGTTGCTGGAAGGCAGGGACTGCCTTTCTTTTTACTTGTATCCCCAGCACTTGACACAGTGCTGGCCATGTAGTAGGCACTTAATAAATGCTTTTGGAATTAAATTGAAATATATAGATATCACCACAAACTGTGAACTATTCTGATGTGAGAAAATTTTCAAAAGTCTAACATGCTTTTTTTTTAGTGTCATCATCTCCTAAGACACATTTATTGAATTAAAAGGCTACGCACATATAAACATTCATATATATATATATATATATGTATATGTATATTTGTGTGTGTATGCATTTGTATATAACTTTGAAAGGCAGTCAGGTTCCTACACCCACCATCTCCAGCCTTACTCCCTTGTAGTTTGTGATACAGTGACTTTGGCCTTCCTGATGTTACTCACACAAGACCCTCCACTTCCCAACTGGACATTTTCATCGACTGTTGCCCATGCCTGGAATATTTTCCCTATATATCTCTGACTCAACTTACTGGTTTCCTTCGGGTCTCTGTTAGAATTCCACCATCTCCAAGAAGCTTTTCCCAAACCCCTTCAGAACTGGAATTTTCCCTGTGATGATTATCTCCAATTTATCTTCTATATAGCTTGTTTGTACATACTTAATAGCCTGCTGGCTCCAACATTTGCCTGTAAGCTTAGTTTTCCTTTTCTTATTTATCCCTAGCACTTATCACAGCACCCGGCACAAAGTAAGATCTTAATAAGTATTTATTAACTGATTGTTAGACACATTTTCCTACTTCAAGCTCAAAGTGATATCATTCTCACTTGGCCCTACTTTTAGCAACCTGGGAGCCAGCTGAGAAACAGAGATCTGGGGGTGGAGACCACAAAATAGTCATGAGTAATTTGCAAGGTGATGAAAGTAATTCTTTATGATCAAGAATTTACTCTCCTAAACTTATACTTCTGCTTATCAAAAGTTTCCTCATATTTTGTGGGATGACTATTTAACTATTGTTAAAGACACATCAGTTATACATCTGTCCTGAATAATGTTTAAGTTAAATCTATGCCAGCTATTAATATGATAAAAAAAATATAAATGTATCAAGGGCAAAGACCATGATGACTATATGAATATTAAATGAATGAATATTAGAATGTGCTTTGCACATAGTAGGCATTTTATAGATACTATATATATATAGAGAGAGAGAGTGAATAGTTTTATTAATTATCTGCCTGATATTGTCTATTGCATACACTCTTTTAAATGTAATAATGACGTAAGAATTTCAGCTATCTCAGAATAAAGCTTGTCTTAGAGCAACTCATCACAATTTTCTAAGGCACATGGAAATTTGACAAACATCTTCTGGTACATTATTTAGGTGCTTGATAATGATGCTGATTCCTTTGGTCTTCTAAAGCTGAATCTTCTATCAGCAACAATTTCAGCCACATCAATCATTCATATTAATATTCCCCATTTTTCTCTCAACTTACTCTATATTCAAAGATTCCTGGGTATGAAAAGGGAATTTTGAGATGTCACCTCTAAGAGTTCTTTCTCAAAGGCTTGATCTGTGCTTTCTACCCCATTCCTTTTCTATCAATCTTCAAATGCCCTGGAAAATTAAATACAATAAAATTCTATATCCTGTCAAACAGGCATTAATTAAACTCCTATTGTGTTCCAAGCATTTGTACAATGTGCCAAAATACAAATACAATTGTGAGATGATCACTGCTCTTAAGACATTTAGATCCTGGGAGTGCGGGGGAGGGGGGGAGTGGAGGCATAAGGGAACATTACATGAACACAAAGTCAATTTAAAATATATTCAAAATTAATGCACACTAATTGAGGAATGGAGTCAATAATAATCAGAGGGACCAAAAAAGGCCTTTTAAAGGGGATGACCCTTGTGTTAACTTTTGAAGTGAGCAGCAATTCTTAGAAGAAAAGATGGTGATTATTCCAGGCAGAGAGGAGATGAAATGTCATGTGTGGGAAATAACAAGTAGGCCGGGTTTTTTTTTTTTTGATGTTTCTTTTGTTTTGTTTTGTGAACTATGTAGTGCATAAGCTTAATGTATAGTCAGTTTGGCAGGATAAACTAAATTACTAAAATTACCCCCCTCTTCTTAAGTTTTACAGTCCAGATATACTGGCCCTGTTGTAACCCTGAGAACATATGACACTCCAATTCCTATCTTCCTAAATTTGCACTAGTTATACACCCATGGGTTTTAAAACCATGTTTTCCAGAAACATAGTCTTAAAGAATTGTTTAGATCACTGAAAGATTAAGTGACTTCCCCAGAGTCATACAGATGAGAATGCATAGGAATGAGAAAAACCTCTAGTTGGTAGAATTAGTAAAGCTTTTATGGAGACCATGCTAGCTGCCTTTAGCCTTTTTCTAATCCTTTGAAGGAGAATACAGTATATAAAGCAGTTCAAATGTCACTTTTTCTATAATATTTCTCCTAATCTCCCTAACCAGAAATGATTTCTCCCTCTGGTGACCTCACTTTTCAACCACTTGAAATCTGGCTTTCATCTCCACTATACTACTGCAAAGGTTGTCTAAAGGTTGACCAATAACCTCCAAAACACTAAATCCACTTACTTTACCTTATTTTCGAAGTGTAAACAGTCTTTGACACTATTGACTCTTTCCTCATTCTTGATCTTCTCTCTTTTCTCGGTATCTGTGAAATTGAATCACTCAACTACACAAACATGTTTTAAGTGCCTGCTTTATGCCTGGCGCTATGTTAAGGTATTGGAATACAAAGGCAAAACTAAAATGTCCCCTTCCCTCCAGAAGCTTGAAATCCAACATGGGAGACAAGTACATGCCTATATAAGTATATATGGCATTTTTTTAAAGGCAGGGATTTTTTTGTTTTGTTGTTTTTGTTTGGTTTTTAAGTAAGTGCACTAACAGTTGAGAGAAAGGAAAGGTTTTATGTAACAAATGAGTCTTGAAGGAAACCAAGATACCAAGAGATATAGGGGAAGGGGCGCTTGGGTTACAGCTAGTTCAAAGGTAGGAGGGTAGCAGATGGAGTTTCATATGTACTCAGGCCTCCAGCAGGGCCAGTATATCTGGATTGAAAAGTGTAAGGAGAGGGGTAATTTGTAAAATGAGTGGAAAGGTAGTATTCCTTTATATTGTGTGTTTGTTTGTGTATACACACATAAATGCATATTGTGTGTTTGTTTGTGTATACACACATAATATGGGTGTGTATATATACATATATGCATGTGTACATATACAGAGGTGATATGTATACACACACACACATATATACCTATAGATATAGTTTTCAGTCATAGGTACACAAGTAATAGATATACAACAGCTAGGTATATAACAATATCTATGTACAAATGCATATACGTGTTTATTTTGATACATTTCAACACAGATATATTCATATCTCTTTCTATTTGTCTATTATATACATATAGATGTTAGACTACTTAGCCTCTGAAGTTCTTTCCAACACTATGTTTCCATGATTATGACAGACCGATTCTCAATGTAATGTTGTTTCCTCCTCCTACAAGACAAACCAGATAAGACAAATTAATCTTTGCCTAAGGATATTTGATCTCCCTGAATATAGACCAACAAGCCAACACCTTGGGTTCTGAATTCTGTGGAAGAGAACTGTCCTGTGCCTCTTCTAACCTGACAGATCCCTGGGCGGACAAAAGCCCCCAGGTGGGTTTCATTAGACAAGGGTTTGAGGAAAGGAACAATTAAATAAGCTTCACATGGTTTTTTAAAGTGGAATGAGGAAACAACTAACAAAGCATCAGCATTTAAAACTGACTCCCATGTTTGATATTCTCCTCTAAAGTGATGAGAAGGGAAACATTAGATTGATAGCTCTTAGGTGCATTCTGGTCCAGCAGAGTTTCATAGAAAGAACTGTGGCATTGTAAATCAAGAATGGAAAGGGAACTTAGAAGTTCTAATTGAAATATGTTAAAAATTCACAGAAAAAAAATAAAAGGAAGAGATACACAAACTAGAAAGAGCACTGAAAATATGTTGAATGTGTTGTGTACATAAAGATAGAAATTATATTATATTTCTGGTGCACCTTTAGAACGGCCTTAGCAATGCTGTTTCCCTGTTCTGCTTCGTATAATGAAATAATCAACTTATTTAGAGATTGTTAAGTTTAGAATTTAAAAAATCTAGTTTTGCCAGATTCCCTCATTCCCCAGATGAGGAAATGAGGTGCTAGAAATATTCGATAATTTTCCCAAGGTCATTTCGGTAGGAATTCAGGCACAAATCCTGTGACTACAAGTTCAGTGCTCTTTCCAATGCACTTTTAATTTCTAGGTTTCAGATACCTATAGTTTCTGAGATGTCAAACCCCTGGCCCACAGACTACAAGATTTCTGAGAATGGCACAACCAGATGAAGATCTAATTGGGAAATGTTTAATAAAAGAAAGGAAACTACAATAACACATAGATAATGTTAATATGTGGTTTTCTGGGCCAATATTCAATCAATAGGCATTAGATTCTATTTGAATTTTATACCACTGGCAGACTAGTCTCTGAGGTTAGAGTTTTATACCACTGGCAGACTAGTCTCTGAGGTTATTTCCAACTCTGTAATTCTGTGATAATCACAGACTAATTTATGTTATAATCTTTTTTCTTCCTCCTACAAGATAAAAAGTAAAAAACAGAGAAATTAATCTACAACCAGGGATACATGATCTCCCTCAATATAGACAGTCTAACACCTTGAATTCTGAAAACAATGAATGAAAATCCAGGGAGTTAAAATACTGGATACATGAGGACAAAGAGTAATAGAAACCATTGCAGGTAATGTGTTGAACCACTGCTCTGGCTGCAGACCACTTTCATCTTTCCAGGATTCTACATGTTAGGAGAAATTCTGATTATGAGTTTGGAACAGAAACATGATTGTTCTTTAGGACTCTGCTTTTCCTCAGCAGAAATCCCTTCTTCTGCTATGATGAGTGCCCTCAACTCTCAATACCCCTACTTTCCTTAAAAGTTACCAATGTCATCCCTGTGTCATGCCAGACACAGAATTATTTATACTCCATTGATCACAGCTATATTGAAGCAAGTCCAGTTTTTGCTTCCACTCCAAATGCAGAATTCGGAAAAGGCAACCTTCCACAGCTACTCTGTCAGCTTCAAACAACAGGATTCACTTCTTTACACCCAATTTTCTGAATCATGCTCAAAACTAGCACTCTGTTTCTCATTCTCTGCTCCTTACTTAGAATCCCCTCACCCCCCTTTTTTGCATATACTTTTCTTTCCTAAGAAAACTCTCTAATTAAGGCTATAAATGCTGATGGTGGTAGGGTTCCACATAGTCACAAATCTTTAATTGGAAAGAAAGCACAAGAGAAGATTATTTAAAGTATATCTGAATTCTGTCGTGTCAGGACTAACAACTACCCAGTGTAGCTGTGTAGCCTTGAGTAGGTCATTTAGCCTCTGCTTCCCTCAGTTTTCTCCAAGACCAAATGGGTATAATAATAGCATATATACCTTCCAGGGTTGTTGTAAGGATCAGATGAGGTAATATATGTAGAAATAAATAAATAAAAGAGTAAATAAACAAATAAATGGAGGAAGGAGGGAGGGAGGGAAAAAGGAAGGAAGGAAGGAAGGAAGGAAGGAAGGAAGGAAGGAAGGAAGGAAGGAAGGAAGGAAGGAAGGAAGGAAGGAAGGAAGGAAGGGAAGGAGGGAAGGAGGGAGGGAGGGAGGGAGGAAGGAAGGAAAGAAGGAAGGAAGGGAGGAAGGAAGGAAGGAAGGAAGGAAGGAAAGAAGGAAGGAAGGAAGGAAGGAAGGAAGGAAGGAGGGAGGAAGGAGGGATGAGGGAGGGAGGGAGGGAGGAAGAGAAAGAAAGATTTACTTAGCATAGTACCTGGTATATAGTAGGCCCTATATACATGCTTATTCCCCTTTCCTTCCCCAGGAATGACTCTTGGCATTGAATTTTCTAGTACTATTCCCATTTTCCTTCTTAGCTAGGGTCGTCTTAGACATGTCATGCATTCCCAGCTAGAAAACTGTACTTAATACATACTAGGACCCTGTCTCTGCTAGCAACCCTTAATTTACTACATGTCATGATGGTGTCATATTTTTGAGAACTCTTTATGACATGGCCTGCCTTGACAGATACAAACTTATGTCCCCTACTCTCCAAAAATGCCTTCCACTATAGTCAAGTCAGTCTCTTCTTTTCTCTGTGCTGTCTTCACTCCTAATTCTTAGATCTTTGTCTCTACTGTTCTGGATCACCTGACTATTCAAATCCCACCTCAGATATTCTATGGTCTTGTTTGAATACCTCTATGAGCAAAAAGGGAAGCTAGATGGGTGCCAGGCTGTAAGGGTTATGGGATTTAAAGATCTCCCATGCCCCATGGACGTGCTGACATAACAGAGCAAGAGAAAGTGAAAAGCCGAGCTAACGGTCCTGCGGTTGGCAGTTGGTGGCAGTTGCCTTTTATTTATTTTTTTTTTTGAGTTAGGACCTGCTGAGCACTGCCAGCAGCCGGAGCTGCTGGGAGCAGGACTTTCTGCTAAGGACTGCCAGGGGCCGGAGCTGCTGGGAGCGCTCTTCCAGGACGCTGGGTGGTTGCTGTGAGTGGGGAGAGGAGGACCTTTGCCTGAGGTAGCCTGTTCTGTTTTAACGGCTTGAAAATGTGGGTGCTTTCTACTTTATCTACCTGTGCCAATGTCATAACTACTCTGATGGCTTTTACTTTCTGGTTTTGGGACTCAGTCTTTTGGTATCTTAATAAATTTTCTAGTTTATTTCCCCAAATGGCAAACCTGACGTATTTTGTGATGGATAATTATATCAGCATATTTATAATCTCTATAGGCATTGTGAATATGGCATTGCTGATACACAGGCCTGGAATGAGGAAGACTTACCTTCCTGAGTTAAAATCTGTCATCAGATACTTACTAGCTGTGTGACGCTGGGCAAGACACTTAGCCCTGTTTTCCTCAATTTCCTAATCTGCAAAATGAATTGAACAGGAAAGTTGCAAACCAGTCCAGTATCTTTTTTTTTGTTTGTTTTTTAGAGGGGAAAGGTAGGGTAATTGTGGGTAAGTGACTTGCCCATGGTCACATGGCTAGTTTTTTGTGTTAAGTGTCTGAATCCAGATTTGAACTCGGGTCCTCCTGACTCCAAGGCTGGTGCCACCTAGCCACCCCACCAGCCTAGTATCTTTGACCAAGAAAATCATAAATGGGGTCATGAAAGAGTTAGACAGGACTGAAAAACAACTAAACATGAACATGAGAAAAAAGGAGGATTCTTAGTGGAGGAAAAAGTGGGAGACAGTATGATGTAGTAGAAAGACTCTCAAATTAGATCATCTGAGTTCAAATCCCAATTCTGACATCTACTATCTTCATGAAAATTGTCAAGTTGCTTAACCTCCCTGACTCTCAGTTCCCTTTTAATATAAGATGAGAAGGAAGGACTATCTGACCTCCAAAGTCCCTTCAGTTTTCTTTATATGATCTTCTGAATTAAACATACATTAATAATCATAAAAAAAAACATTTTTTAAACACAATTATTGCTTCTGACCAAATGCTAAATTACAATTTTAGCTTTACAGAGGTAAAATAAATAAGTAAATAAAAATTTATAAAAATAACATACAACTCAAGGAGCCTAAATTATAAACATGAAATAATTTACACCCTTTGGAAATCAGGTCCCCTATAGGCACCTAGGCAGGTAGGTATAGTGTAGAAGTAGGTAGTGTAGTGGAAGAAGTCTTATAGTTAAAATAACCAAGTTAAAATCCTTCCTCACTTACTAACTATATAACCTTGGGCAAGTTAATTAACCTCTCTGTGCTTTGTTTTCCTCATTTGTAAAATGGTCACAATAACACCCACATCACAGAGTTGTTGTAAGAATTATATGAGGGATGGTTAGGTGGCACAGTGACTAGAGGGCTGGCCCTGGAGTCAGGAGGACCTTAGTTCAAATCCGGCCTCATACACTTAACACAAAACTAGCCATGTGACCTTGGGCAAGTCACTTAACCTTTTATTGCCCTGCCTTCCCTCCCCCAAAAAGGAAAAAAAAAAAGAAAAAATTGCCTTGCCTTCCCCCCTCCAAAAAGGAAAAAAAAAGAGAAAAAAACAATTATATGAGATAATAATAATAAAACACTTTTCAAGACTTGAAGCATGATGTAAATTCTAGCTATTAGCTCTCATCATCAGTCACAAAATGGTATATCAACAGGTATAAGTATATTTCCTTATATTTCTCTAGTCCTTGGGGAAAAGGGGAAAAAGAGTAAGGATAAAAAAGAAGCATTCTTCATCCTTGTCATTGAATTCGTGTCTTCTTTTCAGATATTCTCCAACACCTGGTAAATTTCTCCTTAGAGAAGAAGACCCTGAATAGGATGTGAAAGGTCTGGAGCTACGCTCCTTTCTAATATAAATCCTATTCAATGCTGAACTATACCTATATTAATGAAACCCTAAGGAAATAGAGTGGCAATCTGCAACAAATTTCTTAGAACCCCCTATCCACATCACATTTACAAATATCTCAGTATTGGATCCTATTGGATCCTGACAATTGCTCCCCTGTGTGGGCTAAGGTAGAGGTATATGGTGTTGTAAGGAGACTAGAGGCTACTTCTATTCTTCACTAGGTATAATATACTCAGAGGGACTGCCCCTTATCATTGCTTACAGAAAACTTTAATGGACCTGCGAAATAGTGTTTCTTTCATATCTCCAGGCAATCAGAATTGAAATAAATTGAATCTGCAGAGGATTTTAGAGCAAATCTTTTCTATTCCATGGCAGCTCATGTGTGCTCCAAAGCAATGACATCATATTCTCAGGCAGTTTTCCTAGGTCCCTCTTTGGAAAACTTCCTCCCCCAGCAGACAGGGGCAGGCACACAGGTTGTATGATTTGGCTTCCTCACCAGGATTCTTAAGGGATAGGAGCCAATAGTTTGGTCATTCTGACACCAGACACTATAAGCAAAATGTGGTTATGTTTTCTCTGGCAAGATTGGGAAGATGGGTTGCAATTTACATTGAGTGGATGGGTTTCGGTTAACAGTTCTACTCTAGGTCATTGGCACTTCCTGTTAGGCATTCAGCCACTGACATGATGTAATGTTTCCTTTGTCTTCATCTACACTTGTATGTCTCCATTTGATAAATACTCATTTTTCAGATTTTTTTCACTTACTAATTAATTATGAACAATGGATCACAAGCCTGGTGAAAGCCCGCTAGGTTTTTGTGTTGTGATAATGTTGGCACTATTATTAGCTACAGAAATATTTAGAGTAGTTTTTAAATACAGTTTCAAATACCTTTTTGATAATTAGCCTATCAGTCATCCAATTTGCTAAACCAATTAAAGATTATAGGCTCTATAACTTCCTAGTTCAGTACTCCTAGCTGAAACTAAAGATTTGCACAGTCAATTTTTGATAATTAAGAGTTTGATTTTCTAATCTATGGATTATGCATCCACCTTGCTTCATTTCCTTCTGTTTCTTCCTATGACCATCCTTCTGGACACCTCAGTGTTTATTATCACGAACACCAGGAATGGGTTTAAGCCATGTGTAAATGTAACAGCTTTGGGAAATTCTCTTGAAAAGATTAATGGCTTAGCAAATCTAAATAAATGGCTGTAAAGAAGTTTTGGATCCTTTATGGATTCCAGTAATCTGTCAATAAAATTCTAATGACTCCCAATGAAGCTTCTACTGACTTTCTATAAAATATTTCTATTCTCATAAATAACCTGAAGAATATCATGTAGGAAAACAATAGTTAGTACAAGTCTCAGGGAAGCTGTTCGTTTTGTAACAGAGAAACATATTTGACCCCATACATTACTTCAGCCAAAGTCTTAACTGTACTACAACATATTGAAAAGAGAGATTTCCAGAAACTAACAACATAATTAGATGCGAAGGGCTTCATAACTGGATGAGTTTATACAGTATTCTGCCTGCAGCATACTTCAATGAAAATAACAACAGCCAGTCAGTTACAAGTCAGGAAGCCAGGGTCTTTTTCTCAGTCATCCACTAAATGACTGTATGGGAATTGTCAGTTCATGAAGCCTATTTAGATCTCAGTTTCCTTATCTGAAAAAAGAGGACTTCATATTAAATGATCTCTAAGTTTCTTTACAATTCTTTAATTTCATAATCTATATATAGACAAAGCACTTATTTTGGAGAAAAATAATACTAGATAGTTAAGAATCCTTATTTAATAGTTGAGATTGATCTTTTTCCTCTTAATGTTGACTTTAGGTCTATATTGATAGTGGTTTCCTGGGAATTCTAATGGTCTTCTGTGATATGTATAACTGCATCCAGAAGACAACTAGGCTTTTTTTTTAAGGGAAATTAGTTCCAGTAAAATAATAGGCAAATTCCTGAGCTAAACCTCCTCCTGCCTCTAGTCTATATTTTGTCTCATAAATGTTAGTGCCTAGAAAAGCAGGAATTTTTAGCATGTTGAATAGTAACATGTCCATGAAATGTGTTAACACATAAAATGTACTAATAATAAATATCATTAGCTCTACAGATATTTCTTTATTAAATTACTTTTGTAAAGTATTATACTAGATACTAGAGGAGAAGACAACTTCTGCTCTCATGAAGTTTATTATTATGTAGAAAGGATATAATATTCACAAATAACTATAACAACATCTACATTCATATAAAACTTTGAGGCTTACAAAGTATATCTCTCACAACAATCTTAGAGCAGCTAGGTGCCACAGTGGATAGAGTATTGGGCCTGAAGTCAGAGAGGCTCATTCTCCTGAGTTCAAATCCAATCTCAGTTTTTTACTAGTTGTGAGACCCTGGATAAGTTGCTTAACCCAGTTTGCCTCAGTTTACTGAAATGTAAAAGGAGTTGGAGAAGGAAACAGTAAACCACTCCAGTCTCTCCCCCCCAAAAAATATATTGGGATCACAAAGAGTCAAACACAACTGAAAAATGATTACATAAACACACACACACACACATACACATACACAACAATCTTAGGAGGTAGATCACACAAGTATTTTTATCCCCATTTTAGTAATGAGGAATCAAATTCTGAAAAGATAAATGTTGTGCCCAAAGTCACAGATAAGTGCCTGTAGTAGAATACAAACCTAGGTAGTTCATAATAATAAAAGAAAAAGTAGAAGGAGAAGAAGAAGAAGAAAAAGGAGGAGAAGAAGAAGAAGAAAAAGGAGGAGGGGAGAAGAAGAAGAATAGGAGCAGGAAGAAGAGGAGGAAGAGGAAGCAGCGTTTATGTAACACTTTAAGGTTTTGCAAAGTGTTTGACTAGTATCTCATTTTATCCTCACAACAGTGATGGGCATAGGCTTTATTTTCATCCCCATCATACAGAAGAGGAGATGAGATAACAAAATTTAACTGAATAGCCCAGGCTGACTCTCCTGATTCCGTGTCCAATACCCTTTCCTTGGAGTAAGGGAGGATATAAACATGTATTCATTATGTATCGTCTATATACCAGGTACTATACTAAGTACTTTACAAATAACTCGTTTGATCCATACAGCAACCCTGAGAAATAGTTGCCATATCGCCCAATAATAGAATTTAACATCATTAGAGGGTTAATGAGTACTATATTCAAGGGTTGAGAAAGAAAATAACACTAAAGTTTAACCTCTATTCATTACACTAGCAAAAAGACAAGTGTTTGATGCTGATCTGAGAAACATTTATCTAATTCAATCTTAAAAAAAAAAACAATCGGGGTTAAGTAACTTGCTCAAGGTTATACGGCCAGTTATTTCTGGGTGTGGTGCTGAGTATCTGAGCCCGGATATGATCCAGGTCATCCCGACACTGGAGCAGGTGCTCTTACTCACTGTGCTACCTAGCTGCCCCAATCTATCTAATTCAATCTTACAAAGTGTCAATAAATACTTAGATTTAGAGCTGAGATCAAGTTTTCCAACAAAGTAATTTGAGT
This sequence comes from Petaurus breviceps papuanus, assembly GCF_028583685.1. Lineage (NCBI taxonomy): Eukaryota > Metazoa > Chordata > Mammalia > Diprotodontia > Petauridae > Petaurus > Petaurus breviceps. The sequence goes on along the minus strand of NW_027185863.1, from coordinate 21,719,357 downwards.
ATGATGTGAGCTAATACTAAGCATCCTCTTTTTGAATTAAAAGGCTGCTGAGGTTTCTGGGAAGAATTCTTACAATTGTAAAGTGATTTACACTTTGTAGTCATTAAAATCCAAGGCGCTTCCTTTTTGTCTACTGGGTACACTTGGTAAATAGCTCCATTTCCCCTTCAATTCTTCCCTTCGTTCTAATAATGACCTGTAAGTAAAAGAAAAATTACTATTAGGTAAAAATCTTTTTAATAGATCCTGCAATGAAAATTATAATTACTTTAAAGTAGCAAAATTGTAATACTAATAAGAATTACTTTCAAGTATTCTTCCTAAATTCTCTTTTTAACTCTTCAGAGATTTTCCAAGCTTTTGAAATATTCTCTCCTTTTAAAGCACCGAGATATAAACATAATTATTTTTCTTCCAAAGATAAAAGCCACATTTTCCCAGTGTCTTAATCATGTAGAAATAGATAAAGGGAAATAAGCATAGTGCTGGGGAGATCTGAAACATTCCTGCTTTCAGTGATAGGAATGAAGGGAGAGAACACAGCTTCCTTGTTTCTGTCACCTAGTACAATGTCATTGGATGGGAAATAGTCCAAAAGGTAAGAGAATACATTGAGTTTAGGAAAGGAAATTGGACAAAGTGGACGATTCTCTCCAGGAGTCTATCACAGCTCAACTATCACCCTCAACACAGGGTTTACTCCAATGCAGACTGTCTTCATGACTACTATCAGGGGTCTGGAGGAGGGGAGAGAAGAGAGAGACAACCTAACCCAATTTTTAGTTGACATGAAATCATAACCATAAACTAAAATTTTCTGACAGCCCCCAGGCAAAATATACCCTGAAAGAGTGTCAGATCATTCTCTAGTTGTCCGGCTCCTTAGAAGTAGGTCGAGGATAATGAAATGTTGTCTTTGAATCCCTAGTACCTAGTACAATGCCTCGCATATAGTAGGTCCTTTATATATAAATAGAGATACAGTTATGTAGAGATAGATAGACAGATAGATATAGATAGATCGATAGATAGATAGACTGATTGACTGATAGATACATTGATTGATAGGTAGATAGATGGATAGATAGATAGATTGGTTGATAGGTAGATAGATGTTAGATAGATAGATAGAATTGGATAAACATTTTAAAGAGAGAATTCATGTTTATCAGCCTGAATTACCCAATCTAGCCATCTGCATTAAAAGAGACTGCACCCTTCTAACCTCCTACCCCTGAAAGGACCAAGAACAAATCTATTTTAGTATACTCAGTGAGCTTTCAGTTTCATATATTCTTCATCTGCATAAAAATACACAAGATCACAGAATATGAAAGTGGGAAGAAATCTCAGAAGTCATCTGGTCCATCCTATACAGGAAAGAAATCTCTCACACAAGATCTGGAAGACTCCCAAGGAGAAGGAACATAGCGCTGCTCTAGGTAATGTGCTCTATTTCTTACAGAAATGTATAATAGTTAGGAGTTTGCCCTAACGTCAAGCTTAAATTGACCTCATTTAAGGTCCACCCATTGCTTTTGATTCTGTCCTCTGGTACTATATTGAACAAATCTGCCCTCTGTCCCCCCATGTATGACAACCCTTCAAATACTTGAAGACAGAAATCATAGCTATATTGAAAATTATCTTCTCCAGGCTAAACAATGATAGGTGATATTTGTAGAATGTTCACTGTGTACCAGGAACTGTGTTAATCGTTTTATAATTGTTACGCCATTTGATCCTCACACTAGCGATGAGAGATAGGTCTTATTACTATCCTCATTTAAAAATGAGGAAACTGAAGCAAATAGAGGGTGACGCCCAAGGTTGTACAGTTAATGAGTGTCTGAATACATGTTTGAACTCAGATATTCCTTATTCCAGGCCTTTGAATGCATATAATATGCACTCAAGGCTCCTCACCATCCTAATTGGTTTTCTCTGTGCAATCTCAAGCTTTTTAAATTGTAGTGCCCAGAAATAAACATAATATTCCAGTTGAAGTCTAATGAGTTCAAAGTCGAATGGAACTATCACTTAACTACTTTTAAAGCTCTCCCTCCCTTAATGCTATTCAAGATTGCATTCTTAGCTATCCATTTCTCTTCAATTTCTCCACAAAAACAATATGATATATTTACTTAAAAGTTTAATGAAAACTAGGTAAACTATATACATAGCATGCTCGTGATCTACTATTTTAGTAATCTGATAAAAGGGGTGGGAGGGAAGCATATAAAGTTAGCGTGGCACAGGATGTTTTCAACAAAGACATTGTTTCCCTTCTTCAGTGTTTACTAATGTTATTTGTAACCATCTATTCCAGAATTTTCCTAGGAACTGAAGTCAAGATCACTGCTTTATGTTTTACAGACTCTGATCTCCTTCCTTTTTGGAAGTCATGACATTTGCCCCTTTCTAAACATGTGGTTGGTCTAGCAATTTTCTTGATCTTTTACATATTATCAATACTGTTTTACTGATTGATTCTGATAGCTCTTTTAGGACACAAGGTTATAGTTCATCAGGGCCAGGAGATTATAATTCTTCCAAGTCAATTGGAGGCTTCCTTACTATCTCCTTTACTCATTTGGGTATCAACTCCCTGCTAGTCATTTTTGCTTTTCATTTCTGTTTGCCATTTCAGTGGAAAAGTTATTCTTCAGACATAGAAACAAAAAAAAAATGGAACATCTCTTATGTTAATTATCGTCTTCCACAAAAACTGAAAGCTCAGATTCTTTCTTTGAGTATCATTTTCTTCCATTATAGCTTAAATGTTGTTGCTGTCCTCACTAGCTTCAGTTAATTCTGAGTTTTGGCATCTCCCAGATTAGTTTCACAGCACTGGCCCTGCTCTTTATATATCTTCTGTTTTCTGGTCATTCAGTGATCTTCTGAATAGTTCTCTTTTTTAATCCATGATAGTTCCTTATTGGCACTGTTTTCCTTTTGTGCACTCAGAATGACATTCTTGAGCATCTCTCATCCCTTCTGGATCGACTTCCTACTCCATAGGAGATTTATCTATCATTCCTATGAGTTCTTCAATGTACTGCAGGGGTGGGGAACCTGTGGCCTTGAAGCCACATGTGGCCCACTAGGTTCTCAAGTGAGGTCCTTTGAATGAATCCAAACTTCACAGAATAAATCCCCTTAATAAAAGGATTTATTTTGTAAAACCTGAAATCAAAAAAGGCCACGCCCAAGGACCTAGAAGACCACATGTGACCTCGAGGCTGCAGATTCCTCACCCCTGATGAACTGTCTTTAAATTTAGGCTACATCTCATGTTATGCCCAGATTTGTTCTCCTTCTCTATCACAAACTCTAATGGAGTAGTCACTTCCATCAGATTTCCAGTCATTTCTACGATGGTAACTAGTTCCTTCCAATGGTCAGATTTAGATTCAGAATAACTTTATTGATTCCTCCACAATTTGAATGAATAAATTCTCACTGAAACAAGAAACTAAGAAGCTAATAGTCCTATTTTTGAAAGAGAATGAGAATTCTAGCAAATTTCTGCATCATTGAATTTTCCCATTACCACATTATAACATGTCTATGCCAAATTATTTATATTTTTCCTAAACCCCTTGTCCATTCTTTCTTTCTATTCAAGTGAGCCAATGACAAAATCACTTCCATGTTGTCCTCCTGTTTATGTTTACCCATACAATTTCTGTCAGACTTCCCTCTTCTCATTACTGTTTTTCCTAACATAAATATAACTTCTTTATAGACCAAACTTCCCTCTTCCACATATTTTGACTATCCTTTTTTTTTTCTAAATAAAGTATAGCCATCTAGAGTAATAGTCCAAAAATGAATTGTACTTGTGAAACAGTACAGGAGGCTTAAAGATAGGATACATGAGTGATAAAGCATGTGGGTTATTGTAGCAGCAAGCACCCCAGCATCCTCAAGGGTGGCTGCCAACACAGGTTTTTAGATCTGTTTTTCTAAAGGAAAGCAACTCAAAATGGGTTAACAATCTTGCTTTCATCAAACATATGTCATCTACCTAGTTCAGGAGAAAAAGGTCAGCACCCCGAACTTCAGAGAATACAAACACGTTACAAGCAAAAGTTACAAGAAGACAGAGAAACAGAGCAAGCAGACAGGCTTCCAACTCTCTGACTGTTACATCCATACCTAGTCAGTTACCAGAGAGGGAAGCACCAACATCTGGGTTTTCAAAGCCAGGGGCTCAATGGCTGTCCAGAGTCTCACCTGGTCAAACACACAACACTTCTCAAAGTGAGCCCCAAAACATAATCTCACATCAGGGTATATATAGCCTTCTTCTGGCTCAGAGAATATCATAACCCTCTTGTCCCACTACCCAATCACAGAGCACCAAGGTGTGGGCATTACTGAAAACCAAGCATCTCACCACAGACTCCAGGTGCACTTAAGCCTATCAAAGGGCCTAAGGGCAGGGAAGATATTAAATTCCCATTCCCATAACAGTTAGTAAATTTACCCCTGAGCTAACAGCAAGGATGAGAGATAGCTATAAAGGTGCTCTTAGTGTATTAAAAGAATCAGAAATGTCCTCCAATAAATTGGATACATACTTCATAGAGGAAAAAGAATTAGATTTTGATCTGTACTAGCAGAAAGAATACCCATATCATTGTAACCATCAATCTGACTAATACTAAATTAATTATTTACATATATTAGAATATAAACTCATTGCAAGTAGGGATTATTTCACTCTGTACTTATATGCCCAGCACCTAGTACAGTACCTGCCATACAATAGAAGGTTAATAAATCACTTCTTGATTGTTTGAGACACATCTTACTTCCTTTAGTAGAGTTCTTGAGGACAAGGACAATGTATTTTACCTCATTGTTATATCCCCATATATTAGGACAAGGTCTTAAAAATAGTAGGGATCTAATAATTAGTGGCCACACCAAAATGAATTTTAATCATAATTAGTCTATACCTGAAAATTTCCTCTTCGTAGCAAAGATGAACTGTGACTTGAATGGGATGGTTATATACTAGACTGCATTGGAGAACGATGTATTAAAATAGAATTTCAGTATTGGAAGGGACCTTAGAAACATTCTAGCTCATTTTCCTTCTCTATGCAAAAAACCAACAAGATGTTTTACACAACATCCCCAATAAGTGATCCCATATTTGAATACTTTTTCACTGCTGGAAAAATCATTAACTCACAAATTACCCCACTGGTAATTTGGTTCACCTCTTGTTTTAGAAAATTCTTCCTTATGCTAACATTTGCCAAAATTTCCCTCCCTATTTTTTACAGTCATTGGTCTTTCTATGCAGTTCCAGAGAAAAAAAGAAAATGGAGCAAGAGTAATGAAGCCTTTACTCAGTACATAAAGAGAAATCACCTCCTTTTTTCTCCTGAGTTGTAGCAATAGAAAGTTAACCAAGGCAAGCAGCAGCAAGATCCAGGCCCAGAGTCCTTTGTTTGGCAACCACCTTTATGAGATTCCCATTACATCATGCACATGCAATTTCCAAATTTCCACTTCCTGATAAGCTGCATAGAACTGGCACTTCTATTGACTGATAACCCATTTCATGCTTTATTATATATAAACATAACAGCACAAGGAATTATATTTCAAATGAAAAAAAACTGTTTTTTAGAGAAAGACAGGAGGCTGAGGGGGGACAGTTAAAAACATCTGAATTATTAATATTTAGTAGAAATCCTCCACCCCTCCCACACACAATGATTTCATTCCTCTGTAATTATCCTGCATTCCCTTTGCAGATGGCTGACAACTAGAAAATTTGTCCCTGGGAGCAAGGCTTCACTTTTTACTTAAATCTACCAGAGGGTTATACTGTTCTCTTCAAAATGACAATTCCAATGGATAATCCTTCTGTTCTGATGATTTACTAAGATATAATGATGAATTCACCACTGGTACATTTGTTGTAGCATTGCATAATTTGCTGGTTCTTTCTCTTTGCCTCCCATTATTTATTCCAACTGGAACATTGAACCAGAACCCTGGCTGATATTCAAGAAGTTACACCTCCAGGCAGTCATGGAAAAGAACACTTATACCTACATTAGAAAAAAAAAATACTACTTATATGTCAAGAATGTGTTTTATATTCTTCTTTAGATAGTCTCTTATTATGTAGATAATGTTGTGCCTGAAGCCTTCATGTTTTCATGTACGATCGTTCAAGTATTTTGTTACCCTTTAGACTAGGCCACAAATATGTATCCCATTTTAGTCAGATAGATTGGCAAACCGGAAGGTTTCTCTATAGCAAGGCAACAGGGAAAAGAAAAATGACAGATGTCTGAAACTGACTTAAAGGCATCACCGAGGACTCTTGGGATATGGATTAAAATGAGAAAAATTAAAGGACAGAATAGTCCTCAAGTTCTTTTCGAAAAAATTTTGGCAACCATGAAATCAGTGCCATATCACACACACACACACACACACACACACACACACACACACACACACACACACACACATCGCCCGCCCCCAAAAAGAAAGAAAAGAAAAAGAAAAAAATTAACTCATTGACCCTTCTGAGAAAAAAAAATCATGAAAGAAAATGTCATTGGACAAATCTTTCTTTTTCCCTCCTAAAATCTGCAAATCAGCAAATAGCATATAAACAGTTGAAGAAGAGGCACTGGCTTTCCTTATTTTTGCATGGGTCATATGGAAACATTTGATGATCTGAAAATATGAAGTTGTTGAAAAATATGCATCTATTTATCAGCAGATTTATTCAGCAATTTATCAGCAGACTTCAGAAGCTGTAACTCCAAGTCAATATTCACAGCACTGACAACAACTATGAATATGCCAACATAGTTCTGAATCACAAAATATAACAGACCCTCCATATAGAAAACAGAAGCCAAATATTTATCAGACACCGGACAGCCAAATTCCAATCCCAGAAAGCTGAGTCCATCATAGCAACCAAGAAGTTAATACACCTTATCACCACAGGGAGCAATACCATCCCAAAGCATCTCCCTGCTTGGACCTTGGACCTCCCCACAAACAAACATTCACTATCCTAGCTGTCTACTTGCCTGTGTCCTCTCTCTCCCTCTGCTCTAACTGCTCTGACTCATTTCCTGCTCCACCCCCTTCCTATTCTACCTGTTCAGGAAGCTCCTTCCACCACAGGCTTCATGTGATTACATCCAGCTTATTAAGGGGCAGAAAAGATCTTCAAATTCCCTTAGGCCTACTAAGGGACAGGGAAGATCTTCAAATTCCAATTATCATTACAGAATTGTCCATACTGATTATTGAATTTAAATCATAGGTTCTTGGTGCATAATATTTTCAGTGATTATTTTGAAAAAGACACCCAGGGTGGCTAGGTGGCACAGTGAATAGTGTGCTGGCCCTGGAGTCAGCAGGATCCAAGTTCAAATACAGTCTCAGGCACTTAACACTTCCCAGCCATGTGTCCTTGGGCAAGTCACTTAACCCCAATTGCCCTGACTCCCCCACTCCAAAAAAGCAAATGAAAGAAAAAAGATACCCAGTAATTGCGATGTTTGCCTAACTAGGGATTATCATTGGCATTTCCAACTGGATTTCTTCCTTTCTGATGAGCTGACAGATTGATGTGGGAAAGGGGAATTATTCTGTATGTTTAAATAAACCATTTTAACTACTCATATAAAAATGCCTAACTTTTCCTCCTCTATGAATTCAATATTTTGAGATATCCTCAAAATTTTACAAGTTTACTATTACAAGTGATTTTTTTTCTGGCTTCAGTTTACACTTAAAAAAAAGCTTTCAATGCCATCTGAAAATACTTTAATATCTGCTTCTTGGCTTATTTGGATAAAAAACAAAGGGAACTAAGCTGTTAAGAGGAAGCTATTTTTATCAACTCAATGAAAGTGTGTAGGCTGAAACCTCTCTCATCTGTGTTGTAGTGGTTTAGGAGGATGACCCTGATGACTGCACACTGAGAGAGAGGATATAATGTTTAATTTAGTTGATGTACCTATTGCCATAGTTCCCATGAACATTTACAAAAGCTAATTTAAAAAGATGAGTTCTAATGATTGTTGCTTATAGCCTAACACAAACATCAACAGGATAAACATGGGGCAAAATCAATTCTTCACCAAGCCAAATATGGTTAAAAGAATTAAAGTTATGAATCAGAAGGAACAATTTTCATCAGTAATGGAAATGAGGATTTTGCCTTCTTGCCCTAACAGCTAAGAAGAAATAAACAAACAAATGAACAAACAAACAAAACCCAGAATAGAGGAAAGGAGGTGAATGCAACAATACTGGGAATCTAGGAGGTATCGCGTATAAGGCAAATTGATCATAAGTGTTGTTCTCAGCCTTTCAGTGTGCTTTGTGCAATCACTTAGAACTTAGAAATGGTATACCCATGAAGATAGGGCAAAAAATGAGCACATTGCTACTCTACTTCTCACTGCAAAGGCTTATAAATGAGATTTGATTCCCACCTCCTTTCATGTGGGATGATACTTCCATGTGCCATATTGGGTCACAGAAGAGGTAATACCTTCTTTCAAACAACTTCCTACCTACAGTCATAAAATCATTGGATTACTGCCAACAAAATGATCTAACCATTCATATGTGCAGAAAATAGTTGTAAAGGAATATTTGAAGGGCATCAAGAAAATTCATGAATAAGCCTTGTACAATAGGTGAATAATTTTACTAATTCTTTTTTATTTCTCTCCTAGCTCAAATGAATCTGAACAGTGAAGAGTCAGACATCCTCTGCCTCCACACCCTTACCTCCCACTCCAGCCCACATCAGACTTACCAAGTCATAAAGAACACTTACAAGTGAAGTAAAGGAGAATTGAGCTCACTCTTGTTGATATTTATTTATTACCATTTAAATTGAATATTTCTTTGAGAAATTAAGTGCTACATACAGTAAAACTTCACATGACAAGGCTGTTTGAATAAATGAAGAAGGGACCTGGTTAAATTTTTAAGTTGAGAAACTTTTTTAATTCAACCTTTATTTTCACAAATGTTAACATTTTAGTAAGTTTTCCTATTTCGTGACAAAATTGTGGGTTTAGAATTAGACAAGATCTCAGAAGCCATCTAGTTCACTGACATATTTTAGAAATGAAGACAATAAGAGACAGACTCGTTAGATGATTTGCCCCCCAAGGTCACAGGGAATCGGGGTAGAGCTGAGATTCAAACTTAGGTCTTGTGATTCCAAGTTCAGTGCTTATTTTGCCCATGTCTCTTTGTTTTCCATAACTTAGAAAGGACATTAACTGTATTTGAAGATTGTGAAATTCCTAGATTTCATAATCTTGAATACCCAGTCTTCATTGTATAAGATCATAGATACAAAAAATACAGGAGGCTGCAGTGAATCTAAACTGATCTTGCAACACACTTAGTAAGCTTTCGTTGTTCTCATTGACTATTTGTCATAAAGTTGCTTTTTTATCACTTGTCCTCTTAATATAAAAGTGGAATCTCAAACAATATATTTGGATTGTTTAAAGCCTGAGGTTCCTTGTGTCTGGCTAATGTCAGTTTGTGTATACAAAAGGGATATAGGACAGGGGAGAGGATAAATATCATTGCCCTCATTCCCTGTGTCACTTCTGGCATTGCTTAGGCTCTTCAGAAAGCTTTGAACTCACACACCCCAACCCTGAGTATGACGCTACTCCAAAGGTTATCTAAGATCAATATCACATAAACACAAAGACAAATAACAAGGTTGTCCTGATGGAAGAAGTAGGCGTGAAAGCAAAACTATAGCTTTGGAAATTTCCTTTCATCACAATATTTTGAACAGGATATTTCAGGTAGGCCAAACAATGATGGAATAGACCGAATGTAAATATGATATGTTTTATGAAAAATTAAATGAAGAATGCTATTTATAGTGTATTGGAAGACATGACTCAACCCAAATAATGTGGTATTTATTCACAGAAGCTGGTGGATTCCTACTATAGTAGTAAAGGTCATCTCCACTGCTAATAGATAATGAATTAACACTCTAAAAATCAAATACATTGATCAGATGCCTTCCTGTACTATTTACTGTTAGGTCTCTGGATGGCAAAGGGCTTTACTAAATTCACACAGTGACAAATTTGTAAAGCCTTTATTAAGTTTCCTGACACAGTCTGATGAGCATGGAACTCTCTCTATTAACTTAATCCTAAATTGAATGTTATTTTAAGGTACTTTTCTTCCAAAGAGAAGTTGCCTATGTAACATAAAGTAGAAGCTTGTCAATTATCTGGTTAATTTACTTTGTGTATAGACGGTAAAATGAATAATTCAGCCCTCTTGGCCTCCAAGACAGCTTTGAGGTCCTAACATTCACATGGCTGTCTTCATAAAATATTTTTGTTGATATTTCTTTACTTCCTCAAGCCAGAAAATGTCAGCCTGAGTTTTGATTTAAGTATATTTTACACAGAATAAAAGACTGTGTCTGAATGATACCAAAACACTTGATAGTAAAGTGATAAATGAGCCACATGTATTTTTCCAAATAACCAGAAATTTAAGCTTACATAGACGAAACATCAGCCCTTCTGATGAATTTTCACATCTCAACAGAACATAATTTTATGGTGTTTAACAGGTGTATGGCTCTTCCCCTACTCCTGGACATATTTAGATGTGTATACACAATAGAAACTTCTGCTTCCTATTCTACCTTCTGATACATCCTGAAGTTAGGGGTTGAAGGAGGAAGGTTGTTACCAAGTCCTGGATGAGAAAAGTATTGGAGAGTGTGGTGGTCTTAATCTTGACCCAACAGGGTAAACAAACCATTGACCTATGATCAAACCAAGGAGTTCTCTGACATAAACAAATACACTCTGATTTGTGAGATGGAGTCCAGAACATCATCCACAGCTGGGTGAAAGGAGTGAGGAGAGGGCTGCTAGGTGGTGCAGTGATTAAGAGCTCCAGCCTCAGAATTAGAAGGACCCTGAATCGGTTCTGGCCTCAGATACTTAACACTCACACACACACACACACACACAAACTGGCCATGTAACTTTGAGCAAGTTACTTAACCCCAATTGCTTTAAGAAAAAAAAATAATGATACCTCCTCTAATTCAACAAAAACTGAAGTTTTCAGCTAGGTGGCACAGTGAGTAGAGTGCTGGCCCTGGAGTCAGGAGGACCTGAATTTGGTTCCGGCCTTAGACACTTAACACACACAAACCACACAAACAAAAAGCCTAGCCATGTGACCTTGGGCAAGTTACTTAAACCCAATTGTCCTCCAAAAAGCAAAAAAAAAAAAAAAAAGAAAGGAGTGAGGAGAAGGGGGAATCAGCATGTAGTGGGTGAGGAAGCTCTATCCAGGCAACAGTACAAGCAACTGGTATATTACATTGTACTCTATGAAAAATTTATACCTCAAACAGCGTCCTTTTTATGCCTTTTTGTGGTAAGCAAAAGTCTACATTTTTCATAAACCAGTATATAAAATTGTTATTTTGATCTGTTTAGTCCACAGGAGTATATAACTAACATCCACACTAGAGTTTTGCAATCAGATGTCACTTGTCATGGTTATTTTATAGGTGCTTCTTCTTACACTGAAAAAAAAAAAGACACTGAAAGTGGACTGTGATATTAATATACTTTGATCCCTTTGTACTGGAAAGCTAAGAGGTACTTAGCACTTAGTAATTAATCAAGCCTCTGTTAAAGAAACAGAAGGTATGTACTCCTGTTCCTGATGTAACAGGAAGGTGCTAATGCCGTGTGTGTGTGTGTGTGTGTGTGTGTGTGTGTGTGTGTGTGTGTGCGCGCGCGCGTTCATGCATGTGTGTGGAGAAGCCCCGGCTGGGCCAGACAGATCTTCTTGGAGCAAGCTTCATGGAGGCAGAAGCTGCTGCCATCAGGGAGGCTGAAGAGGAAAGGACCCCCAGGTTGGAGAAAATGATTTTGATTTTGGGAACTGGGGTGAAGTGATTTTGATTCTGGGAACCAGCTGGAGCTTCTGCTGAGGAGCTGCTGAGTCCGAGGGCCAGCTGGAGCTTCTGGGAGCTGCTGAAGACATCCAAGGGCCATCTGGAGCTGCCACAGACTGAGGGAGCAAGACTGTGATGCTGGTACTTTGTATGAACCTGTTTGTGGCCTTGTTAATCCTTGACTTTCTGGGAACAGAGACTGTGAAGGATTTAAGGTGGACTGGATGGCTGTGAGCTTTAGTGTGAAACAGAGAGTGCAAAGAGAGCTGGGAGTTGTCTGCCTTTGAATCCAGGTGACAGTTTGGTGAATCCAGGTAGGACCTGGGACCATGGAAGGGGATCCAGGGAAATCCAGGGAATCTGAGAGACCACCCCAAGTCAAGCTGAAAGAAGACTTTACTTGGATACTGTGTACTGACTGAGAAATTATAATTTACTAGTGACCTAGGGGTGGAGGGCTTGTGTATTTTCTGATGATTGAATAGTGAATGATTACTGAATAGTTACTGATTTGTAACTTGGTGTGCCCCATGGGTGACAAACTTTGACTATTATACTTTGTGTTCCTTAATGAGGCAAACCTCCTTAAGGATGGTTGAATGATTGAGATGATTGAATTATTGAGTTACTAAATGATTGTCCTTTGTTCAAATCTTTGTGACCACTGTGGTGAAAACTATGTGGCCATTTTCTGGGATAAGTTGTTATCAATGCTATATTTTGATTTTCTGTGTTAAGTTGTAACATTGTGAATGCTGTACCTTGATGTACTGTGAATGTTTTCCTCTGATTTGTTAGGGAATAGAATGTTCATCAAGCTGTGTAATTAGAACCTGAAAAGTTTTTCACAGTAGCATTCTTCTGGAAAGCTGCTCGTGCTTGGCTTTACATGGACTTTACATGGACTCAGAAGACCTGAGTTTAAAACTTACCTCTAAGAATTGTGACCATCAGCAGATCATTTAACTTCCCTGGGCCTCAATTTCTTCATCAGTAAGATGAGGGTTGGAATTGGTGGAGTTTACAATTCCCTTCAGGTCTGGATTAGTGCTTTTCAAAAAACTGTTCTAGTAAATAACCTCTGAGTAATCTTCCAAAAATAAAATTCTCAGATTAGTAGAAAAATTAAAAAAGCAATCTGGAAGAATCTCACCTTAGATCAACATCTCACACCATATACCGAGATAAGCTCAAAATGAATACATGATTTAGACATAAAGGTTGATATCATAAGGAAATAAGGGTATCATAAAAGAAAGTACCTGTCAGATCTTTAGATATGGGAAGAGTACATGATCAAGCAACAAGTAGATTACATAAAGTAAAATGGATCATTTTGATTACAGGAATTTTTTTTTTGCACAAACAAAATTAATGCATACAAAATTAGAAGAAAAGTAGGAAACTTGGGGAAAATTCTACAGTAAGTTTCTCTGATAAGGGTTTCATTTTAAAATTATAAAGAACTAATATAAAAATATAAAAAGGTAGGAGCTACTCCTCAATTTACAAATAGTCCAAGGATATTAACAGGCAATTTTAGAGAAAGAAATCAAAGCTCAGATTACATAAAAATATTTTAAATCAGTAATAATTAGGAAAAATGCAAATTAAAAAACTTCTAAGGTACCACATTAAACCCCAGTGGATTGGCTAAGATGATAGAAAATGAAAGTCACAAATATTGGAAGGAATGTGAGAAAATAGTTATGCTAGGGGCATCTAGGTGGTGCAATGAATAGAGCATCAGCCCTGGAGTCAAGAGGAGCTGAGTTCAAATCTGGCCTCAGATGCTTAACACAAAACTAGCCATGTGACCTTGGGCAAGTCATTTGACCCTAGTTGCCCTCTAAAAAGCAAAAGAAAAGAAAATAGATATGCTAATGCACTATATATATATATATATATATATATATATATATATTTATATATAGCTATGAACTAATCCAACCATTTCAGATTAAAATTTAGAAGTATGGTCAAAACACTACAAAATTGTGCATACCCTTTGACTAAACAATGATTCTTATAACCCCAAAGAGCTCAAAGAAAAAATTCAAATGTACAAAAAATTTAGAGTAGTTCTTTTTGTGATGCTAAATAATTGGAAACTGAGGATATTCCCATCAAATGGGGGAATAGTTGAAAAAATTGTGTTATTGTGCTATAAGATATGACAAAGGAGATGGTTTCAGAAAAAAAACAGGAGAGACCTATGAGAACTGATTGGAAGTGAAATGGAAAGAACTAGGAGAATAATCTACACATTAAAAACTATTTTGTAAGGAAAACCCATTGGGAAAGACTTAAAAACTCTAACCAATACAACGATCTACTACAACTTCAAAGAAGTCATGATATAGAATGATATCCACTTCTAGATAGAGAAGTGGTTAGACTCAGAATGCCAACTGAAACTTTTTTCCCTTTTTTTGTTTATTTTTTCAGATAGTGCAAAAATGTAATATATATGTATGAGAGCTATTGTATTTCTTGCTTTCTCAATGGTAGAGGGAGGAGTGGAGGGAGAGAATGTAAAACTAAAAATAAAAATTTAAACTTAGTAGAAACTTAATATGATCAAAAGAAAAATATGCATTATAAAGATTATGTTCTATAAAAATATGAATACTATATCAGTAAACATCTATTTCCTAAGTTCCCAAATGTATCTCAGGATCATAGAATCACAGATCTACTACTGAAAAGGATCACAGCATTTGAAGTGATTTCAGAGACTTTATGGTCCAATTTAAATCTGAATGACAATCCTTTCAAGAATAATCCCAAACTTTGTTTGAAGATCTCTGAGTAAACTGGAGCTGACTAACAAGGACAGGATAGGATAGGATAGGATAGGATAGGATAGGATAGGATAGGATAGGATAGGATAGGATAGGATAGGACAGGATAGGATAGGATAGGATTCATTCCACTTTTGGTTATCCTAATGTAACACTAAGCAAAAGCAACTTCTGGGTCTTGATTATGAGCATAGTAACTCTCTATATTTTCAGGAACAAATTAAGGCAAAACATTCACAAAAAAGAGAAAATCAAAATACAGGGTAACTCAATCATTTAGTAAGTTCTCAGTTCAATCACAAAGTACAAAAGTCAAAGTACTCCACCCCTGGGTAGTCTCAATAGGAGATTAGTTTCCAATCATAAACAAAGTACATCATTTGGTCAGTCACAAAACACAAAAACCATCCACCTCTAGGCCATAACTAGGTTACAATATCATCACAGCATTCAGTACCCATGGAGAGGTCTTTTCTTCATCTTGACCCAAGTTAAATTCTCAGAAGTTTCTGTTCCTGGGAAGACAAAGCTTAACAAAGACACCACAACATTTATGCCCATTGCAGGAATCCTCTTAATTCACCTTCTGCCTGTGAAATCAACTTAGGCCCAACAAGGTCTGAGGCCCCTATCAACAAATGACTCTGACAAAGTAACATCAAAACAGACAGACAAAATACCTCCACCACAGTCATGCCTCCTCAGTTCTGAGCAGCCTTGGTTGGCAGTTTTCAAAAGCACTGGGCAATTTCAATTGGCCTTCAGCAGTCTGGGCAGCTTTGGCTGGCAGTTCTCTCTCTCTCTCTCTCTCTCTCTCTCTCTCTCTCTCTCTTTCTCTCTCTCTCTCTCCCTCTACGATGCTGCTCCCAAAAGTTCTTCTGGCCTCTCTCAGATTGGGCTTTTCCTTATACAAGGCACCAGCTCCTCCCAGTTCAGCCCCCTCTCTTCAGGTCAACAAGTCCATCCCACTGAAATTCAGATTCCATTACCATTATACCTAATTTTATTATATAAAATCTAAATTTGTATCTTTGTGATGTCTACCTATTGTCCCCATAACTTTTTACCAGGGCCAAGCAGAATCAATGTAATGAGTCAGGTAGGTGATATAGAACATGGAGGAATAGATTTAGAGGGAAGAAGTATTGAATTCAAGTCCTGCTTCAAGTATAATGTTAATAAATGCTATAAAATATATGATGCTAACTCTTTCCATCTTTCCTCATATGGTATGAACTTAAGGCCCATCACAATCCAAACTACCTTTCTCTGCATATTCATTAGTTTATCAATTTTCTTCTATAAAGCTGAATAATTAAGGTCAATCAATCAATGAACAGTTATTAAGAAACTAATATGTACCAGATACTGGTTGGAATGGATGTGGAAAAACTTTAATGTGCAAAGCTCTAATGATACAAAAAAAAGAAAAAGCATGTCCCTGCCCTCAAGGAGCTTATAATCCATTGCAGGAGACAACATGTAAACAAATATAAACAAAGCAAACTATACATAGGAAAAAAAAGGGAAAGAAAAGCACTGGAATGAAGAGGGGTTAGGGAAGGCTTCTTGTAGAAGGTGGGATTTTACTTGGGATTTGCAGGAAGTCAAAGAAATCAGTAGTTAGAAGGAGGGAGAGTGTTCTAGGCATGGGGGACAACCAGAGAAAAGGCCTGCAACTTAGAGGTAGAGGATGCTCTTTATGGAATAGCCAGGAAGCCACTTTCACTGGACCAAAGAGTACATGTTGAGAAGTGATATGTAAAAAAAATTGGAAAGGTAGGAAGAAGATAGATAATAAAGTGTTTTGAACATCAAACAGAAAGTTTTGCAATTGCTCCTAGAGATTATAGGAAGCCACTGAAGTTTATTGAGTAGGAGTAGTGATGACATGATGTGACTTGTGTTTTAAGAAAATAGCTTTAGGGGGCAGCTAGGTGGCACAGTGAATGAGCACTGGCCCTGGAGTCAGGAGGACCTGAGTTCAAATCCAGCCTCAAACACTTCATACAAAACTATCTGTGTGACCTTGGGCAATTCACTTAACCCCAATTGCCCCTCCAAAAAGCAAAAAAAAGCAAAAAATCACGTTAGTGGCTGAATAGAGAAAAGAGAGAAGTTGAGAATAACTTAAGCCTGGCTGACCCATCAGCTGACTATTGGATCAAGGTATGAAGTGAAGAGAGTCTGAACTAGAATGGTAGTAGTACCAGAGACAAAAAGGGGGTGTATTCTATCCAAAAGATTCTAGAAAGGTAAAATTGGCAAACCTTGGCAGCAACTTGAATAATGAGAGTGAGAGATAGTTCGGAATCCAGGATGTGAGCCTGAGGGACTAGAAAGACTGTGCTGCCCTGTACAGTGATAATGAATGGGGTAGTGAGGTAGGGAGAAGACTTAGCTCTGTTACGGACATATACAGTTTAAGAGGACTAGTGGACCTTTAGTTTTAGACAGCTAGATATATCTGAAAGGCAGTTGGAAATGTGAGATTGGAGATCAGCAGGAATGATAGACTTGAGAATCATGAGCATAGAGATGTTAATTAAATCCATGAGGTCTGGTGAGATCACCAAGTATAGTATTGAAGAGGGAGAAAAGAAAAAGACCTAGGATAGGCCTTTGAGGGATACCTATGGTTAGAGGGTATAGTAAGAATGAATATCCTTCAAAGAAGACTGAGTAGTGGTCAGATAGATAATACAAGGACAAGAAGGGATCAATGTCCTGAAAACTTAAAGAGAAAACAGTATCAAAAAGAAGAGGGTAATCGGTAATGTCAAAGGCTGCAGAGAAGTAAAGGAAGATGAGAATTGAGAAAGACTGAAGAGATCATTGGTAACTTTGGACAGTTTGGGTTGAATGATAAGGTCAGAAGCTGAATTGTAAAAGGTTAAGAAGAGAATGAGGGGAGAGAAAGTAGAGCCATCTGGGGAATTTAGCCACAAAGGGTAGAAGAAATATGAGATAATAGTTAAAGAGTGAAGCTCAAATGATGATTTTTTTTAAGATGGGGAAGACATAAATGTATTGATAGGCTGTAGAGCATTAGTCTGTAGGCAGGGAGAGATGAAAAATAGGTGATAGAATGGGGATAAAGGAGATGTCATTATGCTGGAAGAGTCAGGATGGAATGGGATTGCTCAAGCAAGTAGAGGGTTTAGTCTTCGTAAGGAGGGAGGTCCCTTTACCTTGTATGACAAAGACAAAAGAAGAGAAAGTCAAAGAAGACAACTGAGTGTTAAGAAATGAAGAAGATGGGAGAAGAGGAAACTCATGGCCTCAGTTTTTTCTATAAAATATGAGACAAGGGTCTCAGATGCAAGAAGAGGGTGGTGACTAGAAATGTGTTAGGAGATATGGATAAGTTATTATCAAAGAGGACTAAAGTTAATCCATTTTTTCAGTCCTACCTGAAATTTAAGTTCGGTAATGTTTTGTTAGCAATTTCATCTGCTTCCAACCAAGATTATATGTGGAAGAAGAAACTCTGATTTTTTTAAATGTATTACTAAGTTTAACCATAAAAGAATTTCCATACATAAATCAAAATATGCAAAAAATAGGACTGTATATGAAACTATGCATTCTACTTCATACCATTTGTTTTAAGTATATATAATGCCATATTTACATTTCAAAACAGTTCTGCTTGTTTTGTTACTAGTTCAACTTCCTTTTCTTGAATTTAAAATATTACAATTAATATTACAAATATTAAAATGTCTTTAAGACATAATTATCTCTATTATTACATTACTAATTATTATTAACTTTACCTTCCATTAACCTCCCTTTCTTCCTCCCAATGAAAAATACAAAAGGTGAAGATGGGTAAAATAGGGTGGAGAGCTGTAACACGATCACATCCACACAGTACCTGTGTCTAAAAATGTATGCACCTTTTTCTATCTCCTGTCCATCCCTTCTTATGTGAAGGAGTGTTGACACCTCTAGTAGACTCTGATCTTGCAGAAAAACTGTCAAGTTCCACAAATTATGTAAACATAGCTGTATGACCTTGGACAAGTCACTTCACAAATGCAGGTCTCCGTTTTTCTTCCCTTTTAATGAAGAGGTTTGGCTTGATGACCTCTAAAGTTCTTTTCATTCTCAGAATTTTCTGATATGCTTGGATTTTCAGTGGGTATCTATCCAGAGTGAAGAAAATGATTCTCTAGTTGTCTAGCTGAAAGTTTGACTGGAATAAGTCATTTTCTAGTACAATTCCATGAAAATTTGGCTTGCTTCATAGATTTATAGACCATGAAGCTAATACATATCTAGTGTTCCCTAAGGCCTTCCAAGGCCTTTTCTAATGACTGAATGACCTAGTTAATCCCAAAGGAGCAGTTATGCAGAAATAAAAATTATTTTTGCTTTGTGACAGTGTACCAGGAACATCTTTGGTGTCTTAGATGGGACTCATTATTTAAAAAACAAAATGAAAATAAACAAAACTAAAACAGAGAAACAAACCCAGAGGGAAGAAGATGGGTACAGAAAACATACTTGCTTCTATGCCCTGTGACATCTATAGAAGATTTTCTGAAACCTTAGAACTAACATGAACTTTATTACCCATAGCTTTTTATTTGATAGAGTCTGCTGAAAACTGTATGAACGATAAAGGGCAGCCTCCATATAGATCTATTTTAAAAGGCCTCTGTTCCTAATCACAGACAACAGATATAATGTTTGATGTCTATGAGTCACATACATATTTAGGTCATTTTATAAGGGACTTAAGTTTAACTCGGGGGAAAGGAGGTGAGGTTAAAAGTTTAACTTACTCTGGAATCAATATTAGAATATCCTGGAACACATTAAGAACCTTGAGATGTACTGTAAGTGATTCACTATATATGTATGTGTATGTATTATATATTATCCTGTTGTAAAATTTCCAAGTTTATTTACCAAGTGGTAGCAGATGATTTTTCCTTAATGCATCTTAACCTCTAAAATTTCTTGGTCACCTTGTTCTGGCAAGACCCTCGTTTACTGACTTTCAGAGAACCTGTCATTTTTCACTTGATTTCCTTCTGTTCTAAGATGGAGAATTAAACAGTAACTTTTTAAAAACACTTAAACTCATTTATTTTCAACTGCTTTTGTGTTAATGGGTTAGATTTAGGGGCAGAGGTTGAAGAGTGAGGGGATTATTTTGCTTCCATTTTTTTTTGTCAATTACATCACTATGTCTTCCATCTTTGGAACAAAATTAACAAAGTCTCCATCTATTGCATTATCTCCTCCATTCATGCTCTCATGCTCAACAGCCCCCAGGAAATAAGATAGCACACCTTCCTACAGAGGATAAGCAAATGAGTGCAATTTACTTCGTTTTAAGAAGTCCTTCTCAAATGCCTCTATGTTATTCCATGGTGGTGATATTTATAGAGAAAAGCAATAACTGCTTGACTTTAAGAATCTTAAATTCTACTGGCGAGGGTCGATGTCCACAAAAATACATATAGTACAAGAAAAATGAGAACCAGACACAGAGAAAGAGAAAGAGAGAGACAGACAGACAGAGACAGAGACAGAGAGACAGACTGAGACAGACAGACAGAGACAGACAGAGACAGGGAGACTGAGAAAGAAAGAGACAGAGAGAGAAAGAAACAGGGAGGGAGTAAGGAAAAATAGGTCACTGTTATAGTGGGGAAGATTTAGACTGATTAATATGTTGAAGCTGTCTATTTGAATATAATTTATCTCTTCAACATGACACATTCATAACTCATGTTTTTCAGATCATTAATGGACCTCACTTAAGTATCTTAAGGAAAATACTAATAAACCATATATTTCCTGGACTGGGAAACCCAGTGGTTACCCCAAATTGTAGGTTCCTGTACAATGGAGTTACTTTCATCAGATTCATAATCAAGAGATGACCAATTTGGGAAGCAGAAGGACTTCATAATAACCTGGAGAGACATACAAACCTAGGCTGAGTGAGTGTAATAGTAATGGGGATTTGAAGATCTTCTATGGCCCTTGTACTGGCAATGAAATTGGTACTTAGCACCTTGTTTCAAGTTCCTCCTTGTGTCATGTATTAAGATCCACAACTTCTGAATCCCGCAGTGGGAGGAAGTTGCTGATGTAACAGAAAGGTGCTGAACAGGGAGGAGCTAATACCATTTAAAGGAAAAGCCCAAGCTAGAGAGCCAGAATTGCTGAGAGAGAGAGATCTGATAGGAGAACAGAACTTGTAGTGGCAGAACCGAGGACTGAGAACTGAACTGAGAACTGAGAAGAACTGAGAAGAGAGAACTGAGAAATGAGAAGAGAGGAGAACTGGGAAGAAGAATGGTTGTGGTGCTTGTACTTTGTCTGTTTTAATGTTACTTTCTCAGATTCATCTGCCAATAGAGGCCTTTACTGTTGTGACAGCAGCCCTGAGACCTTACTGCTGTTTCAGAAGCCCTGAAAGAGGAATTTCTTGTTCTATGTATACAGAAATCATGGAGGAGGAAATTTGGAACTCAAAAGCTTTGTAGAACTGAATGTTGTAAACTAAAAGTAAATATATAAAAAGAGATCACCCATTTTTATAAAGCAATGAGATCTTTCCTATTTAAAAATTAATGGAAAATTTATTTGTTGCACTCTATTGTAGTTGTGTAATGTGATCTTAATGGAATTGAGTCTATCTAATTTACATACAAAAACTCCAATATTCTTAAACAATCTAGTATAAGTTTACAGAGTGCTGGAATTTAGAACCAAGAACACCTGGATTCAAATCTTCTCTCTTACATTTACTTACTAGGGAACATGGAAAAACTATTTAACTTCTCTGAAACTCAGTTTCTTTTCTGCAAAATGGAGGGAAATAATAACACTTAGTTATGAATGACCACCTCATAAGGTTGTTGTGAATGCCAAATGATCTAATGTTTGTAAAGTGACTTGTAAATATTAACCCATTTAATAAATAAAAGAAAAAATTAATTTGTCTTCCTCCAATGTCTCTCTAGGATATAAATTTAAAATACAGTGATATCATACATGGCTTTTACAATTGGCATTTCTTACATCTTATTTTTTTGTTTCTTTCCTTCCTTTCTTTCTTCCTTCCTCCCCCCTCTTTCCTTTCCCTTCTTTCCTTTCTATCTCCTTTTTTCCTTTCTTCCTTCCTTCTTTCTTCTCTCCTTTTATTTCTCCTCTCTTTCTTCTTCCCTTCTTTCCTTCCTTTTTTGTTTCCTTCCTGCATCTCCCTCTCTTCTTCACTTCTTTTCCTCTCCCTTCCTTCCCCGTCCTTCTTTCTTTTCTTCCTGCCCTCCTCCCTTCTTTCCTCCCTTTTATCTTTTCTTTCCTCTTTCCTTTCTTCCCCTCCTTTTTTGTTCCCTCCTTCCATTCCTTCTTTTCTCATTTCCTTTTTTTCTTTCTTTCGTTTTTCTTTCCTTATTTCCTTCTCTCCCCTCATCCTTCTCTCCCTCCATCCCTTCCCCTCTCTCTCTTCATCCCTCCCATCCTTCCTTACCTACTTTCTTTCCTTCCTTTCCTATATGATTCTTATATTGTTATGGTTGGAATTTTGGCAGCCACTCAGAGGCCAGATTCTCAACCCTGATCAGCACAGAAGCTTTATCCTTCTCTTTTTTTCTGACCTGGTATGTTCACCAAACCTTGGGTATGGCCTTCAACTCCTGGGGCTTGCTATATGGGTGCTACACTTAATGTGGGCAATCAATAGACTTTTAGCAGTACTGTAATTCTAAACTCCCCAACTCAAACTATCTATACTCTCCCTAGCTGCATAAACTACAGGTGGGTGGCCACCATATCCATTTCTTTTTAGTTTCTTTATGATGTCTCACCAGAGAAAGAACATTAAAAGCAGGAATAGGTAAATGTCCAAATTACCACCATCACCTTTTCAAGTAATTAAACTTGTTTTCAACAAGTTCAACAAGAATGTTGAACTCCTCGATGAACAGGGATCATGCCATCTACCTGAATATATAATACTTATATTCCCCAGAGCTACTGGGATTAGTTTATAAAACATCATCATTTAGAAAATACTTTTAATGCATTCAAAGCAACGCACAGGAGGAATTTCAGCTGTGTGTATGATTCACACAAATAAATCACATCATTTCTGACTGTTAATTAAGACTGTTAGGATGTGTTTCGCTCTTACTTAATGCCTCTTTTGGAATGTAGAGAAAAATAAACTCATTGACCAAAATGTGCTAATATGCAGTTAATTTAACAGATGAAACTTTTTGAATCACTATATATCTAAAATTAATTACTGACTGGGACAGAGTCTTTTTTCAGTTTGACAGAAATAGCCAATTATAATTTTGTACTGTAAATGCTGTTAGTTTGAAATATTGAGACTTCAAAATTCATCCAAAGGCAGCCCAATATTTCCCGAGCACACATTTACCTTGGGGAAAAAAGTCTTCAAATTAGTAGCACAGCACTGGATTAGCATCCTTATAAAATATTGTGTGTGAAAATGATCCAAAAAATAATTAATTTTGTCATTTATTTTTATTTCCTGAAGCATACCTAAGAAAATGATGAATATGAGTCCTTCAAATAAGTATGTGTCAGTAGAATTCTGATTAAGATCTTGTCAATTTCCCAATAAAATTACTTTGATTTGTTAACAAGAAAACAATATGTTGTAGTACATTGGAAAAGATTCTATTCCTAGAGTAGAGGACCTGAGTTCCTACCCTGCTTCTGACATTATCTGTGTGATTTTACTTCCCTGAGTCTCTGTTTCCTCTTCTGTAAAATAAAGGGGGGTAAATTAAATACTCTCTAAGGACACTTCTAGTTCTTCATCCATGATCCTATGATATACTATGACACTGATATAAAATCAAATTGAAATAGTGAACTTGATATATATTAGACATACATAATAATAAAGACTATTGATATGTGAGTATATTTTTTCAAGGAAAAAGGAGAACTAAAAGCAGCCGATTAAGATGCTTGGTTGTACCCATAGCATGGTTGACAGGATTCATCCATGTGAAAAAACTACTTCCCATAGTAACTTCAGAGATGGTCCTTCCTTTTAGTACTTTTCCAGTGAGAGGAATTCTAAACATATTGATTTTGTTAGTGTAAAACCTTTTTGATTTATATAATCAAAAATGTTCACTTTTTTCATTTATGATCATTTCTACCCCTTGTACGATCAAGAATTCTCTCTTGTACAAATTGTTCATATCACCAAAGCATGTGAACAAATTTTAAGAAGATTAATAAGTTGATTTATTCTCACATAGAAAAGGTCTCTCCCCCAAGATTAATATTTAAGATATAAATGCTGGGGCAGCTAGGTGACACAGGGAGTAAAGTGCCGGCCCCGGACACAGGAGGACCTGAGTTCGGTTCCGGCCTCAGACACTTGACACCCACTCACACACACACAAAAAGAAAAACTAGCCGTGTAACCTTGGGCAAGTTACTTAACCCCAATTGCCCTCCAAAAGGCAAGAAAAAAAAGATATAAATGCTGATATCACCCTATGTCCATGGACTTATTTAGTTAGAAAAGATATACATGAATACATGAAAATATATGTGTTACGGAAAAGATAGCATCACAAAAATGATGACAAGCATGTTTTAATTCATCCTAAAATCATAAAACTATGTTTATTTGAATTGACTATACTGCTAATAGGTAGGTCACTTGCTTATCATACAAAAAAACATCTGGGCAGACAGACATAGAATGAAGAAAATAAACCATCATCAAAGGATATATAGAAGTATGTATAAAGTGTCTTTTATAGTTGGTGAATTGTCAGGCAAAAATCAATTTCCCATGGACAAATCCAAAAAGGCAAAAGGAAAATATGTATGCTTTAAGTGTTGGAGAAGTCATATTTTAAATACAGATTCTTCAGCAAAATAATAGTGTGTATTGAATCAGTTCCAGTGGGAAGTGTAACAAAAGTCATACCACATTTCAGGAGGAAACTGAGGATAGAAGGAACTAATGCATGATTGATGCTAAATATTTAGGGTTGCCTTAAGCAAAAGCGATCGGGTCTGCATAAAATGAGATCTTTGAAGATTTAATAGATTCCGTATACCCTGTCAGTTGGTCTTTTTGGATTTTTTCATAAGCCAGCTCTGTTTTTCCTCTTCTTACACTCAGTCTTCTAAGTTGTGGTCTTCAGGTACAAAAATCATGTCAAGTTTGAGCCAGAGGGAAAGTGCATACAAAGCAGGAAGTAGTGATTGAATTCAGGAGCTAGACGATGAACTGCAATGAATTAGGCTTAGCCAATGGATATTTCACTGAACAAAGCAACCTGGACCAATATGGAGCTGTGTTGGCAGAGGAAATTCTAAATTGCTCTCATTTACATGCTAGATGAGAATTTCCAAAGACATTAGGAAAAGGAATAATCAGGAAATAATATTCATGTCAATAGAAAGGTTATCTGTTCATGCCAAGGTCACAAATTCTAACTCAAACTGAAAAAAAGAGTTGCTAAGTACGTTTCTATATAGCTGGAATGCAAAACCAGCTGTAAAAAATTCATGAATAAGGCCCAGGGATTGACATTACAGCAAATTCAACAATTTTTGAAATGCATGCGACTACAAAGAATGAACTATTATTCTGTCTAGACTTTATAGCACCCTACAATAAATAAAGAATGACAGCATCAATATATTATATAAATACATAACTGGAGTTTTTATTTTTACTATTAATATTCTCTGAGTCACTATAAGGAAAGTAATGTGTACATATTATAAAATAAAAACCTATTGATAATGTTGCTGTGAGCAGACTAAGAAATAGGACTAGTTTATATTTATGAATACATCCATCTTCTTAAGTCAACCTAGGAAACTTGACCTAAATCCATAGATAATTCATTAGCTGCAGACCATAGGTTTGTTTTCTTAGGGTCTTCCTATATGCATAACATAGTTACTGAGAGTTTGGACAATTGCTCCAAGGGATTTTTTTTTCCTATAGGATAGATCATATATAAAATAAACCATGACTGGTAGCATGTAAAGATATAGATTCACATGGAGCTAAACTGACCTCTTGGAAAAAAAAAATCTTTAGGAGATACACACATTTTAGCAATGAAATCACAAGCAACAGATGGAGATTCTTTATTCAACCACTGATACTTGGTGCCAATAGGGTTCCATTCTTTCAGTTTAAAATTTCTTAGGGTCACAGATGCAGAGAAGAGAGAGCAACTGAAAATACAATTTTATAAAAGTGTTAGTCACACTCAGGAAATCTTATTATTCTGGGAACACAAAATAATTTAAGCATTCTTCCCCCACTGAGAATATATTCTATATTATTTTGTGAAATGATTTGGAATTTGATTTAATAAAGACATACTTCACAAAATTTTCAAAAACCATGAGCATTAAAAAGTTTGATTTCTATACAAAATACAAAAGGCAAGCAATCATACTGTGTGTGCTATATGACAGTATAAAGGAATATTCACTGAATTGGGAGTCAGTTCTGGACTGTTCTGGACTGGACTGACATCCTCAACTGTAATAGCAGTTAGGTGTTAAGTGGACCATCATCAATTGTCTCTGTGGTCTTGAATGAGCCACTTAACCCTTGACCTCAGTTACGTCATCAGCAAAATGTAGAAGTATGACTACATAATACCAGTCATATTGTAGAATATGAGAGTTGGTGAGTAAGAGATAGTTGGTGAACATCTAGGGGTTAAAGAAATCTATCCATTAAAAATATCAATAACAGTTTGTATCAGGATAATCTCATTTCCCTTTTTGAGAAGTTAATCAAAAGCCTGTCATATACAAAATACTATGGCTAGGGACTAAGACAAAAGAGGAAAAAAATCTAATAGTACTTGCCCTCAAGAAGATTAGATCCTATTGTAAATTTTATTAAATAAATTTTATTATAAATAAATATTATACAAAGAAAATCCAGAATATTGAGATAAGTGGATTGGTTCACATAGGAAGAGACACCTGAATCAAGCAAAGAAGAAAGGCATGGATTCTAAGAAAAACAGATGAAGAAGGAATGCATTACATGTATGAGGAAACACTTGTGTGAATACAATCGATTTTGGGAAAAAGAGGTGGAGGATTAAAGAGATTAAGCATTTATATAGGACCTACTATATGTTAGGCACTACGATAAGTGTTTTACAAATGTTACCTCATTTGATCCTCCTAACAATTCTGAAAGGTTGATGCAGGTTGTTTGTTTGTTTGTTTTGCTTTTTGGAGGGCAATTGGGGTTAAGTGACTTGCCCAAAGTCACATGGCTAGTAACTGTGGCAAGTGTCTGAGGCTGGATTTGAACTCATGTCCTCCTGACTCCTAGGATGGTGCTCTATTCACTGTGCCACCTAGCTACCCCTAGATGCAGATATTTTAACCATTTTAGAGTTGAGGAAGTTGAGGCAGATAAAAGTGAAGAAGTGACTTATTCAGGATCACATAACTAAGTAAGTATATGAGGCTGGATTTGAACTCAGGTATTCCTGGTTCCAGGCCCAGGGCTCTAGTCATTCTGCCATCAACTGCTAGTAGTCTGATTTGGTTAGATCATAAAGTTTATGAAAGAAAGTGTTGTAAAATTCAGCTCGCAGTTAATGCCATCCACTACCTACCAAGCTAAGAAATGTGTATTTTATTCAATAATTAATTGGAATCCCATGAAAATTTTGAATTAGGGAGTGATGTAGTTATACTGGTGTCTTAAAATTATATTTTTTGGCTACTTGTAGAGGATGGATTATAGAAGCCTGTTTCAATAATACAGGCAAGAGGAAACGAGGGTCTAAACCATGATGGTCATATAAGTAGAGAGAAGAACCAGAAAGACTTAGCAACTGATTGGAGAGAAAAAGAGAAGGATCAGAGAGAACTGAGTCTATATTCCTGGGCTACTGAAAGGATATCACTGCTGTATTCAAGAAAAGAAAGTTTACAAGATGGCCAATTTGCCATGCAAGACCATGAGTTGCATTTTGGACATGTTTGTTTGAGATAACTAAGGAGACAAATTGGGACTACATATTTATATTTGAGAGTCATATATAGATATGATGCTAGATATTTTGAAAGCTGATGAGATCTATTATCAAGCACATTCATATAGGGAAGAGAATAAAAATTGTCTTACTGATTGCTGGATGAGAATTCATTAGAAGTAGTATACACATTTCACCGAAGTATTTCACAAAATTTGATAACTTTATGGATAATTAGACATGTTTGTACTTACATTCGATTTTTGTAGATTCAGAGTTGGTTGAATGATCTTACCCAAAGAGTAGTTTCTTAAGGGTCATTGTCATCTTGGGTAGAAAAAGAATTCTCCACCTTATGTCCCAGGGACAAATATTGATACATCTATATACATACACATATACATGATGTGTATATATCCGTATGCACATCTATACACATGTGGATATGTATGTATATATTGAATTTATATGTATGGATATGTAGTATACATATATGTTACATTTGTAAATTAAATTAATGGAAACAGATGGCATGATTGTAAAGTCTTCACATAAAAGGAAACTTGGAAGGATAGCTAGCATGTTAGATAATAGTGCATAGCCAAAAAGATTTTGACAGATAAGGAAAGTAGATGACATCAAATAAGATGAAATTTCATAGGAACAATTTTAAATTTTTACATGGTTTCTAGAATTTAGAGCTGCAAATATCAAATGGAAGAAGCATGTCCAGGCAACAGTTCCTATTTTAAAGACACTGGGATCTTAGAAACTACAGATTCAATGGGTCAACATTATGACAAGGGAACCAAAAAAATGTTATACAATCTTGAACAAAAAGGCAAATTGCTTACAGTGAAAAAAGCAATAGTTCTTCTATACCATGCCCTGAGTAAGCCCCTTCAAGAATCCTGTGTTTGGTTCTATGAACACAGACAAAGTGCTCTATATCCAACCGGGTTGATGAGAAGTTGAAGATCATGTTGTAATAGGATTGCTTAAGGAGACTGAAGTGGGGATGGGCCTAGAGAATAAGAGAATAATAAGGGGGCATGGTATCTGTCTTTGAATATCGGAAATTCAGTCACAAAGAAGAGCTTTTAGACTTTTTTGATTGATTCTACATGACATAATTGTGAGCAATGAGTGGGGATTGTAGAGACGTATAGACGAGCTATTTAAAATGGAGTTGGTTGTCTCAGGCGGAAGTGGGTTCCCCATCATAGTTAATCTTTAAGCAGACTTTTGAGGATGATGTAAAATGTACTTTTAATCATTTATGGGTAAAATTATCTGGCTTCTAATATACCTTCCAACTATGAGATTCAGTGATCTCTTAGATGCCCTTGAATTCAAATATCCTATGAGTCTATCAATGTGTTTTTCCCCTACCCTCAAACTTAGAGAGAAAGGATTTCATACTAGATATGTTAAACTTGGCCTCAAACACTAAGTATGCCAAACTTGTCCCTTTTGGTAAGTCACTTTATGTCCTTGGACTTCATTTTCCTCTATGTAATCATGAATCAGCCACTTTAGATTGACATCTATTAAATGGAATAGTAATATTTGGACTACCTGCCTCATGGGTTTATTGTAAAGAAATCACTTTGAAAATCCTGAAGAAAAAGGCAGCTAGGTGGTGCAGTGAGTAGAGCACTAGCCCTGGAGTCAGGAGGACCTGAATTCAAACCTAGCCTAAGACACTTAACACAAAAACTAGCCATGTGACCTTGGGCAAGTCACTTAACCCCAATTACCCTCCCCCCCCAAAAAAATCCTAAAGAACTACATAAATCTGAGAAATTATAATCATTATTATTGCTTCTCTAGTAACTATCAATGAATGCCTTTCTTTGCCTGCATCATATGTCCTAAGTTCAGCAAAAAACACACATTTCCATAAAAATCAAATAGAAAATGGGTCTAGAGAAGTTGAATTAACTAATTTTTAATTAGACCTTTCGTCTGATTATTTTGTTGGATCTACTTGATTTATTTTAGTCTCTAGGTATGCATATGATGGGGTTGGCAAAATAGTTTCCTCACATCTGGCAGTTTTTATCTTCGTGGATGAAATATAATTGTCTGTGAACATTGTATTGGTGCAGGCATCCATGTATGTACTTATTCTATGTTGCGTAACAGCCACTTCACAAAAAAAGTAAATGGTAGCTAAAATTTGGAGATTTTGATCTGTATCCTTTAATATCATTGTGACATTTGTAGCAAACCTAATGGCCTGGGCTATCATTGCACATAGATCATGTTTGCTTCTTTAGAACACTTTCACAGTTACTATTTTTCTTTCTACTCTCACAATATGCCTCTTGGATAAGTAGCAGAGACAGTATTTTCTGTGTGGCACACACACACACACACTCATATGTGTATGCACTCATACATACCCATTATACACACACATTAACACATTTTATCCTTATGCACTTACACAGGAAGATTTAGGATCACTGCATAGGATAGTGTTGGCTGGAGAGACGTATATAAACTGATGCTGAGTGAGAACAGACACATCGTATCTGTGATGACTAACTTTGATAGACTGGGTTCCTCTCAGCAATGCAAGGTTAGAAGACACCTCCAAAAGACTCATGATGGAAAGGGATATCCACATCCAGAGAAATAACTGCAGATGCTTAAATGTAGATGAAGCAAAATAACTTGCTCTCTCTCCTTTGTGTTTGGTTTTGCTGTATTCTTTCTTTCTCATTGTTCACTCCACTAGTTATATTCTTCTTTATAACTTGGCTAATGTTTAATGTGAAGATATTTGTAGAATCTATAGCTGATAGCAAGCAGTCATGGAGTGGGGGGAGAGGAAAGGGGAGAAAATTTGAAACTCAAGGGATCGTGGATTTTAATGTTGTAAACTAAAAGTAAATAAATATTTTTTTACAGAGTGATAGATATTATCCTATTAAAAATATACTGTGTGTTTTTGTGCTTATGTGTGTATGGTCAGGTTTTCCTATCTCCTACCACACTAGAAATAATTTGTTTTCTAAGTTGCCTCTATAAATTCTCATCTGAATAGAAACAAAACAATCTGAGAAAAATATTTGAATTTCATTAGTTTAAAAAAAAACTGACTAGCAGTTTCCTGCAGCATATAGGTCAACCTATTACTGTCAATTTCCTTGTATATTTGCTGTTTTCCTTCAAGCTGAAAATGTTGTACTTGATTCTTAATGCCCTCCCTAATTTTGCCTCAGCCTACCCAAACATTCTTTCTCATTACTTAAAGTTTAACCCCAAGTTCTAAATAGACTGGTCAATTCACTGCATCATGATCATGAATGTCCAGTCTTGTAGACACTATTTGGAAGACAAAGTCAAACCCAAGATATGCTATCTATCTTCTGTGTGTCTTTAACTGACTTTTCCTCTCTTGGTGCTTCAGCTTCCTTATTTATAATATGAAATGAAAGAAGGAGGAGGTTGGGGCAGCTAGGTGGTGCAGTGAATAGAGCACTGACCCTGGAGTCAGGAGGACCTGAGTTCAAATCCAACCTTGGACACTTGACACACTTACTAGTTGTGAGACTTTGGGCAAGTCACTTAACCCCAATAGCCTTACTTCTCCCCTCAAAAAAAAAGATGAAGGAAGCAGTATGGTATAAAAAAAGAGGAATGGTTATAAATTGCAAGGACATGGGTTGAAATCCCACATCTAAAACTTTGCTAACTGTGACTTTTGATGTCACTTTATTTCCTTGGGTTTCATTTTCCTCACCTATAAATGAAGTGATTGGGACAGTTTCTGATTCTCATTCTAAAATCTATGATCTGATAACAAAGAATGTAAAATCAATCCAACTTAAAATTCTATGATCCTGTGACTTAAGTCCATCCATCCTCCCATCTTCATGTGTATTATCTTTACTTCTTCCCTCCACTTATGCAAATCCAACCTATATTTAAGGCCCAATTCAAACCATATATATTTAATGATGTCTTTCCTTCACTGATCTCACACACCTCCAAAGTCATAAAACACGGAGTGTGTATCACATGATTTACCACTTAATTTTATATATGCATATATGTATTTATGTATGTGTATGCCCATTCATATGTATGTAGATATGTATAATTTTCCAATTAACAAGCATTTTTTTTCCTTAATCTTCCCCTTCCAGCACTCCTATCTAATTAAGAGTGGGGAAAATAAAGCCTCTAATATATATCCGCATAGTTCATTAAAATTAACTCCACATTAACCCTGTCTGACAATGTACATCTCCTTCTCAATTTTAAGTTCACCACTCTGTCAGGAGGTAAGTGGCAAGTTTTATCTTGATTCTTTTGGACTCACCGTTTGTCATTGGACTAATTGGAGTTCTAAAAGCTTTCAAATCTGTTTTGTCTTAATGATGTTGCTATCACTGTATAAATTAGTCTTCTAGTTGTACTCACTTCACTATGTATCAGTTCATAAAGGTTAATTATATGTTTGAGGTTGTTTTATGTTGCTTCTAGTGTGAAAATCTTGTCTTGACAAATTTAGACTCTGAAGGGTCAAGAACCATAGCTTAAGGGACTCTAGTGCATTGTTGGCAGAATTATGAAATAGTCCAACCATTCTGGAGAACAATTTAGAATTATACCCAAGGGGCCATAAAACTATGCATATCTTTCAAAACAACAATGTAACTACTAGGTCTGTACTCCAAAAAAGTTCAAAGGAAAAGGATCCATAAATACAGAAATATTTAGAACACCTCTTTTTCTGATGGCAAGAAAAAATTGACCTTAAAGGAATGTTCATCATTTGGGGAATGGCTGAACTAGGTGTGGAATAAGATTGTGATTTAATACTATTATGCTATAATGTATGACCACCAGAATGGCTTAAAAACATGGGAAGACCAATATGAAATGACTCAAACATCAGTGAGCAGATCGAGGAGGTAATTGTACATGATAATATCAATGTTGTAACAATAATTAACTGTGTAAGACTTAACTACTCTGATCAATCCAATGATTCAAGGTAATTCCAAAGAACTCATGATAAAAAAATTCTATCCACCTCTGGAAAGGAAACTTATGAATTTTGAGAAGAAACTGAAGTA
This sequence comes from Petaurus breviceps papuanus, assembly GCF_028583685.1. NCBI lineage: Eukaryota > Metazoa > Chordata > Mammalia > Diprotodontia > Petauridae > Petaurus > Petaurus breviceps. The sequence continues at coordinate 21,686,452 of NW_027185863.1, read as the reverse complement.
TAATTTTTGTTTTGCTTTCTTTTTATTGTTTTTTGGCAACACAACTAATATGGTAATATGGGTAAAATTTAAATTTAAAATTAGTTTTAAAAGAAAATTAAAAATAAGACCAAAGCTTATAATTAATATTTAATCCTAAGGATTCTTATGATATAGATTAATTAAATTTAGAAATAGAAGGAACCTTGGAAATCAACACTAACCCTTGCTTTTTATAGATGAAGAAACTGAGGCACACATATATTAATAAGCTCTATCTAGTTGTACTCAAATCAGTATCTGTTAATTCTGAACATCCAAATAACTCAAAACTGTCACCTCTGTAACACAGGTATCCAGATCAGCTTTCATCAAACCACTCCCCATTGACTGACCAGATCAACTGACCCCTTGGTGACCTTTTCTTTGGTTTAAACCACCAGGTTTTGAGAAAATGCATGGTTCTCTGAGAAAAGTAGCAAACAAAAATTGTATTAAAACTTCAGCATGAAACATTTGACTTCATGTTTTCCTATGTGTCACAAAGCTGTGAGCAAATGATATTCATAGGGACTAGTAAATATTTCCAGTCACACTCAGACAAAGATGAAAGCAGGCTTATCCCTGATATTTAAGGGGAAATCTTGACTAACTCCTATCAATCTATATCTATATCTATATCTATACCTATACCTATATCTATATCTATCTATCTATACATTCGTATGTATCATTTTTAATCATAATTTTATACCTTATATATGAGGCAGTTAAATTTTGAAAATCTCTTTGAAAGTGCTTCTTCTTTTAGGGGACTATGTTCAGATTTCCTAAGGCATTCATACATACCTAACCACTGTCACCTAACTACCGTGTTTCCCCGATAAGACCTATCCCGAAAATAAGCCCTCCCCTTACTGTGTAAGATTCCCCTAAAATAAGCCCTCCCCCGAAAATAAGCCCTATTGAGATTGCTACTGTAGTGAAGGTGATCCCCTGCGCTACACGCTACATTACGGTACCTTCTGTATGCACCATCCCCCCCCCCCCGGGTGAAACGCACGCCGCGCTCCGAGCTGCATCCAATCAGAGCTGCAGCAGTGAGCGCGTCATCCTATTCTTCCCCAGTGATTTGCTTATTGAATAAAGGTACATTTTTTTGTTCACATTTACCTGTTTATTAAAATTGCTGTCAATATTCATTAAAATAAGCCCTCCCCTGAAAATAAGCCCTCTGGTGTTTTTCTGTCCAAAAAAAATTAATGACAGTGTCTTATTATCGGGGAAACACGGTACTTACTCCTAGAGCAGCTGATACAAATGTTTGTGGCTCCCTCTGAATCACTGTTCAGGGGGTGGTTTTCAGCTTCTCTCATAATTTGTCCATTTGGAACACTTTTGATTTAAGTACAGGGAAAAGAATGTTTGCTTGTGGAACCTTACATCTCTAGGGTTAAAATGTATCCTCTTTCTCAGCTGCTAAATTTCATCTCCCCAGTAGTCTCTAACTCATCTCTATGCCTAATGAAACAAACAAAGAGGAAGTCACAATATCAATTTCTTATAATTATCTCTATGTTTCTTTCCTCTTCATTGAGTGGAATTATATACTTTTCTGCTGACATATCTCCAGTCAGTTGACCCTCCAATCTGTTTTTCAGATTAGAGTAATTGACAACAGTTAATAGCAACTCTTTATGTGTGTATGTATACATATATGTATATATGTGTATGTATGTATATGTGTAATATAATATATTGTATATGAAGTTGGTATAACAACTTCATTCAGAACAAATTCATTTGTAGTTGAAAAGAGCAGGGTCCTTTGCAATGGAACAGATATGTAACAACTTTTCAAATGATTTCTTTGCATAAGGAGTCAGTTACCTAAGAACAACTCCTTGAAATAAGAGATCCCATAAAATAAAGGGTGGAGAAAAAGACACAAAGCCCATGGAGGAAGTGAAGACCTAGGAAACCTAAAGTGCAGAGCCTTATACAATTAGAAAGATACAATAAAAGAATGCTGAATTTGGAGTCATATGTGCATCGTGTGTCTGCCACTTACTACTTAATAGACCTTCAACAAGTAATTTTTTTCTTTTCTAAAATAAGACATTTGGACTATATCCCTTCTAAGGATCTCTCAAGTTTTAAATCTCTTATCTTGACATCCTTTACATTGTAGGAAGAGACAAAGGGAGAGAGGCTGAAGGAAAATGTTGCCTACTTTACAATTGTCCTTTATTCCATTACTTAAGCATGAGTTTGTCTGCCTAACTTTACATCTCAACTTTAGGGCTAAAATGTATCCCCTTGACCAGTTTTCTGCTAAATTTTATCTCCCTGGTGGTGTCTAATTCATCTCTATCCCTAACAAAGCAAATGAAGGGAAGGAAGTCATAGTAGCAATTTCTTAATGCTGTTTCTATGTTTCTTTCTTCCTCACTGAGTAGTAGTGTGTCCTTCCAGTTGATGTATCTCCACTGAGGACCAGTGTTTATCTATTTTTTGAGCAATGATAAAAATCTGATTAGAGTGTGCATGCATTAAAAACCTATGCTAGCATATAATATCCATCAAAAATATACCCTGAGAAAGAGAGCAATTTAATAGCATGCAGTTTGAATTTCATTAGTTATTTTTAAAATTACCATAAAATAGAAAAATTATCTGAGTTGGATGGGAATGTGATGACCATTTAGTGCAACCTATGTCTCATCAAAGACAAGTTCAATGACATGACTGGCAAATGGTGATCCAGGCTCTGATTGAAAGCCTCAAGTGAGAAGAAATTCAATGCTTTCTAAGACAGCCCATTCCACCTTTACACAGCTATAACTGTTATGAAGCATTTCCAATACACAAAACCTAAATCTGTCTTTCTAGAATTTATACACTTTATTCCTTCTCTCTGGGGTCAAGAAGGGCAAGTCATAATCACTCTTCCACCTGATATCCTTTCAACTACTTGAAAAGAGCTAGCATATCCCTCTAATGTCTTCTATTTTCACAGTAAATATTCATATTTTATTCAACCATTCCTTGTATGCTATGATCTGTAATCTTCTTATTATCCTGGTTGTTCTCATCTGAAAGGTATCCCATTTACCAGTTACATTCCTAAAATGCGGGTTCCCTAAATGTAGCATGACTAAGGAACGGAATAAAGTGGGTGGGGTAATCACATCTCTTGTTTTGAGAAACATGTGTCCCATACTGCAGTCACAGATTCCATTAATGTTTTTGGTTCTCATGGCACAAGGTTGATTTACATTAAATTTGCAGTCCACTAAGGGTCCCAGATATTTTTCTCATTTGTATCATGTAGACATTTTAGTAGGAGGTAGGAGGAGTGTCTAGTAACATCCTTCAATGTAAGATGAGCTAATTTTTCCTGGAGTCACTATTCCACTTAGGATAGGTTAGTTTTTCCTTAAAAGGTATTCAATAGGGCAGTTAGGTGGTTCAGTGAACAGAGTGTTAGGCCTGGAGTCACAAACACATGAGTTCAAATCTACCTAAGAAATTTAACTAGCTTTGCAACACTAAGTCAGTTAACCCCAATTGATTAAAAAAAAGATGGGGCTAGGTGGGTGATGAAAATCATTCTCAAGATTTTGTCAGTTCACAGAGCTAAGATTTGAACCTGTTCTTAAATTTTAAGTCATAGCTAGCTGATGGCCTAAGTGTAGAAGTGAGCACACTTGAAATCAGAAGGTCTTCTTTAAGGTTTGAAACTGAACTCAAATGAATAAACTATGTACTTATGCTGAATACCCTTTGCATGTCATGGCTAAATAAACTTTGTTTTCTTAAATATTAGATGGTGTACGGATTTATCATTTCATTCCAATCCCAAACATAAACCACTAGATTGGACTGAGTCAGGCCTGGCTATAACAGTCACTCTTTCCATTTCCTAAAATTGTGGGAAGGGAAAGGACCAAGTGTTTATTAAGTACCTAAAATATGTCACACACTATACTAAGCAAATTTACAAGTATCTCATTTGAGATAACATTATTAATATTATCCAGTTTATTTTTAAAAGATAAAAATTTAGAGTTTAGGAATCTACATTTATCCTGTATTCAATTTTATAATGATCTATTTTATACACAGTTCTAACCTAAAAAGGTTATCTAGAATCTGCAGCATGGAAACACAGCTAGAGTACTGAACCTGGAGGAAGAAAGAACTGGGCTCCACTATTTCCTTACTTATATACTTACTGGTTCTATGATCCTACACAAATTGCCTCATTTTTAAAACAGGGATAATGATAACACCAAACTCATGGGACCATTGTGATACTTAAATAAGTAAATGAACAAATACCTTGCAAATCTTAAGCTCACAGGCTCATTTTTTGTTGTTCAGTCATATTTGACTTTTTGTGACCCCATGGAACATAATGTTCATTGGGTTTTCTTGGCAAAGAAACTGGTTTACCATTTCCTTTTCCAGTGGATTAAGGCAAACAGAGGTTAAGTTACTTGCCTGGGCTCACATAGCTAGTAAGAGTATCAGGTGACATTTGAACTCTGGTCTTTCTGGTTTCCTGCCTCCAGACCCAATATTCTACCCACTGTAACACCTAATATCACCTAAAGGCTAATTCAATATTAGTTAAGTTCAATATTATTAAGTTCAAAGTTATTGGACTTCATATTATTAAGTTCAATATTATTAAGTCTAACCCATGCATTTTACAGCAAAAGAAACTAAAAATAAAAGGTGTTAAGTACCTTGACCAAGGTCACACAGGCTACAAATATGATTATTGGGGCAAAAATTAAAGCTTTCTAATTACCAATCTCATGCCCTTTCCTTCATACCACAATATCCCTCAGATATTATTTTTTTTCTTTCTAGATTTGTGGCATCTGAAAATTTAACAAACATGTTAAAATGTCTTCTATAGTTTCACCTAGAAAGTAAATAAGCCTTACATTGAAATGTAAAGACAATAAAAAATGTGCCTTTAACTATGTTGGAGGAGGGAAAAGATCAAAGAAGGGAGAGATTTGTTGCTGAGTTCAGAAGCCAAAATGCTTGAAGTTAGGAGCTTCTTAGTCAGGCTTAACTGTTGCTCCAGCATGGTCTGCACAGAGACAAGAAATTTCAAATAAATAGCATAGGGCCAAGGCCAACTTTCTGGAACATAGCTGACTTCAAATTAGGGAGGTGAGATCTCCAAGTTGACTACAAAATGATCCTTGGGTATAAATCAATTAGAACTGAAATAAACCAACTAGTACTGACTGTTATCTAGTATCAACTAGTTTTGTATCATAAGCATCTTCATTTCTCTATTTTCATCAAAAAGATAAAATAAGAACCTTTTTTTGTTCAAATTCTCTGCTGTAATTTCTGCATTCTGTATTTACAATGCGTCCTTTGTCTACCAGTCTAGTCAGCTGGTAAGAAAAAGGAAATTAAGTAAATCTATCAAAACCTGAAATTTTTCATCAAGTAATACTACCTTTTAAAGTACTACCTATATATCTGGGCAGTTAGGGTTGGCTCAATGGATAGAGTACCAGGCCTAGAGTCAGGTAGACCTGAGCTCAAATCTCCCCTCATGTGCTATAATGCCAGTGCAATATTAACAGCCCCAATGGCTGCTATGAATATGGCAGCAGAGTTATGAATGATGAAATATAATAGACTCTCCATATAGAAGACAGAAGCAAAACACTTATTCAGACACCAGAAAGCCAAATCCCAACACCAGAAAACTAAATCCATCATAACAACAAAGAAGTTAATATACCACAACCCAGCAGGGAGCAACACCATGCCTAGCCATCTCCTTGCCTGCATCCTCTCCTTGTCCCTTTCTAACTGCTCTGAGTCCCAGCTTCCTCTGGGCTCTGCTCTACCCATTCAGCAAGCTCCTCTCACCACAGGATCCATGTGATTACATTCTGCCTATTAAGGGACAGGGAAGATCTTCAAATTACCATTACCATTACCATTACCATTACACTAAGCCCCAAGATCTTTCATGTCCCTTACATGGCAAAAATACATTAACAACACATTTCATTACATAGCTTAATAGGAGTTTAGGGGGACATAGTCAAAATGGTGGAGTAGAAACAGGACTTCCTGGGCTCCCACTTCCACCTCCTCCAAGTCATGAACAAACTTTGGAGGTACAGAACCCACAAAATGAAACAGAGAAGCTAACCTACCTCTGAGGACAACCTGGCAGGCTGGCAGGAGGTGGCCAACACAGTGCTCTGGGAGCCCTGCCTAGCCCCATGTGAGCCAGAGGTTTTAGACTCAGGGTGGCCACAAGCAGTCCCAGCTGGAGGGACTTCTGATCACCAGCAGCTGTGGCTGTTTCCAGAACCCATAGATGCTAAGGACAAAGTGAGAGGTCGGTACAGTATGAACTTTGGGACATGGGAATTCAGGAGTGTCGTCAGCCTTTGCCCCTGGGGCAAGAAGCTGCTGAAGAAGGGTGGCAGTGCTGCTGCCACCACGTGGTTGCTTCTGATATCCTGGCCTGAAGATTGTAGGGGGATCAAGCAACCAGTCTGAGGGGTAATCACTCTGGTTAACCTTCTTGGATCTGGATTGTAGTCTAGGGTAGAGGTCCTGGGGTGCATGAACAGTTTTCCAGAGCATGAGGAGGCTTCAGAGAAGGCACCCCACTAATAGCTCCAGCATCTCAGAAAACCCCAGCAATTTGGGACAAAGCTCCCCACTCTGGTAGCAGAGTTCAACTGTGGGAAAAAGATCAAAAGTCAAGTAGTTGAATGGCAACATGAGCAAACCAGGGAAGCAAGACAAGCACAAAAGTCTGACTTTGAACTCCTTTTTTGGGGACAAAATGTATCAGGGTATGGGACAGGAGGAAGACAGCAAAGTCAGAATTCCTGCACCAGAAGCTTCCAAGAAAAGAATAAGCTGCTTACAATCCATTGAGGAGCTTAAGAAGTATTTTGAAAACCAAATAAGAGAAGTGGAGGTAAAACTGGGAAGAGAAATGAGAATGATGCAACAAAATTATAAAATCAGAATCAGCAACATGACTGAAGAAAATAACACCTTAAAAATAGACTAACTTGCGGGAAGCCCTGTTCCTCCCTTTCCCTTGACTGGCTGAGCGTAGCCCGCATGACTCCCGGAGTCACAGTGAAGGATGTGAACCAGCAGGAGTTCATGCAGGCCCTGGCCGACTTCCTGAAAAAGCCAGGGAAGCTGAAAGTCCCTGAATGGGTGGACATTGTCAAGCTGGCCAAGCATAAGGAGCTGGCGCCCTACGATGAGAACTGGTTCTACACACAAGTGGCCTCCACCGCCCGGCACCTATACCTCCGTGGCAGCGCTGGCCTGGGCTCCATGACCAAGATCTATGGTGGGCGCCAGCGCAACAGCATCATGCCCAGCCACTTCAGCCGAGGCTCCAAGAGCGTGGCCCGGAGGGTCCTGCAGGCCCTGGAGGGGCTCAAGATGGTGGAGAAGGACCAGGACGGGGGCCAGAAACTGACAACTCAGGGACAGATAGACCTGGACAGAATTTCCGGACAGGTGGCAGCTGCCAACAAGAAACATTAGGACAAACCACACCAGATTCATTAATAAATTGCCTTGTTCTTAAAAAAAAAATAGACTAACTCAAATGGCAAAACAGGAGAAGAATGCCTTAAAAAGCCAAATTTGCCAGATGGACAAAGAATCTCAAAAGCTCACTGAAGAGAATTATTCCTTCAGAATTAGATTGGAGCAAATGGAAGCTAGTGACTTTATTAGAAATCAAGATATTATTAAACAGATCCAAACAAATGAAGAAATAGAAGGCAATGTGAAATATCTCATTGAAAAAACCAGTGACCTGGAAAATAGATCCAGGAGAGAAAATTTAAAAATTATAGGACTACCTAAAATCCATGATCAAAAAAAGAACCTAAAAATCATCCTCCAAGAAATTCTCAACAAAAATTGCCCTGATGGTTTAGAACCAGAGGGCAAAAAAGAAGTTGAAAGAATTCACCAATCACCTCCTGGAAAAGATCCCAAAAAGAAAACTCTTAGGAATATTATAGCCAGTTTCTGGAGTTCCCAGATCAAGGAGGAAATTATTACAAGCAGCCAGGAAGAAACAATTTGAATACTGTGGAAACACAATAAGGATAACACAGAATCTGGCAGCTTCTACACTGAGGGATCAAAGGGCTTGAAATATGATATTCTGGAGGTCAAAGAAGCTGGGATTAAAACCAACAACCACCTACTCAGAAAAACTGAGTATCATGTGTCAGGGGAAAATATGGTCATTCAGTGGAATAGAGGACTTTCAAGCATTCTTGATGAAAAAGCCTGAGTTGAATAGAAAATTTGACATTCAGATACAAGAAACAAGAGAAGGTAAACAGGGGAAAGAAATCATAAGGAACTTATGAAAGTTGAACTATTTACATTCCTACATGGAAAAAAGATAATTATAACTTATGAAACTTTTCTCAGTATGAGAATAGTTGAAGGGAATAGAAATGAATATACACACATACATACATACATATATATGTCTATATAGGAGGGTATATGGGCATATGAATACATATGTGAATGTATGTATATATGTTTACAGGTATACATAGAGGGCACAGGACCAATTTAATAGGAAGGGATGTTACTTAAAAGATGAAATTAAGAGGTGGGAGGGGAATATAATGAGAGGAGATGGGGGGAGACAGAATGGAGTAAACTATCTCATATAGAAGAGGCAAGGGAAAATGGGTACAATGGAGAGGAAGAACAGGATGGCAAAAGCGAATGGGTCAACCTTATTCTCTTTGAATTTGGTTTAGGGAGGGAATGACATACACACTAAATAGGGTATTTCACCCTACAGGAGAATAGGGGAGAAGGGGATGAGAGGGATTATGATGGAAGGGAGGTCAGGCTGGGGTGGGGAGGGAAGTCAGAAGCACCCACAATAGGAGTTTAGGGGTAAGTGTTGTCAACAGAACTTTACAACAATATAACAGGGATAACAGATAATAATTACATAAAAGAATATCTTAGGGTGGGGCTTGAACACAAACAACCCATCTTTCCCCTCTTGAATGGTGTTTAAAATCTTGGGGTAAGCAGTGAATGTCTCTTCCTCCATAGCTACTTCCTGCTGAAATTGGACGTATAGCTGTCCCTAGCCCCAGAAGTACCATTTGAGAAGTCAGTTCTTTACCTGGCATGTGGAGTTTGATTGACTCCAGTTCCAGCGGTGACACATCACAGGCATGAACAGGGGGTAACATTAGGCTTAAACAATCAGGCATCTGCAGGTGAAGGGTACTGAGTCTTCAAGAAACAAATCTAGTAAGCAAGTTTAACAGACAAAAAGCCAAAAAACAACAAGGAGATAATAATCAGAAGCATGGTAGATATAGTGTCAGCCATTATCCTGGAGTCCATGAACCCACTATCAATGCTTTATTCGCAGTTGTTTACTGTTTTCTAATTTGCAATATGTGGGTCATCATTGTGACTAGAGATATATTTTCTTTAATCTGAGCTGGGGCCTGGCCAATTTCCTAGTCTCCCTTCATGTGTGATAAACTTGAATACAATGAAGATCTATAGGGGCAGTTCTTACTTCCCTGCTCAGTATAATATTAAGCCCCTTTACTTAGTACATTTTGTATAGTTCATTAGTTGGAATGTCAACTATCCTTTCACAATCTACCCTTGTTCTCAATACAGCAGTAAACAATTATTTTCTTGTCAATCTATTCTGGCTTTGAATCCATTGGCTATATACTCTTCTCTCTTGAGGAAATTTATTTTTTTCTCATTCTTATCTTTGAAATCACATCCAGCACCTCTGAAATAAAGTGCCATATCTCCCAATTAGTAGAGTCAGAACTAGGTGCTTATGAGCAGGAAGAGCCAACTTCACTATGATATTTCTATGAGAAACTGCTGAGGATGGTATCATGATAAATATCAGCATCTCCAATCATTATAGCTGGCTTCATTACTTCCTCCTTTAACTTTCTCATACAGTCCCTAAGAGAATACCAGGGTCTATCCCCACTAGGTCACACAGAGTTATTATCATATTATCTATTGCATCCCTCTGCTCCTAAAGCTAACAGATTGGTCATATTGTTACCTCCTAGCATATGATGATTCCTAAAAGCTTGCTCTACAAAAGGAATCTGACTAAAACCTAGAAATTTCAAGCAATGTATGTTATCTATCAATACTCCTCTGGCCCCTTCATCACTGATTCTCATCATCTAAGACAACAACAGTTCTCCCATCCTTTGGGTGAATTGACTTAACATATCAGTAACCTCTGCTGAGTGAAATTCTAAATTATCTCCCCAAAGATTGTTTCCCCCCTGATTCTTCTGCTTTCTTCTCAGTATGGGGTGAAAGTCTGCCCTCCTCATCTAACTTTGTTTCATTTTCCTCCCACACATTCTCCTGGCAGTCATCATCATGGCAACTAGGTTCAGCCTGTGCCAAAGTTGCATGCACATTCCTTTTGTTAGTTTTTTTTTCTTGAGCCAAACCCACACCAACCCTCTCCTCTGCTACCTGAAACTCTCCAGCTTGCTCTTCTGAAGGAGAGCCCAAATACTGTGGCACAGAAAGTTTCTCATGCAAATCAGCTAAGTTCCTTTCTACCTGAGCTTTCTCCTGTAGCAGTTTGTCTCTGCTTTTACATATCATATGGTAACCTCTTAGTAAAACCCAGCCTCTTCTATACACTCTTGTCAAGTATTTCCCTGATTTTATAGGTATTCCTTGCAAAAAATTTTCTAAATTGGTATGTTGTCCCTCTGTATCTTCCATTGTCAGTTTTCATAGCTTCTGGTGCTTTTAGCCCATTCCATTGCTAGGGAGGAATAAGGCAAATCCTCCCATCCTGGGGTATCCATTTCTTCGTCTAAAATCTTTCTGCCTCTGAATAGAAATATGATACCTTGTGATCTCATCCTTGTCACCAAATGTAGCACCAATGAAATATGCACAGCCTAGGCAGTGACTATGAAAAAGGCAGCATAGTTCTGAATCACAAAATATAACAGACTCTCCATATAGAAGACATAAGCAAAACATTTATACAGACACCAGACAGCCAAATCCCAACACCAGAAAACCAAATCCATCATAGCAACAAAGAAGTTAAAACACCATAACACAGAAGGAACACCATGCCTTGCTATCTCCTTACCTGCATCCTCTCTTCCCTCCTTTCTAACTTCTCTGAGTCCCAGCTTCCTCTGGACTCTGCTCTATCCATTCAGCAAGCTCCTCCTACCACAGGCTTCATGTGATTACATTCAGCCTATTAAGAGTCAGACAAAATCTTCAAATTACCATTACAGAAGTTTACTAGTTGTGTGACTCTTGGCAAATGATGTAACCCTGTTTGACTCAGTTTCCTCATCTATAAAAGAGCTGGAGGAGGAAATTGCAAAACATTCCAATATGCTTGTCAAGAAAAACCCAAATGGGATCATGAAGAGTCATACATGAAAGAAATGACTGAACTATAACACTACCTATTTAATCTTGACAAACCATCCCTTGAATGAGGTGGTGTAGATTTTTACTAGCAATAGAAGTCAAGATTACTGGCCTATAGTTTGAAAATCCTACTCTCTTACCTTTTTAAATAATTGGGGCATTTGACCTTTTCTAGTTCTGTGATTTTTATTTTTTTTGCGTGTTTATGTGTGTTTTTTAACAATTTCTCCAAAACTTTTCAAAGATCACTAAAAGTGGATCAATAATTACACCTGCCAGTTCTTTCAATTCCTTTTAAATTAGTTCTTTCAGGTCCAGTGACTTGAATACATTGAGGGCAGTTACATTCTCTCTTGTAGCCTCCTCATTTATCTTGAGTTTGAAATTTGTCATTTTTCACTGTCATTCAAATTCCAAAGATCATTTACCTTAGAAGAGAATAAATGGAACCAAAATGAGAGTTAAAGAGATCACTCTTCTTATTGCCATCTGTTATTATCTTCTACTATATCTCCTATTATAACAATAGTCCTCTCCATTCTATGGACTTCTCCCACTTATCTAAAGTTGTCCTGTTTGTTATCCTCAGTATTTATGGAAAGTTTCATTACTTTTAGGGTTTTTTACATCTCCAAATATAATAATATGCTATTTAATTTGTGTATAATTTCCAATGCCTGTCCTTGATTCTCTCACATAGGTGAGTGTTGTTGTTGCTGATGATGATGTTTCATATCTGACTTAGTAGATAAATTTCATGTACCACTACATTATTCTCTTTAGTCAGTTCCCCCATTTGCTCATTCCCCTCCATATTTACTTAAAGTGAGATTCTCAGTGCACTGCCATCTTTCTGGTAGCTTTCTTCATTAACTTGTGAGCCAATCCAGCAAATCTGCCTATTTATGGAGGTGAGGGATTCTGTGAGATATTTAGTTTATAACATTTGTGGCAGGTTTCCCATGCTCTTGTCAGGGATGAAGAACCTATATTTCAAGCCACTTTTAATTGAAACATGGTATAGTCCTACCCAATTCAAAAGCAAACAGAAGCTAAGTGATGAATGTGTGGAAACCCAAGCAAGACACTTTCAAATTATATCTAATTATCCAGCTTTTATTCCCCCTTCCCTTTTATGCTCCAGATAACTCCTTGCATTTCCCTGGTTGCTCTGTTATATGGAAAAACAAACAAACAAACTGAAACAAATCAAAGCAAAACAAAATATTATTTGAATGAATTCAGTGACACAGTGTCTCTCCTTCCCCCATTTCAATGTGATTCACCATAACATACTACCTTTCCACTTTAATATAGTCCAGCCTTATTGTTAAAGATTAATAAATACTATTGTTCATACTATACAAATGTAAAACTTGATTAAGTAGGAGACTGTATAGAATTTTTCTGAGTGAAGGTGTGAATTTTTAGTAATATACATAAGTTCTTCTTCCCTCTTTTTTGTCCTACATTTCTTTCCACCCTTTAATCCATAGCAACAATTTTTCATAATATGGCAGAAAGTAACAAATAAAGTCATCAATACAATACTCTTTGAGAACATTTTAACGCCATGATTCTAGTCTGGAAAAAAGAGAGTTGAGAGAGGATATGACTAAAGTTCATCAAATCATGCAGGATAATGATAATGTAAATTTGATGATTGGTACCTCTCTGAAGCTTAAAAATGCTAGAATAAATACTATTTTCTACAACTAGTAGAAATAAACTTACAAAATATTCAGCTAGATTCAAGAGGGATTCAAATTCACAGTTAGCTCCACAATAAACCACTTAGTTATATACCTCAGATTGTCTTCAAATATTATATATGTATAATTTTGCTCCTTAAGGTAATGGCTATTTTACCTTTATCTGTTTTACTAACTCTTAGTATCATGCCAAGCATGTAGTAGGAGTTTGATAAATGTGTTTCAACTTATGTAAAGAAGACATTTTTAGGGGTTTAGCTACCTATCACAGAAGTTCTTAGGGACTTAAATATTGAAACCCTGGAGTATCTTTGTGAGGGGCACAGATTTTTAAAATATGTTTAAAATTTTTTTTTTAGTTTTCAACATTCTTTTCCACAAGATTTTGAGTTACAAATTTTCTCCCTGTCTTACCCCTAACCCCCACCAAAGATAGCCAGACTACTGAATACCCTTTCCCCAATCTGTTCTCTCTTATGTCCTCCTCCATTCCCCTTCTAAGTCACTAGTAGGGCAAGATGGATTTCTATACCTCAGTGACTGTATATTTTATTTCCCAGTTGCATGTAAAAAACAATTTTTTTTCAACATTTGTTTTTAAAACTTTGATTTCCAGATTCTTTCCTTTCTTCCTTCCCTGTCCACCACCACTGGGAAGATAAGCAATTCAATAAAGGTAATTACACAAAACTTTTCCATAGTAGTTATATTGTGTTAGTCTTTCACTTTGACTTTTGAGCTCTTTGCCACAGTAGAACTCTGCTTCCAGAGTGGAGAGACCAGTATCCCAAATTTTGGGGGTTTTCACAAATGTTGTCAGAGGTATGAGTAGGGTGCCCTCTCTTCAGCCACACTTTCTACTCTCAACAACTCTGGCACACTGGGGTTTCTGACCCCAAGATCACCACCCAAGACCACCATTCAGATGCAAGCAAATCAAAGCAAGTGCAATTACCCTCTGAATGGTCATTTGGTTCCCCTATGATCTACAGGACAGAAATTCTGGAGACAATGATGGTGCAGCAGCTATAGCAAAGCCACCTCTCACCCTGGAGGCAGGGGCAGGACCATGCTCTTCACTCACCCAGTTACAACAGAGTTCCCCTTGACTTTTTACTTTCTCTTTGATGTTTATGGTTGAGAAGTCTGGAAACCACCACAGCTTCTGGTGATTCACTCTCCTGAAGTCTGCTCTGGCCAGTCTGTGCCACTGGTCAAGGCTGTACTGGGTCTGGGACCACATGGCTTATGCAGGACTGCACTTGTCTCCTGGCTCAGTGTGATAGACCATTCAAGATACAGCTCTTACAATATTACAACTTATCACAGAAAATCAAAATACAGCATTCACAATGACTTATCACTAAAATGGCCACATAGTTTTTACCAAATTGGTCACAATAGTTTTCAACAAAGTATAATCATTAAGTAACTCAATCATCCTTAAGGAATCTTGCCTCTTTAAGGGTCACAAAATTCAATAGTCAAGGCTCTCCACTCATGGTGCACAGTAAGTTACAAATCAATCACTATTCAGTCATCAGTCACTATTCAATCATCAGTCACTACTCAGTCATCAGTCACTACTCAGTAACCTTTTAAGGGGTAATGGAAAATACACAGGTCATCCACTCCTGGGTCACAGTAAATCATAATCTTCTCAGTCAGTACACAATATCCAATAAAGTCTTCTTTAGCTTGACTTGAGGCTGGCTCTCAGTTTCCATGGTTCCTCTTCCATGGCCCAGCTCCAACTGTCACCTGGGTTCAAAGGCAGGCAGCTCCCAGCTCTTTGTCCAGTTCTTTGTCCAGTTTCCATTCCATATTGAAGCTCACCGTCCACCCCAAGTCTTTCACAGTTCCTGTTTCTGGAAAGACAAAGCTTAACAGAGCCACAATAATCTTCATTCACATTGCCAGCACCACCATCAATTCCTTATCTGCCTGTGAAATCAACTCAGATCCACCAACAAGGTCTGCGAACTCAACCCAAATCATCAACATAGAAATCAACACTGACCCACAAAAATGGTCCAAGAGGTCAGCACAAATCATCGGTAAAGCCCCAGGACTTCAAAAACCCTCCTGCAGGACTTCTATAAACATACAACCAGAAAATCCTCTTTCAGGGCTTTCAGGGCTTCTGTACAAAGTATCACATACAAACATCAACACAGACAGAACAGACCAACAGAGTGCCAGGATACCACAAGTATTCCCCTTGACTTTGCCACCACAAGAATCCTCTTTTCAGCTCCTGCTGTCTTAGCCTGGGGCTCTCCTTATATAGTCATTAGCTCCTCCCCGGGAGTTCACAAGTTATAGGGTTCACAAGTTTTGGAGTTCATATGTTACATTTCTTAACAGACTGAAACAAGGTGTGAACGACTTCTATGCTTGCCATTACAGCAATACATTTGTGGATTTTATTTCTAAACCTATTAAATTACATCTACTTCCAGGTATAAAACAGCTGATATCAGTGCATTGTGGTGAAGTAGAAATTGATTACAATTAATATGAAAGTAAGAAAAGACAGATGAAATCATAGGAAATTTTATTTCAGTGACTGCATTTTGTTTAGATCACTTGGTGGATACAATAAAGAATCATAAAATTGATTATTTTATTTATTTATTTTTTCCAGGAAATCATACAGCATGTGGTTTTCTTTAATTGTTCTTAGCTTTTGACCTGTTGTGTGATTTTCTTTTCTAACAAAAAAAGTTTATTCCAGGGTAAGGAAATAGAATAAATACTAGTTAGATAAGGTGGAGATATAAATATAATTAACAGAAGAATGTACTCTTTCTGCCAAGTTACTGGTGGAAATCTAAAAAGGAAATTATGGCCTTTAAAAAAAAACATTTCAAAAATGTTCCCTTTTCAAATATTAAATCCTGCTTAAACCTGAACCCAAGTGAGATATATACATATACATATATATATATATATATATATATATATACTTGTATATACTTATAGATATATACAAGTAGATGATTGGCTTAACACATCTATCTCCTAAAAGAAAAGTCACCAGATAATATGAGAGTAGCTAATTTGTAAAGCTCTACTTCTACAATTGAATTTAGATAGCAATTTTTCTACTATTCCTCAAAATAACATTATCATTGTTTTCAAATCTCATTCCCTCCTTGCCCTCCTCTTGCCTAGAATTCACTTGTTATCCCTCAGGCATAATTATGAAATTGACCATAATCGTTTTTAAAGATTAGGATAGATTTTATGTCATTATCAGAATAATATATTGTTTGTCCTAGTGATCAACCCTACAGGGAAGGAAATGAAGTTTCAGTAATGTAAGTACACCTCATAAACAGGTCTTTAAAAGACACTGCAGTATAAATCTATTATTAGTGAAAATAAACCATCTCCCCTATACCTTCAAAGTTATTGGGTTTTTGAGGTCAGCACACTCAATCTTAGTTTCTATACAAAGACCCCTTTCCTCTCTGGATAAGTTCATATGCTGTTTCAGAAAGGTTTCAAAGGAAAATTAAGGCATTACATCTATATGACCCTAATCTGTCAAGAAGCCATTTTATGACCCTTCTGAATGTCTATAAGTTACTGGATCTTCAGACTATGCTATCTTTAATGCTTTTACTTTAGTAAAGCTCACCAAAATCATATATTCATTGGAAGTACAAAAGGGACAAAGATTTGAGAAATAGCTAACATATTGGATGATAGAAACTAGAGGGGTTAAAGCCAAGAAGATGAAATTAAAAAAAAATAAATGTTCAGTCCTGCATTTGGTTCAGAAATACAGCAACTTCAGTATATTATAGAGAAATCTGGTTTGATAATAGTTCACATGAAGAAGTCTAGCAGTTTGAGTCACTCTAAAACTCAATATGAGATAGTCTTTCTAGAAATAGTTAATAAAATCAAGGATGACACTCTACTTTGAGCTTCTCAGTCCATATCAGGTGTAATATTCTGGATGTCACATTACTTTGACCAATTAGGATATGTTTAAAGATGGAGAGACCTATCTTCATTGTGCTGAGATAGCAGAATGTAGATATGGGGGCAGGAAAACAAAGTTTAGAAAAGAAAAACTTCCTTTCCACATCAGTATTGTTTAGTAATTTTGTGAAGTATATGAAAAAGACTGTAATACCAAAAAGGTTCAATAGAGAGGCGAAAACAAAATAAATTTGAAGTCTGATGAGAAAAGGTCATTGTTGATTGGTATGAGGGATAAATAAAGATATTTTATGAAGATCATATTTGATTTGGATTTTGAGGGATGAGTGATAAGAAGTCAAAAAATATGAGAACAGTCAAGAATGTTGGAAAATGTGAGCACAGGCCCAGATGGAAGAACATGGGCCACATGAGACATGGAGAATGGCAAGGAGCTAGGTTTGACTAGAGCATAAAATGTGTGGAGGGCAGTAATATAAGATAGAATTCAAAAGGTAGAGTGGTACAAAATTGTAGCAGGCTTTCAATGGCAGGCAGAGAAACTGGAAACTCTATTCACTAAAAGGCCTTAGGTAGCCAATGAAGATTTTTTTAACCAAAAATCATTCTATCCCTCCATCCATCTATCTATCTATCTATCTATCTATCTATCTATCTATCTATCTATCTATCTATCTATCTATCTATCTAT
>NW_027185863.1:21662567-21668598 GCF_028583685.1 Petaurus breviceps papuanus | reverse complement strand
TATCTATCTATCTATCTATCTATCTATCTATCTATCTATCTATCTATTTTCACATAAAGAAGTAGCATGGCCTATTTGGCAGCAGAATTGATGATACATTGTAGGAGGAAAAAAGTGGAAGTAATAAAATTTGTAACAAGGCTCCTGTAATACTCCAGGCAGGAGGTAATGAGAGCCTATATTGAGAAGATGGCAGAACATCGCCCCAAGGTAGAGATTTACTGTAGCTCTGCTTCAACCTAGAGGTGGGATAGGGAACCTAAACCTGGTCAAATAAATTAGCTTTTACTCTGATCTAGTCCTATATCCAGTAATTTAGGCTCAGGTTAGGATGCAATGAAACATTCACAGGCCATGAAATGCAATAAAAATTACTTTACAAATACCAAAGTGCAACAATGTATTCAGACTGGTCTCAGGCTGGCTTCCTGGAA
This sequence comes from Petaurus breviceps papuanus, assembly GCF_028583685.1. Taxonomy (NCBI): domain Eukaryota; kingdom Metazoa; phylum Chordata; class Mammalia; order Diprotodontia; family Petauridae; genus Petaurus; species Petaurus breviceps. The sequence continues at coordinate 21,668,164 of NW_027185863.1, read as the reverse complement.
ATAAGAGCTAAATCAATTAAGACTGGGAATTATATTTTTTTCAGATCTCTGTCTTGCAAAGAGTAATTTTTTTTTATATTTTTATTTAAAGTTTTGAGTTCCAAATTCCATCCCTTCCTCCTTCCTTAACCCTCCCCTTTCTAAGATGGTAAACAATTAGATATAGGTTACACATGTGCAATTATGTAAAATATTTCTATATAAGTCATTTTGTACAAGAAGACTAAAATAAAAGAAAATAATTAAAGAAAGAAATTTTTAAAATAAAACATCCTTCAGTCTGTATTCAATCAATATCAGTTCTTTCTCTGAAGGTAAATGGTATATTTCATCATTAGTCCTTGGATCATTGCATTGCTGAGAATAGCTAAGTTATTCACAATTCTTCATGACAATATTGCTGTTATTGTATATAACATTCTTCTGGTTCTGTTAACTTCACTAGGCATCAGTTCATGTGAGTCTATCCAGGTTTTTCTGAAATCATTCTGCTTGTCATTTCTTATAACACAATAATATTCGATTACAACCCCATACTGCAGCTTGTTTAGCCATTCCCCAAATGACAAGCATCCCTTTGATTTCTAATTCTTAGCCACCACAAAAAAAAATCCTTCTATAAATGTTTTTGTACAAATAGGTGCTTGTACACATTTGCTAGCTGTGTGACCTTGGGAAGTCACTTAACCCTATTTACCTTCTCTCCTCCAAAAAAAACATAAAAAAAAAACAAATAGGCCCTTTCCCCTTTTTTAGATGTCTTTGGGATATTGGCCTAGCAGTGGTATTGCTGGATCAAAGGGTATTCACAGTGTTATAGCCCTTTGGGCTTAGTTCCGAATTGCTCTCCAGAATGGTTGGGTCATTTCACAAGTCCACCAACTGTGCCTCAGTGTTTCAATTTTCCCACATCTCCTCTGACATCCAACATTTTCCTTTTTTTTTGTCATATTAGGCACTCTGATAGATATGAGGTGGTGTCTCAGAATTGTTTTAATTTACATATCTATGATCAAGCCTTGAGAACAATTTGGTAGAGCCAAGGATCTGTCTGTGGATAGGGTGAACAGATAAAGCAGAAAAGTGAAAAAGAGCCCCAACTAATGAGTCTTTTATTTTTGTATGGTTGCTTCTGCTTTGATTGTTGTTGTTTTTTATTCCTGAAGCAGTAGGGAGCCACTGAATATTTTGTAACAGGAGAGCAAAGAGATGAGTCTCTTACCCTAGGAAGATTACCTTGGCAGCTATGTGAGGTATAGATTAGAAAAGGAAAACAAAGGAATCAATTATAAGGCTATTGTAATATTGCAAATCTGAAGTGATGACGTGAACTAGAGTAATGATCATTTTAATGGAGAGAATTGATGAAAAAGATGTTGTCTTACCCTTAATACACAGGAGCTTTATCCTGGCACCTCTTCCCTTCTCCTGAAATAAGTATTTATCTCTTGATGATCTCATCCATTTCCAAGCATTCTATTATCAGCTCTACACAGAATATACTCATATCTATATATTTAGCTTCCATCTCACTCTTAAAATCCAGTCTCATTACTCCAATGGCCTTCTGGGCAGTTCTGTGGACATTGCATGGGCATCTCAAACTCAATTATTTCCAAATCCTTCTTTAAAAATCCATCTGCCCTTTTATAGTACCCATTTATGTTAAGAACACTAACATTTTTCTAGGCATCCAATTCTGAAACCTAGGAATCATTCTATGTTTTTCACTTTGCTCACACACACACAACTCTGCATATGTGATCAATTGACCATTTGGTTGACTCTATCTTGACAATTTTTTCTTGCATTTCTCTCCTTCTGTTCACTTGCATGGCCTCTCCCCTAGTTCAACTCTTCTTTGCCTATCTCATTAGCTTCCAAATTGATCTCTATGAAATCTAATCTCTCCCCTGACCCAGTCATCTTCCACAAAGCTGCCAAACTGATATTCTCAAAGCACAAACCTGACTCTATTCAAGAAGCTCTAGAAGTTTCTCATAATCTCAAAATTAAAAGAGAAACCCTTTGGTGTGTAAAGTTGTTGATAATTTGGCTCTAGCCTATTTATCCAACCAGAATATCTGTTACTCATCCTCATAACGCTCCACAGTCTATTCAAAATGGCCCATGTGCTATTCCCTATACATGGTACTCAATCTATGGAAGTGCCAATACCAAGGTTCCTCCCTTTCCCTTCTGCCCCCACCATTGGTTGGGCAACAAAGCTAAGATTTTGCTGACCCCTAGGGTGGGACAAGGCTGGAGTTGTGTTTCCCTTTGCTGCAACTTCTTACTGGCCTTTGGCTGTGTTGAGTGGCTTCTGGGTCACTTATCTGAATAATTGACCCCACCTACATGTAATCTATGCTTTTCAGACTTACCAAATGTCACAGGACCATGGGAATTACCATACCCTGCCCTGCTGAATAGATGTGCTTTCATATAGAGATAGGGAGTGGGAGGGTTAGCTATAGAAGCTAAATACTACTGTATATGCTTTGTATCCTTCCTCTTTTAGAGCTAAGAAAACCCCTTTTTGTTAATCATTCAATGACCTATGAATATGTCATTTCCTGAATATATACAATATTCAGTGGCTCCCTATAACACCATCTCCTTCCTATTGTGTCTGTGCATAAGTTGTCTCCCATGCCTAGAGTTATTTGGCTCCATAGTCACTTTGTTGAGCCCTTAACTTCCTTCTAGGTTCAGCCAAAGTGCCAGCCCCTTCAAGAGGCCTCTTTCCATTGTTTGTACCACTCATCATTTACTTCATTCTGTGTGTGTGGGTGTGTGTGTATAGATACTTGTATTATTTTATCTGTAAATAAACTTTATCTCCCCAGCAGAATATAAATCTATGAGGGTACAGATCATATCACTTTTGCATTTATTTTCTGATGTCTACCATAATGGGAGGTGGTGAAGGGGGGGGGATGTCAGACAAAATTTAATACTGTAGGGAATTCTATCCACGCAGATCAGCAGCTGTTCTGTAATGTGTAGTATTTGAAAGTTGTCTGGGACCACAGAGAGATATACAACTTGTCCACATTCCTGGAGTCTGTATATATTGAAAGTAGTAGTTATCTATTAAAGATGCCCTGTCTCTGAGTGGTCAGTCTTCTGTCCATACTATGCCTAGCATATAGAAGGCTCTTAATAAATTTTTGTTGACTGATTGAGATGATTGATTGTCATATTCAAATATAAAGCAGTCATTGGGGTTACTGTTCTCAATAGAACTCATTTTGACAGGTCAGGTCACCAGAGGCAGCTGATTTATGGTTGTTGTGTATGTCCTTCTCTCTCAAAGACAACCAGGACAGCAGGGAGATGATAACATGACTTGCATTTGACTTTGATCTGAATGAGGGAGGGCTGTGCAGGGTCACCAGCCTGACTTTCTCCTCCAGAGCCATCTGGGTCCAGTGGCCAGATACTCATCAGGACAACTGGAGATGGCCAAGGATGCAAGGGGAGGCCCTGGTCCTTTCAGCCTAAGGTCTTTTCAGGTTCTCATTTTGAGTGAGGTAATGCCAAGAAGTGAGTCAAGGGATGGCCTCTTTAATTAAAAAAAAATTTAATCTGGGAGGGGAAGACCCTCTGGGTTGCTGGGTCAAAAGAGAAACCACATTACGATTTGCATTCACTCTGAACTAGGAGGCCAAAAAAAAAAATATCCATTAAGCGATGCTTTGGTAGGGATCTATTGTTGTCCAATCTTTGAGCTCCAGAGTAAAATGAGTTAAAGATTTGGTCTTTGAGAAAGAAATCAAACCAGTAAACCCAAAGTTAATGAGGCAGCTTTAAGCCATCAAAATTTACCTTCCTTTGGAGTGGGAGAGGGAGAAGGAGAAAAGTCCTTCCCTTAAGGTTCTAGGGGTAACACTGTAGGATTTGGGATGATTTCCTAATACTATAGCTAATGGACTCTCAATGATGAGCTCCCCCATTATCAATTGATGTTAATTAGAGAGAGAGACTGAATTAACTTTTATAAAAAAAGTATTTACTAAAGTGGAATTCTAAGAATAGTTGGTACAAAACATTCTTCTCAAACTCAGGACAGAGTCTCCTACAACTACATAGAGAGCCTAAGGGAAAGTGAAATAAAGCTTCGAGAACATGTGTCAAAGGTATGACACAAAGTCCCTAAATTCTGGAAATTCTTTTCTCCCCTATCTGGGATCCACTTAGAGACCTGTATATTAATGAAGTGACTTTTTGCTAGGGTCCTTTTAGTGTCCTGAACCTATCATTCATCAGTATGCCTAATTTGTCCTTGACTAATGACAGAAGTACTGATATTAGCCAATGCTGTTACAGAGGCATTGCTATGACACTGATGGTCAGTTTCCCTGACCTCTTAAAGTTGATAAGGTCATTCTTAAGGGGAGAAAGGAGAAAGAAGATTCTGATCACTGCCCCCTTCCCCACATCCTTCCAAAGTGATTTTTACTCAGCGATTGGTTAACTCAGTTCCACCTCATGACTGGTTCACCACCAGTAGGATATTGGGATTTTAAATATGTGTGTGTATGTGTACACAGACACACACATATATGTATGCACATGTATATGTATATGTGTACGTCTATGTGTGTATGTATGTATACATATATAATACATTATATTTGATATTATTATTATTATATCAATCTAAAATATCATCACAGAGGGTGGAAAGGACATATGAAAGAACTTTAAAAAGAGCTGGAGTATGTGTTAATGAGAACAGGGGAAATAAAGGGCAAATGGAGGCTGAGGCTGTGTTATTTATCCTGGGACATCTTTTCCTGACACTCCATCTTGATTGTGTACATGGCCTTTAATGAAATTGAGAAAGCAAACACATAGCTTAGCATGTACTTGTCTTACTGATCAAATAGTTCCATGCAGGAATTCCCCTGCAGCAATGAACTGCAAGTCAATCCACACAGGGGGAAAAATGTAACAAGAGGAAGACTTTCAGCAGTGGAAGGTATTGTGAAAACAAATGTTCAAAAGTCCTGATAGATTTAGTAGTGAACAGCCTAGAGAGAAAGGGAATAGAACTGTAATTAACTGAAGATGGCTTAAATGAGAGTTTCTTTAATACGTTAATTGTATACCTATAGGATATGACCTAGGTGGCTTCTTGAAAGAATGATATAGTGATCTCTGTTAAAGGTGCAGTCCTTTGGGATGCCTAAAATAGACAGGTGATTCTGCATGCACAGGGCTGTGAAGTGATTTTAAAAAGGAAGCAACGTGTGATAAACTGAACAGGAGACGATGGGAATATTTATCCCTTTAGAAAAACATGAAAAAGCAGTGATAAGCAAAAAATAGAGAGAGGGAGAAAAAACTAGAGGAAGTCAGTGTGTGCTATGTGGAACTGAATTATCAGTTCATGGAATATTAAGTTAAAAACAAAATACCCAGAATTAAAGAAAGGTAGAGCCTTCCCATTTCTGGGAGCAGGGTCCAAGGAATACCATCTGAGTTCAAGGTTCCTGTAACTATGATGAAAAGAGTGAAAGAGAGAGAGGGGAGGAGACAGAGAGAGGGAGAGAGAGAGAGAGAGAGAGAGAGAGAGAGAGAGAGAGCTG
>NW_027185863.1:21644010-21662167 GCF_028583685.1 Petaurus breviceps papuanus | reverse complement strand
GAGAGAGAGAGAGAGAGAGAGAGAGAGAGAGAGAGAGAGAGAGAGCGGGGATTTGAGAACCAGACAGAGATCAAATGAATTGAAAGACACTCAGCTCAAACATGATGGGATCACAGGAGCAAGAACATCAGTGAGAGTGAGAGTGCTTAGAGGAGATTTATTAAAGCTTTAAACCTCTGCCAAACAAGCAATATTAGTGTAGCACAAGTTCTCAGTTCGTTTTCCCAACTGCGTTTCACTGCTTGGGTCCCCAGACGGTAGGTATTTACCTCAAGGTTCAAGAGGTAACCCTTAAAGATGGGAGTATTTCAGTACTATTATTTGGGAGGCCCCATCTGGTATGTTTTTCTTTATGTCAATTGACCAATTAAATCCCCCAACATCAAAAAGCCAAGTAAAATCAAATAGCTTTAACCAGAGGATATTTTTTGAGAAGGTATAGAAAAAATAAAGTATACTACAACCCCCTCCCCCCAAAAAACAAACAAACAAACTGAAAGTTGTATTTTCCCCTCTATACTCCTACTTAACTCAAATTTAAAGTGTTTTCTATAAAATTATTCTCTTCACTAAAACCTAAATGGGGTGCTTCTTGCACTGGAAAGTCCTTTTCTCCCTTTGTAGAGTCCCTAAGAAGTTCATTTCTTCATGTGACATAGTCAATGGATGACATATTCCTTTGTTTACCTGGGCTGACTTAATGGGCTGCTTCTTAGTCTTCTCACCAGACTCCTCGATTCAACTGTTTCTGTTATCAGCAGATTCTATTATTGATTCGGGTTACTGGATATCTGAAAGCTCTTGCAACCTCTGGAAGCTCACTAAGTCATAACTTGGTCTGTTCCATCTCCAATACTCATTCATCTAAGATTAGGAAAGAATAAAAGAAACAGAGCCCCCATCTAATCATGGACACATGGAAGCCAGGTGGGAGAAAGGGCCTGATTTCCTCAAACTGGAGGTCCAATGCAATTCTTACCTCCATTATCAACAGAAAGAAACCAGGAGTATTTTTGAAACTTGTGTGTGTCTACTCAATTCCAATTCAACATACAATTTAAAACGTTCTTGGCTACCACAAAGCAAGTCACCAGGAAACCTATTTTATAGGGAGTGGGTAGATCAGTGTCCTTCCAGTATAAATAATAATCAGGGTTACCAAAATTGCATATGGGTTCATACCAGGAAAGGAATATGACGTATACTCTAAGGCAGACCTGCACAATTTGACAGTAGGTGGGAGCCAAAATTTAAATGGGCCAAACTTCTTTGGGCAGCAGATAGGTTTTTAAGATATAATTAACAATTAAATATTTTGCAAAGAAACCATATTTTTAAAAAAGGGAAATTTCAATTCACATCAAATACTTATTACTTAATATTTTTATTTATCATGAAATCACTCCACTCAAACTAGAGACAGAATGAAGATGGTTGGTTGCCACAGGTCACAGGATAAACAGGAGTGAATGTGTAGTGGCAACCCACCTACCAAGTTATATGTTGGGCACAATGGTGATTAGAGGAAGGCGGGTTAAGCAGGGCATTGACAAAGCACTTGTTACAACTTTACAATCATTTACATCCTCTACATTTTTCGTGGGCTGCCCCAAATCCTTTGGTGAACTACAGGCGTTTCGTGGGCTGTATGTTCTGCCTGTGATTGAGACTTCATTACCCAGTCCTCCTTTATACCATATTGGGTGCATGTAACTTACAACTGAGGCATAGAGGGATTGAGTGACTTCTCCGAAGGTCACCCAAGTGCAAAGTGGAAGAGGAAGGATTTGAACTCAGATCCAGTGATGTTATATTCGTTATTCTATATATTTCATCACACTCACTTTTCTGCCCAAATTCCTCCATTATCTACACACTCACAAACACACATCCTCACTTGATCCTAGCAGAACCAGCAACTATTATTCTATATCTTGCCTTCCTCTCTCTTAGGCAAACCACTTAAGAAAGATATATACTGGGTAACTCCATTTCCTTTCTTCTCAATCTTTCTTTACCCACTATAATTTGGCTTCAACTTTAACTCAACTGAGAATGTTGTCTTAAAGTGAGTAACAATCTCTTAATCACCAAATTCAATGACTTTTTCTGAAATCATATCTTCTTGTATCTCTCTGTAACAATTGAACCTGTTGGCCATTCTCTGTTGCTATTTTCTTTCCTCCAGATTTTTGGGACATTAGCTCTCCTTCTACCTGTCCAATGACACCTTTTTATTTTTCTTTATTAATTCATCACCCTATCATGCTTAAAAACTATGGGAATTTCCTAAGGCTCTGTCCTGGACCCTATTTTCTCTATCTACAATCTTTCTTTTGGTGACATTATCAATTTCAAAAGATCAATTGTCAACTTCATGCAAATGATTTTCATATATATATATATATACACACACACACATATTTATACTTACATTTATCTAGTCCTTATCTCCTGAGTGTTAATTTCGCTCACCAAATGCCTATTGGACATCTCAAACTAGATGTCTTGGAGGTACTCAACTCAACTTGTTCAACATGTCCCAAATAGAATTGATATTCTCTTCTCCCAACCAACCCAGTCGTATTTTAAATTTTTGTATTACTATAAATGATACCATTGTCCTTCTAGTTATCTGTGTTTGTTATCTTGGGGCAACTCCTGATTCATTTGATCCCACTGACACTAGCCTCCTAGAGATTCCTTGTGCAACTAACTCCATCTCTTATCTCCAGGCATTTGCTCTGGCTTGCCCCTAATGCCTGGAATGCTCTCTCTCCTCATCTCAACCTTCTGGTTTCCTTGGCTTTTTTCAGTTCCCAACTAAATGCAACATTCTACAGGAAGCCTTTCCCAGTTCTTCGTAATTTGAGTGCCTTCCTTCTGTTTCTTATTCCCTATAAGCTCTAAATAAGGTTTGTTTGTACATTGTTGTTTGAATATTACTTCCCCACTAGATTTTGAATTCAATGAGGGCAAAAACCATATTTTCCCTTTCTCTGCACCCTCAGCACTTATCATAGGGCCTGGCATATAGTAGACACTTAATAAATGCTTATTGACTGACCGATCATTCTAACCCATCCCATATATACAATCAATGACCAAATCTTATCTTTTTTTTCATTTCCACAACACTTCTTACATATGGGATGTAAGGGATTTACTTCTCTTGACTCACACAGCAGTCAGATGAGGTTCTCTTCTGCTCTGTCCTTGTTTGCTGTGATAGCCACATATCTGTTATCTCTTCCTCAATCTTCTTGCTCCAGTTCATATTTTGCAGCCACCAGACTGATTTAACTAAAGGATCAGTCTGACTCTGATGATTCCTTATTGCCTCAAGGATTAAATATAAACTCCTATTTGGCATTCGAAGCTCTACAATAACCTAGCCCCTCCATGCTTTCCCAGGCTTTGCATGTTTTACTTCTTTGCCTAACCCTTTATCATTCAACCATATTGACCCAATCCAAGATCTGTGTACAGGGAAACATGACAATAACCTCCCATATTTGTTCAACAATACTGGCTATCCCCTATGCCTGGAAGGTGCTCCGTCATCCCCTCTACCTTTGGCAAGCCTTTGATTCCTTCAGCATTCAGCTTAAGTGTTACATTTTCATGGATATATTTTCTGGTCTCCTCTCTCTTCCCCAAACCACTTCTGCTAACTCATATTCATTTCTTATGCATTCTGGAGATATTTATTTGCATGTGGACATGTTATATCCCTTATTAGAATGTAAACTCCTTAAGGCAGAGACTGTTTCATTTTTGTCTTTGGTTTTCCATTGTTTAACAAGGTGATAGGAATTTAGAAAATTCTTACTAAGTATTTGTATATGATTATATTATTTTTTTACTGATGCTCTGACAAATGCTCCTTCTCCACCTCTACATTATTCTGTTCAGTTATTTTCAGTCATGTCCAACTCTTTGTGACCGCATTTGTTGTTTTCTTAGCAAGATACTAGAGTGGTTTGTCATTTCCTTCTCCAGCTCATTTTACAGAAGAGGAAACTGAAGCAAAGAGAGTTAAGTGATATGTCCAGGGTCACAAAGTTAGTAAGTGTCTGAAGCCCAGATTTGAACTCAGGAAGATGGGTCTCCCTGACGTCAGGTCCAATACTCTATCCACAAGTCGCATGTGTCCCCCTACCTCTATACTTTTCTTTTCTACTTAACTTTTTTTCTATATCTTGTAAATTCTCTGAAATACCCCATTCTAGGCTTCCACCAGTCCCTTAGCCTTTAAGAAGCTGGAAACTACATGTTACATATATGAATGTATATTTAAAAAAAGAGTCTTTGGTTCAAGTCAGAAAGTGTAACTCACTCTTGGAGTGTAGTTAGTGTTCTCTCTTGGGCAATGCTGTTCAGCTTGCACTCATAGGTTTCTCTTACCCACCCAGAAGCATTCAAGGCATGTAGTGGGTCCAGATTCCTAACATTACAACTGACAATTGCCCATCCATACAGTCATCCAGTAGACGCAATCAGCTAAAAACCAAGCAAGATAGGTTGTGCAATAAATGGTGTTGGATTTCAAATCAGGATAACTTGAGTTCAAATACTGATTGAGTTGTGTGATTCTGGGGAACTCAACCTCTCTGATTCAATGTTCTTAACTTTAAAATGAAGATACTAATAGCACTTACCTCACATGGGATTTTGTGAGGATCAAATGAGGTACCATAAGTAAAGCACATGGCAACCATCACAGCACTAATTAAATTCTAGCTATTATTATTGGCAAATGAGATGGTATTATAAAAAAAAGAAAAAGACAATAACAGAAAGAAAAAAAAACAGTCCTGCCATATATCTAGGGAGTATTTTCCTACAACTTAATGTGGTAGGCCGAATGGTGACATATATTGAGTCATATATTTGAGAACCACACACTAAGGGACCACATGAAGGCAAAGCAATTCACAATTGGGAACACTATAGAAACCTGATATCCTTTCTCTTCTCCTGGGGTCCTCATGATATTTTCTCCGGGTCCAGATTGACATTTCGTTCAGTCAGGCTCTCTGGGCCTGTTGTTCTCCATAACTCCAATGTTCTCCAGATGGCCATGGTTGACTTCTCTTTGCTGCCAGAGGTCACACTCCTCAGAGCCACCACTAGATTCCACTCTGATCACTCTTTTCTATTTTCAGGGCAAAAAGTTCCACTGGAAAATTCCATGACTGATTGGCTGAAAGGAAAGAGAAATATCTTCTGTTCCCAAACCTTTGAGAGGTTGAAATGATTACCTCTTAAATGTTCGATTCATTCTTATAGTTGTATTTATTCCACACTTCAAGAAATCACACTCCTCCAGGCTATTATTGCCTGTCTCTACTAACTCCCTAGAGTATATACATTGCTTTTTTGATGGGACACCAGAAAAATGGTCGATCCATCAGTCATTGGATATTCAGCCACTCTGTAATTTCATTAAGTTTTACTGAAGAACTCCTTCACAACTTATAAAGGGCCAATTAGATATAGACATTCCCTTTACTCTGTTAAATGCCTTACAATCTAATTTTGTCTGTAACCTTCCCTTTACTTTCATTAGTATTTGGGGGTAGGTAGCAAATCAATATATGAGTGTTGTCCCAATCAACTACCCCTACTCTCCCCTCAACAAAAGAGCAATCAAACATATCTTCATATCTAATTAGTTGTGTATCTTCCCTTACCAAATGAGAAATAGTGAATAGAGTAATAATCATAACTCACATTTCTATAGCACCTTAAAATGAGTAATTCTGCATTCTGTAAGGTAGGCTATGTAATATTACCTCCGTTTAACAGATAAGGATGCTGAGCCTCTGCTGACTTGCCTATAATGATATAGCTAGTGTCTGAGAAAAGACCTGCTTACAAGTCACCTACTGCTAAGACCAGCACTCTAGCCATTATTACATAATACCTCCAGGAAAAATAATACATTTTCCTGACATACCTCTCTTCGAAAATTCTGTGTCTCTAAGACCCTGCTATATTGAAATTCATTTGATTATCTGGCACTCTATCCATTAAGAATAATATGATATTTTAAAATTATATCTTACACTGAATTACTCTATATTTTAAAGTTATTCTTAGATGTCACAAAATTAAAGTAGGGAATCACTGGGATAGATGGGATAACATTTATGGGCTATTTTGCATTTTTCTGGAACCATGTGCTGGAAAACTCAGTTTTTCCTTTACTAGTTTTTTTTTTACCTTTATATGGTCCAATGCAGCCTCATTATAGAATATTTAACCTGAATATTATGTTAAAATAAGTTCTATTTCCATAGCTAAGAACACAAAAGCAAATTAATCCTACCTTTCTCATTTCTATTGATAGTACCATCTAGCTTTCCTCTCACCTATATTTGTAGCCATAAAATTATCCTCTCCCTCAGTCTTTAAATCCAAATTAGTCACCAAATCTTGTCAAATTCACTTTTCTACATCTCTCCATTTCCACAGATATTAACTATAGCTCAGACCTTCCTTATATCTCATCTCAGCTATTTGGCCTCTTAATTGGTCTCTCTGCATTCAGTCCCAGCCCCCTCCAGTCCATCCTTGACACAGCTGCCAAATTGATGTTCCTAAAGTATAGGTCTGAGCATGTCACAGCCCTGCTTAAGATGTTCCATTGTCTCTTTTATGCCACGATGATAAAGTACAAATTCCTCTGCTTGGCATTTAAAGCCCTTCAATATCTGACTCCAGCCTACCTTTACAAGCTTATTGTGTTTTTCTCCCCTTCACGTCCTCTGTGCTTCATTCAGTCTGACCTACTTGTCACACATGATATTCCATCTTTTATGTAGGTGCCTTTGCATGCCTCACTTCTCCCTCCTGATTTCCCTGGCCTCTTTCAAGACTCAGTTCAAATCCTCCCTTCTGTGAGAGGCCCTTATGCCCCACTCCCACCCTCCATTGTCTTCTCTCTGAGCTTATCTTTCATTTAAAAGCATATACCTTATATGGGCAAAGCTATTGACATGTTCTCTTCCTCATTAGAATGTGAACCCCTTGATGGCAGAGATCATGTGTTTGTTGTTGCTGTTTTTCCAATGTGTCCCCAGCACCTAGGGAGAGCTTAATCAATGCTTGTTGACTACTCTGACTCAGCTTGACACAGGTTCCCCTTTCCCTCATCTCCCCCCAAGTGCCTCCATGATGTCCCCAGTTATGAGCATCATTTCCATGACTTACTTGTGATTTCCTTGGCATATTTTTGCATTTCTTTACCTGTATTCAGGTTATTTCTCCCAAAAGGAGGAGGGCAGAAACTGTTTCCTTTGTTTCTTCACCTTATACAATGCCTTACAAGAAATAAGCCCTTAGTTAACTTTTGATGAATCAATAGTTCAAATATTACCTTCACTTTAAAGTCTGGGTAAGACAAGCTCCCTGTTATGGGAATCTGAAGATCTTCCTTGCCCCTAAGCCCTTTAAAGGCTTAAGTGATTCTGAGAACCTTCCTTGATTTGAAAATATACTCTGCCCCCTAATAGGATGAATGTGGTGACATGGAGCCTGTGAGGGAGGCTTTTTTTTCAGGAATGCCCATACCTTGTTGCTTTGTGATTGGGCAGTGGGTCAAGAGAGCTGTGACATTCTCTGACCCAGGAGAAATACCCTGATGTGAGATTTTGCTTTGGGGCTCACTTTGAGAAGAGTTGTGTGATTTGACCAGAGGAGACTGTGAGCAGCCGTTGAGGCCCCCACCCCCACCCCAGCTTAAAAAACCCAGATGTTGGTGTTTCCCTCTCTGGTAACTAACTAGGTATGGATGTAATGGTCAAACAGCTGGAAGCCTATCTGCTCATCTGTTTCTCTGTCTGCTTGTAACTTCTGCTTGTAACTTGTTTGTATTCTCTGAAGTTTGGGGTGCTGACCTTTTTCCCCTGAACTAGGTAAATGACATATGTTTGATTAAAGTAAGATTGTTAACCCTTTTTGAGTGCTTTCCTTTAGAAAAACAGATCGAGGAACCTGTGCTAGCAGCCATCCTGGGTATGCTAGAGTGCTTGCTGCTACACTCCCCCAGCCAGAAGTTATTCTGTTGTTTTTTTTTCCCTTAACTCCATAAAGTATATTGTACTTTTCTTAGGCTATTGCACAATTCTATTTTCTTTCACAATTACTCATGTATGTTGAACCTCCCTACCAGAAAATAATCTCCATGACAGAAAGAACTAGGTTTATTTTTCTTCATGGATTCCCTCCTCCCATGTCCAGTGCTTAGCATACTGCTCTGAACTTGGTAAGTCCTTAAATATACTGTTTTGTTGAATTAAAATTATACTTGTGCAAATATATTAATATAAGAATGCATGAGTCCATAGCATAGGAAGCTCCAGATGAGGAAGCTCCCTCTACCAATGCAGAACATCACTTTTTCTGCCACTTGGGGTCTTAGGAAGTTGCCCAGAGCACAGACAGGTTAAGTTACTTGGTCATCATGATATATATCCATTAAGTATCAGAGATGGTACTTGAACTCAGGTGAAACTGGCTTCAGTGTCAGGTCTCTATCCACTATATCACACTGCCCTTAACCCTTAATCTAATATTATTTTAGTTATCATTCACATTACTGGTATAAACGAGGAAATACATACCTTTAATTACTATTGAATTCCCATATGGAATTTTACTTCCTATGTGGTCACAGGCAGTAATTGAGAAACCACGGAATAGGGTAAGACATAGTCTTGTGCCTGAATAAATAATACCAAGATTCTTCTTAATGGAAGAACATAATTAAATAAGATGTTAAGAAAAAAATGAAAATGGCTGTATCAACATCAATGAAACTAATAATTTGAATGGAATTTGTGCGGTGGTAAGATCTCCATTTGGATTGACATTCTAGAATGTATATTCTTAGCAACCTCTTTCAAAAATGACTTAATTATGCATAAGGTTACCATATGGCCAAATTTTTCTAGGATAGCTCAAATAGACAGGTTTTCTGGGAAATGTCCTTAGCAGGGCAGGCTCCACTCTGGATTCCATTTATAGACCAACTAAGGAGATTTTTTAAAAAATATATTAGTAACGTGATAATTCACAAAATAATTTATCCTGTTTAACACTAAGTCAGTGACTTATTTACACCCTTTGACCCCCGTCCTGAAGGAAAGAGCAGTCTCAGGAAAAAAAAAACATCTTCCAACATCATGAGTTTCCAATAGCTTTGAAAATGGGAAATAAAAATTTATAGCTAATTCATAGTAAAGGAGAACATACTAGCAAAATATCCTAGTACATTTCTTTCATCCCTTTTATGCTGCCATCATAGCCATAGGGCTCAGTCTGGACTTGAAAAGCAAGTAAAATAGTTGAACTTCCTTATCTTCTTCTATTTGCTATTCCAACCCCTGGTCCTGGATCTGTTCTAGAAAAGCCCATAAATGAGGTTGTTTTATGAACTTTACTGCTATTGGAAGAAAGAAGCCTGAAAGCATTTCTGTCAGATACTATATAACAAAATGATGACTTGGACTCATCAGTTCATCAATTAAGCATTCTTTCATTGCTTGCTGTTTATAAGGTAATAGAATCAAGATATTTGAAAACACCCTGTTTTCCAGAGCTAAAGCCCAGCAAGCAGGTTGTGCCCCGAGCTTGGTATAACAACAATTCTTTTGGATTCACCCTCTGGATGATCTCACCCTCTTGCAAAATGCATTGCTTTGACCAGCACAAGGTGTTCTCTGAGGCATTTCTTCCCTATTTCCCAGGGACCTGAGAGCCAGAAGCAGCGTATATGACGCAGCAAAAAGTGATCAAAAAAAAATCTCCTGACATGCTAACCATTCCCAAACTCCTTATAACTGCTAAGTGAACAGAAAAAGAGGCTGCACTCCTGTTCCCACCATACTAAATCTGTTTCTGTACCCCTCTGAATGATCACAAGACTCAACAACTCGTACCATGACTAGGTTAGGGTCTACTTTTTTGTGGTTTTCAGGCTTATAAGGCTTATCCCTGTTCCTCAGGGGACTTCCTCTTGCAAGCATTTTCCTCACTCTGAAATTAAACTTCTGTTGGATTCCCGATTCTCCTGTCTTTAGCTTGCTTTATCCCTCTTCTGCCACCCACAGATTAGAGACTGATTCTGGTCCAGTTGACACTAGAGACAGAAAGACAAAAGTGAAATAGCTTTTATCTTCAAAGAACTTTTACACAATGGTGAAAATCAGCATGAACACAAATAAGGAAACTTAAAAATGTAAATTAATACCCATGGTGGAAGAGGATGCTGAGGATGAGATAGAAGAGGTAAAACTTGTGAGTTGAGGTTGAAGATAAGGGAAATTATTTTCATATTATATTAATAACCAATAATTAAAGTAAGGCTTTTTCTCTTTATTTAGGGGACAGCTCCAGTAGGTCAGTTAACCAGTCTCTAAAGACAAGGATGATAGATGAGATTGTCCAAATCCTCAAGGAATATGCTGCTGGATCTTGGGTGGGACCCTACCCAACTAAGAGATCTTACTTCTGTTTAGAGTGCAAACCAAATCTAATCTTGGTGAATTTCAGTCCCAAAGCACTGAGCCCAAGTCCTTGCATCCCTCCATTAAAGTCTAGGATAACTCACTTTATGAAGGAGAAAACCAGCCAGAACAATCTGGGAAAAGATGAATTCCTTTTTCCAGATTTCTGGATAAAGCTGAGTCTCATGATCAAGCCATTTTCTACAGGAAGAACTGAAGACTTTTAGTCCACCTCGTCATTTCTATGCCCACCCATTCATTCACTATTCACCAGAGTTGATTTTCATTTGCCAGGGGCACCCCCTTTTCTAAAAGTATGTTAAGGAATTCAGTATTTCCATTAGGGGTCTTTTGTTAGTAAGAGAAACCACTGACCATCATTTTTTTTTTGTTTTTTTAGCCCAATTAATAAATTATTAATTATTAATTACCCAGAAACTTTGTCTCTCAGGATTTTCATTTGTTGCAAAGGATGACAAAGATCTTGTGAGGCAGATGGGAGCAGGGAGTGCATTCTAGTTGTGGAAGGGAGCCTGTAAGAGGCACAAAGTTGGAATATTATGTATAGGGGGCCACAAGTGGAACAGTGCATATGTGTGTGTTTGTGTGTGTGTGTGAGCGCATGCATGTGTACTTGGTATAGTGTATTTTAAAAAGTATTGACTTCAGAGTCAGGAAGCCCTGTATTCATGTCCTGCCTTGTTCAGAGACTGCTTATCTGTCCCGTAGCTGCCTAGGGTCCACAAGCAATTCCAAGGCTATTGGATCAGAGATAATAGCAATCTGGATTGACAGAAAAAAAGTGTTCACCAGAACCTCCACACTCAAGAAAAATCAGAGTTGAGCCTGACACATAAAACTTTTTAATAGTATTTCATCTTTTCCAATTATACTTAAATTTTTAACACAAATTAAAAAAAAATTGAGTTCCAAATGCTTCTTCTTCCTCTCTCTTCTCCCCCAACCTTCTGAAAACAGTAAGAATTTATATATGTTTTATGTGTGTGGTACATATACATAGATGCACACATATATGTGTAGATATACATGCATGTACATGTGTGTTTATATATATGCAACCATGTAAAACCTATTTCTGTATTCATCATGTGGTGAAAGAAGAAACAGAGAAAAAAATACCAAAAAGAAAAAGAAAGCGAAAATAGTGTGCTTCAATCTGTATTCAGTCTCCACTGGTTCTTTTTCTGGAGGTGGATAGCACATTCCATCATGATTCCTTTGGAATTGTCTTGGATCATTGGATTGCTGAGAAGAGCTAAGTTATTCATAGTTGATCATCACACAACATTGTGCCAAAAATGATATTTAAAAAAGAAAGAAAGGAAAAAGAAAAGATAGACATACTCCTACTCACCATATTTGTTTGCTATTCTACAGGTCATCGCATTTATCCTTTAAGACCACCTTTCAAGGATAAGCATAATAATACATGAATTAAAAATAGAGAAAAACGCCTGTGAGACTTTAATATGATGATTTTTCTGTGCACAGTCTGAACAATTCCGAGTTGCCATACACTCCATTAATTAACCAAGTCTGCATACCTATAATTTAATTTACTGAAAGAATTCACAGGAGGGATGGGAAAGTGGGTTCCCTAGCTTCCCATAAATGTAATTGACATAATGAGCAGCTTTTTTCTCTTGTGCTTCACAATGCCTTACAGTAATACCTGCTTCTCATGATATCAAACTCTCTTTGAATTTCAGAGACGAATGACTTTCTAAAAGTAATTCAGCTCGGTGTAAATCAGCATCACATGACATCAGAAACTAACAGAACGAGAAGAAAAAAGGAAACCCCTATGAACCTCATTGGGGGAGGGGAGTTATGGCAAGAATACAAAAAGTAGTGCTTCACATCAACAAACAGCACATATTTTCTTCCAGCTCTAGGTATTTTTGATCAGATTAGAAGAATTTGAAATGATACATTTGCATATTCATTTCCTTCTCATCATAGAAAAATGAGGCAGGAGAAAACACCTTAGACTGAAATATAGAAACCATAGTTTTATGTAATATTCTCTGATGATACTATGACTAAGCATAAAGAGGTTTTAATTTAGTAATAGGTAAACATGAACTGACTTTAAATTTTTTACTTTGAAATTGAAAGTAAATTCACTTTAATTTAACATCTTTTGCATAGACTTGACATCTTTCCCTTTTCAAAATTTCTCAAAAAATACTTTAGAAACCTCATCCACATTCTATTTCATTAGGTGTTGTAGTAGACTTTTTTTTCAACCACCTTCCCCCAGTCCCAGTACACAGGTAATCTGGTTCTCCTGCTGTCAGCACCCTGAGTTTCATTGTTCAGAAACATATATAAAAATAACAAGTTCCTGAGTAAACTGTTGTCCCAAGTTGCATGAAATATTTATAAAAGCAGCATGCAATGCAGAATATGCTTAGAGTTGGCTTTTTAAGTCTTTAATACCTGTCACTGAAAACAATATTATGCTTTAAGTATTCATTTTATGTCTAAGCTAAAGAAATTCCTGCACCTACTAATAGATTCTGAGTATTTACTAGTGAAGGAAAGACATTATATGGCAAGTTGCTACCAGTGTTAAGCATGTAATATTTTGTTGCTGCTTCTATTCATAAAATAAAAATTGAATGCCGAACAAGTATTAACTGAACTGAATTCATATAAAACTTATTTTAATGCCACTTTAAATGTCATATTCATTTTAGATTTTTATAGTCATTCAGCAAATATTCATTGAATACCTGCCTACTATGTGAGAAACACTGTGTTGGGCACTATAGGGAATATAAAGGTAAGACATATTAACTTGCCCTCAAAAAGCTTAAAATCTAGTAAGAGATATTAGACATAAACTTAACATTGAAATTTACAAAAATTTAAGAGCTACATAAATGTCTATTAAAATAACATAATAATTAGGTGCCCTTTACATAACACTTTAATCTTTGTAAGACACTTTACAAATATTATCTCATACGATCCTCAACCATGGAAAATAGGTGCTATCATTATATGAATTGGATAAATAAGAAAACTGAGGCAAATCAGGGTTAAGTGACTTGTCCAGATTCATATATTAGCTAGTTACTAAGTGTCTCAGGCTGGATTTGAATTCAAATCTTCATAATTCCAATTCTATTCTACTTAGCATCATCTATCTGCCACCACCACTACCACCACCATCATCATCATCTTCACATCTTGCTGTTATAACTATTGTTATTATTAATTTTAGTAGACCATAGAGAATGAATAGTTCATAAGAAATACAAAATAATTGCTAGGTGTTTCAAAGGATGGAGTAATTACTCCTGAATTGGAAACTCATGGAAGGCTTTATGGAAGAGGGTGCAACAGAGCTGGGTTTTAAAGCAGATAAGATTTTGACACACAGAAATATAGGAAAGGTAAATCCTAGTGGTTATACAGTGTTTGGGAGGCAGTATGATATAACAGATAGAGCCCTGGAGTGCAGTCAGGAGTACATGAGTTCAAAACCCCCATCAGGCATTTAATAACCTTGTAGACTTATGTATCTTCTAAATTGATCATCCTCAGTTTCCTCATTTGTAAACTTGGAATAATAGCACCTACCTCACACAATTGACATTAGTATCAAATGAGATAATACATCCAAAACACTTTACAAATCTTAGAATGCTATCTATGTGTCAACTATTAGCCATCCTTTCCTAGACTACTAAAAGAAAGTCTCTAAACTCTCAAGGTTGAATAGGAAAAATAAATTGCTCCTTGGAGTAGGGGTGGAAGTAGGGATGGGAATATGACAAAGAAAAAAAGATCCAAAAAGACAGAAGGGAATCTTGACTTGTATCAAGAGGTTAGAAATATAGGAATAAGACAAAGAGGAAGAAGTGAAGAAGAATCAATAAATGCTTTGAGCTAAGCAATAAATTTGAGATTGTTTCCAGAAGAAATGATTTGAGCCCTCTGATGAAGAAAAGGCAAGGGATGTTGATACAAATTCACAAATGGAATCAAGAAAGAGGTCATCTAGTAAAGGACAGAGGCTATTAGAGAGAAGCAGTGGTGGTCAGTGAGTTCATAAAGAAGGATGCAAAAGCAGGTCTTTGTTAAAGTGATGTTAACAAACAAATATCAGTGGTCAAGTCAGTGAATAGATCAGGGACATAGGAGACTTGTCAAACCTGAATACTTCAGTCTATTTCCACTGATTCACAGGGAGAAGCAGAGTGAAGAGAAGCTTTGGGAGATTTGTAGGGGAAATTATATATCTATCGAGCTCCACTAGGAATCATGAACTTTTGGATGAAAAATTGAAGAAATTGATCGCTGCTTCTGAATAGGGTAAGGACTTTAAAAAGGAAAGGCAAATCTGATAATTGAATCAAATCAATAGTCATTTGAGAGATGGTGTCAGAGAATGGGATTCAGATTTTTGTTTCACAGAAATACAGGGAAAAGAGATCCTTGGCCAGGAACAGAATACATGATGATGATGATGATGATGATGATGATGATGATGATGATGATGATGATGACGATGATGATGTTAGGCATTATCATTAATATATGTTTATAACACTAAGGTTTTCAAAGAACTTTATAAATATTATCTCATTTTATCTTCATAGCAATTCTGGGAGGTAGGCGCAATTATTATTACCATTTTTCAGATGAATAAACCAAGGCAGACAGAGAATAAGTCACTTGCCTAAGGTCACATGCGAATAAGTATCTGAAGTCATATTTGAACTCCCAGATTTGAAGTCTTCCTGACTTCAGATTGGGCACTTTATCCAGTGTCATCTACCCAATTCTAGAATAATAATGATGATGATTATTATTCTAGTAATATATAACTGTATGATATATATATACATATGTGTATACATATGAATGTATTTATGTGAATATACATATGCATATATATGCATAAATAATTATATCTGGATATATGTATTCACATATGTGTGTATTCATGTATATATTTGTATATTCTTTGTTATTGTTGTCATTATTAATATTATTAATCCTCATCAGGTATATTTTGTTTTTGGCCAAGAAACTTTTTCCCTTAATTTTTGTGATAAAAAAAAATCCATATCCTATTATCTGATGCCATGTTCTAATAATATTAATTAACATTTAGATTTTGTTTTCAGAGGCCTGAATATATACTATCTCATTGGCTCCTTAAAACTACACTAGGAGACAGGTATTATTATAATTTTCCTCATTTACAGATGAGGAAACAGAGGCTGAAAGAGGTTGAGTAACATCCCCAGGATCACATAACTAGGAAGTGTCTGAGGTATGATTTGAACTCAGGTCTTTCTTGGCTTCAAGTTCAGCACTCATCCACTATGCCATCTATTTTCCTCTACTAACTATTTATTTGCTCCTCAGATTTCTTTCTGTTCTGAAACTCCTACCTTAATCAAAAGGCATGATGAAAATCTTTGGGGGTTTTTAAACCAAAAGTTCTAGTGAAACTTGATAGCTATATAATACCCCCATGACCTGCAGTCCCTTCCCTCAATAAATCACTGGAAACAGGAATTTTCAGAGTTGACAAATCTCTAGGGTCTCTTTGTTATGCCCCTTATATATCATACACACATTTTTTTGTGATGTATATATGTACAAATACACATTAAAAAATGCACGGGGGTTAGGAGCTGGAATTCTCTCACTCTTCATCTCCATCTCCTGCTTCCCTGACTTCCTTTGTATCCTACTTAAAATCCCACCTTCTCCAAGAAGCTTTTCCCAAACCCTCTTAATACTCATCCCTTTTACTTCCTTGCTTATCTCCAAATTAGTGTGTGTATGTGTGTGTGTGTGTAAATAGTTGTTGGTAGGTGATCTCTCTCTAATTAGAATGTGAGCTCCTATCAAGGGAATTAATGAAAATAAATGCTAGGGAAGGTGGCCTAGTCATACCAGATCTTAAATTGTATTAATTTTAAAGCAGCAATTATCAAAACCACTTGGTACTGGCTAAGAAATAGAGGGGTAAAGCAGTGTAATAGGTTAGGTTCACAAAATATAGTAGTTAATGATTATAGCAAACTACTGTTTGATAAATCCAAAGACCCAAGCTTCTAGGATAATAACTCACTGGTTGACAAAAACTGCTAGGAAAACTGGAAAATAGTACGGCAGAAACTGGGCATAGACCAACGTCTGACACTGTGTACAATGATAAAGTCCAAATGGGTTCATGATGTAGGTATAAAGACTGATACTATAAATAAATTAGGGGAGCAAGGAATAGTTTATCTGTCATATTTGTGTAGAATAGAGGAATTTATGACCAAACAAGAGATAGAGAACATTATGAAATGCAAAACTGATCATTTTGATTGCATTAAATTGAAAAGTTCTTACACAAACAAAGCCAATGCAACCAAGATTAGGAGGGAAGCAGAAAATTGAGGAAGAATTTTTACAACCAGTTTCTCTGAGAAAGGTCTCATTTCTAAAATATAAAGAGAGTTGAGTCAAATTTACAAGAATAGAAGTCATTACCCAACTGATAAATGGTCAAAGGATATGAACAGAGAGTTTTTAGAGGAAGAAATTAAACTATCCATAGTCATATGAAAAAATGCTCTAAATCACTATTGATTAGAGATATGCAAATGAAAACAATTCTGAGGTACCACATCACACCTATCAGGTAGACTAACATGGCTAAACAGGAAAATGATAAAATGTTGGAGAAAATGTGAGAAAGTTGGAACACTAATTCATTGTTGGTGGAGCTGTGAGGTGATCCAACCATTCTGGAAAGCAATTTGGAACTATGCCCAAAGGGCTATAAAGATGGGCATACCCTTTGACCCAGCAATGCCACTTCTAGAGTCATATCCAAAAGAGATCATAAAAATGGGAAAAGGACCCACATGTACAAAAAATATTTATAACAGCTCTTTTTGTGGTGGCTAAAAACCTGGAAACCAAAGGGATGCCCATCAATTGGGGAATGGCTAAACAAGTTGTGGTATATGAATGTAATGGAATACTATTTTGCTATAAGAAATGATGAACAGGTAGACTTCAGAGAAACCTGGAAAGACTAATATGAACTGATGCTGAATGCCAGGAGCAGAAGCAGGAGAACACTGTAGACTGTAGCAGGCACAGTGTGTGAGGACTGATTTTGATAGATTTAGCCCTTCTCAGCAATGCAAGGACCTAAAACAATTCCAAAGGACACACGATGGAAAATATCATTCACATACAGAGAAAGAACTATGGAGTCAGAATGCAGAATGAAGCAGGCTATTTTCTTTTTTGTTTTGTTTTGTTTTATCTTCTGCTTTTTTTTTTGTCTTTCCCATGGCTTTTCCCATTGGTTATTATTATTCTATGCAACATGACTAATGCTAAAATGTTTAAAAGGAATGTATGTGTAGATCCCATATCAGATTGCAAGATGTCTTGGGGAGGGAGTAGTGTGGGAAGGGGAGAAAATTTAAAACATGAGGGTTGAAAACTAAAAAATAAATAATTTGATTTTAAAAAAGGAATGTAAGCTCCTTGAAAGTGCTCCCTTGCTTATCTCCAAATTATCCCATATATGTGTGTGTATGTTTATGTATATATGTGTATTGTGTATGTATACGTGCATGTAT
>NW_027185863.1:21619784-21644000 GCF_028583685.1 Petaurus breviceps papuanus | reverse complement strand
TCTGCTTGGCTCCAGAAAGTAGAACCCTGGTCAATGTGAGTATGTTTCAAGGAACAGATTTAGTCTCAGTGTCAGCACAAATTTCTTACCAATAATTAGAGCTATCTAGAAGTAATATGCCTTGGGACATAGTGGGTCCCACCCTCACTGGATATCTTTGAGCAAAGACTATATGGCCATTTGTAAGAGTTTATGGGAGATTTTTTTTAACTGTAGACTTGACTAGATGGCTTCTGAATTCCTTCCAACTTTAATATTCCATTGGATATTACGTGCCTTGAGGTAGACAAGTGGCATAGTCAATAGAGGATTGGGCCTAGAACCAGGACTCAGATATATACTAGCTCTGTGAGCCTGGGCTTAACCTCCCTTTGCCTCACTTTCCTCAGTTGGAAAATGAGGATAATAATAACAACACCTCCCTGGCAAGGGTTCTGTGAGGATAAAATGATAGGTTTATAAAGTACTTGGCAAGAGTTCCTGACACATAGTAGGTACCCTATAAATATTAGCCATCAGGATTAACATGATGGTGGTGGTGGCTGTTACTGTTCTTATCATATCACTTAACCACTGCCTTCTTTGGTTTCCTCAATGGTAAAGCAGAAATAATAATAGCATATACTTCCCAGTGTTGTGAGGTTAAAATGATACAATATTTGTAAAGCACTTAGCTAAATGCACATAGTAGGCACTTAGTAATGTTTATTTGCTTCCTTCTTGCCTAGAATATATCTGTTAATACTGAACAAAACATTTTAGGAAGTATATAAATAAACTAGAACTTCTCTAGAAATGATTGATCAGGATAGTGAAAGCCTTAAGGCCATATCGTAATAGGATCTATTGTAGAAGCTAAGAATGTTGACACTGGAGAAGAGAAAGTGTGAGCACAGAAGACAGCTGTCTTAATATATCTGAAAGATTATCAGTTATCAGCTATATCAGAAGAGATATTTAGCTTGTTTTATTTACAGCTAGGGGTTAGAATTAGAGATAATCAATGGAAGTTTCAGAGAGGCAGATTACAGGTCTGATATGGGGAGAAATGTCCTAGGAAACTATCTCAAAACAGAATCGGTTTTGTGCAGTTAGTGGATTTTTCATCATTAAGGTTCTGGAGATTTCAAACTTAGTTCCTTCATCTATATCTTGGGGATAATAATAGAACATATTTCAGAGGTTTGTTGTGAGAATTCAATTAGATAATACATTGATGGTGCTTCATAAATCTTAAAGTGTTATATAAATGCCAGCAATTTATATTATGTCTCCTCCTTAAAGATCTTGTGGAAGGGATTCCTATTTAAGCATCACTTGGATAAGATGACCTTTTAATTTTCTTCCAGCTCTCTGATTCTATTATAAAGGCTTTTGCACTCCAAAGAGAGAACTGAGGTGCTCTAAGTACAGATTGAAGCATTATTTTTTTTTTTTACTTTCTCTAGGTTTATTGTCTTTTTTTCTTAATGTAGCAAATATGAAAATATGTTTTGCATGACTTCTCATAATGTTTATCATAATACTTCTTTCTTGGTGGGTGGAGGAAGCGTTTATAGGGAAGGAGAAAATTTTGAAAAAAAATTTAAATATTAAATATAAATAAATAATTTAAACACTTCTAAGGAGGTATGGAACCGTTGTCAGGGATGAGGGATTAGTAAGAAATGATATATGATGAGTAGGATGAGATTTGAAGAAAAACCTTTAAATTTAAGCAAAAAAGTTTAGACTTTTTGCAAAAATTAAATGAGAGCATTGTAGGTCTCTGAACATGGAAATAACATGATGAAAATATTGTCAGGATAATTAGTCTAGGAGTGTATTCTGAAAGGCACACTAGGAGAGGCTGTGAGACCAACTATCAGTCAGTGACAATAATAGAAGTGTCAGGTGATGACTGAGGAGGTGATGGTGGGAAATGGGAAGGAAAGGACAAGCTGGAAAATCAATTGTTTGTTCTTTTTATGCATGGGGGAAAAGAGTCAGGCAAGGCCAAAATGAAGCCTGAAAGAAAATAAGCAGTAACCAAAGGTAGGAGAAAGTTGAAAGAGGTTGGTTTTGATTTTGGTTTTATTTTGGGGTTTTTTTTTGAGGGGGCAAGGAAGGGGGTAAAATGGATTTGTTCAGTTTTAAGCACACATGTATAAAGTGATGATAACAATCAACATTTTTAAAGCTCCTGAAGGTTTTCAAAACATTCTGTATATATTCCTTTATCTGAACCCCAAAGCAACCCTGTAAGATAGATGTTAATGGCATTATTATGCCATTTTAACAGGTGATATTCAGAGGCACAGAGAGTTCTAATACCTTATTCATAATCACCCAGTTACTAAGTTCCAAAGGTAGAGTTTAAACCCAAGCCTTCTAGATTCCAGATCCAGAATCTATCCACTGTGATATTCTGTTCTCTCGGAAGATAGGTCCCATCACAGGTAACAATATAAGACTGCAGTCATTGAATACTGATAAATGCTTAGTAACTGGCTTTCCATAAAACACAATATACTCATAAATATAATCTGCATTATTAACATTTTATTTTCTCCATTACTTTCTTAAGTGTAGAGATAATCAGCAAAGCAATAAATCAAGTCCCAAACCGCAGCATTTCCAACTATCTAATAGGAACTTGATCCAGCACATCCTTGGCTTGGGATTAAGCTGAGAAGTTTGAGTGGAGATTTAGATTCACAGTTAATCAACAAAAGTAAAATTTCTCCATAACCTTTTATTATGTAATCAGGAAGAAATAGGTTGAGTGTTTAAATTCAGACTGAAGAAAAGGCATATTTTATAGGAAAATAAAATACTGTAATATAATTTCTATAAATGTTCAATCCCATATTAATCTAATTATGTATAAAAATATTACTTAAGCAGGTGTGTGATGTGCTTTTTAATAGGAAAATAATTATAATATAAAAAGTACAAAGATGGATGAATGGATAGATGATGGTTTGCTATAATAAAACTTTATCTTTATTTGTCTCCCCCCAAAAGGAAAGCTTCTGCTTCTTCTGCAAAGTGAATTAAGTAAACTAGGATGATACTATAAATTATATGTATGCGTGTATATGTGTTTGTGTGTATATACATACATATATGCACACATGTGTGTTATATATATTTCCCACTCATCTCGAGCTTTATTTTTTCCCAAAGACTGCTCCCTCTCCTCCTTATGAGCTGATATAATTTTTTTTAAGCAATTGGGGTTAAGTAACTTGTTCAAGGTTACACTGCCAGTCATTTCTGGGTGTGTTGGCAAGTATCTGAACCCGGATTCAATCCCCAGGTCGTCCCAACACTGGGGCCAGGGCTCTTACTCACTGTGCCACCTGGCATACTCACCTGCCACCCTGGGACAGGGTTGTCTGCAATGAATTCACAGACTCAAGCATTCTTTAAGTCAAGGTGGCAAAGATTTACTGTTATGCTTTCCAGTGGGCAAGAGTTCTTAGGGAACCTGTAACCTTAGAGAGGTAGAGTTAAAGTTTATATAGGATAAACTATAGTAAAACATGTGTCAAATATGCTAATTAGGCAATTCAGGGTGGGATTAGAGAGTGGTTAAGGAGTGGTCAGTTCTTAAAGGAACATGCATATTTAGTATCTACTGCACAGGTATTTTACCCAGAGTTCCCTGGGAAAATACCCAAGGTGGGGTGATATGTGGAGGTGTAGTTTTAGGCCTGCCACATCACTAAGTCCACTAATGGTCAGGGCTGACTGAGAAACACCCAGGATGCCCACCCAGCTCCTAAGCAATTGGGGTTAAGTAACTTGCTCAAGGTTACATGGCCAGGTATTTCTGGGTGGGTACTAAGTATCAGCGCTCGGATTTGATAACCAGGTCTTCCCGACTCTGGGGCCAGTGCTCTTACTCACTGTGCTAGCTGGCTTCCCCGAGCTGATATAATTTATGGAGCTTAAATTAACTTTAACTATAACTGGGAGATAAAATCCTCAATCCCCATCTAATTGTTGAAGCTTACATTATTACACTTATTACAGAGAGATATAAATTTGGCTCAAAAAATCTATAACAAAGAATTGAATATGTTTAATGGAGGCAGTAATCTGTGGAAAATATCTAATTTTCCTTTACCAGAACAAATTCACCATACTAAAAAAAAATAGGGGAAAATATTACTTTGTCATTGAGTGATTTTGCTTGCGTTTGACTGTGCATGACCCCATTTGGGGTTTTCTAAACAAAGATACTGTAGTGCTTTGCCATTTCTTCCTCCAACTCATTTTAGAGATGAGGAACTGAGGTGAAAGGAGTTAAGTGACTTAATCCGGGATCACAAAGATAGTAAGAGTCTGAGACCAGATTTCAATTCATGAGAATGTCTTCCTGATTCCAAGTCGGGTACTCTGCCCCAACATACACACATACATACATGCATACATACACATGCATGCATACACACATATAACACATACATACACATGTGCATATACATATATGTATGTATATGTGTATATAAGCACCATGCCAGACACTGTCAGGATACAAAAAAAAGACAAAGACCCTCCCTGTCCCTAAGAAGCTTACAGTCTAACATGGGAGAACACATGCTAACCAATATATACAAATTAAACTATTTACAGGATGAATAGTAATTAATTAACAGAGGGAAGGCACTGGAATTAAGAGGGGTTGGGGAATACTTCCTGTCAAAGGGAAGTTTTCTAGTAACTTCTCTTCTGGCCTGCTGTGTGTAATACCAAGCAAAGGCAACTTCCCAAGGTTCAAAATACCAACATAGCTGCTCTCCATTTTATTCAGTGACAAATTAAGAACAAAGAAAATAAAAATATATCATAATTCAAAATACAGCATTCACCAAGTATGATTCAATAATTTCCAAGTATTACTCTACTCCTGGACATTACATTCATTTAGTCAATCACAAAGTCCCTCTTCTAAGTACTACTCCACCCTTAGGCAGTATATTCATTTAATCAATCACAAAGCCTCTCTTCTCAAATGGAGATCTTGACCCTAGCCAAGTTCTCCACAATCTTTGTTCCTGGGGAGACAAAGCTTAGCAAGGCCACAAGATACATTGCTAGTGTCCTCATCAATTCATTCTCTGTTTGCAGAACAGTCCTAGGACCCTGAAAACATTAGCAAAACCCTCTTCCAGGATTTCTGTAAACATACAACAAGAAAATCCTTCTTCAGGGCTTCTGAACCAACAGCAAGGTTCCAAGCCTCTGCAACAACAGGACTGCCCTTCAACAGTGGGTGAATCTGGCAAAACAACATCAAAACAGAGAGACAAAGTACCAGCATTACAGCCATGTCTCCTCAGTCCTTGGCAGCTCTGGGTGGCAGCTCTCAAAAGTCCTGTGAAGTTTGAACTGGCCCTCAGCAATCCTCTCTGTCTATCTGCCTCCATGATGCTGCTTCCAAAATTTCTTCTGCCTCTCTCTCTGCTTGTGCCTCTCTAAATTCATGTCACCATCTCGTTCCAGTTCAGCCATCTCTCTTCACTTCAACAAGTCCATCCCACAAGTGGGATTCACAAGCTCTGGGTTTTAACACAATCAATCCAAAAACCAAGCCAATAGAGGGGGATCTTAAATTCCATTGCTATTACACTGTGTTGTCTGAAATTTTACCTTTAGAAATTTCATTTCTTTGGTTTAAAATAATGGTGATTTTCAAAAGTTCAATTAGAGTATAATCAATCAACAAGAATTTATTACTTCTAATGCTATTGTGATAGTTACTGTCTTAGGTACTAAGAGTACAAATAGAAAAAACAAAGCATTTGCTATAAGGAGACAGGCAAGAAAAGGTTAAATTTGGGTAGGGGGCAGTGATTACAAGAGCAATTTCCCAGAACAGATGGGAAGGAATGATATAAAAGATTCCAAAAAGAAGCATCAACTTGGGTGAGCAGAAAGACCATGCTTTTATCAGAGACTGGAGTAAAGGAAAAGAGAATGGAAATAATGTCAAAAGATTTTGATTTTTTCAGTAAGGGAGAAGAAAGCTCCTGGCACACACCCTCTATTTTCTCAATAGTATATGAGATAAAGTCCTCGACCCAGAGGGAAGCAGAATAGGAGAGTTTGAAAATCTTGTACAAAAAAACTAGGTTTGGAATATCCATCATTGGAAATGTCAGAGAGACTCAATTAGAGAGAAAAATAGAGGATTTGTTTTGTGTCGGCAAGAGTCTAATGGAGGACCAAGTCATCATTGTTATATGAATCCCTTGAGCAACATTCTGCGGTATCTGAGCAGAAGCAGAGAATCAAAAATAAGAACAATCATGGGTTGAGTTGGGCAAAGCACAATCTCCAATGAGATGAGGGCACAAGAGATTCTAAAGCATAGGAGAGTGTAAAATTGGACTATCTAATTGAAGAGTTCAGAGTAGGAAGAGATTGATGATGAAAATACAGTAGGGGTGATGGTCTAGAAGAGTGTTGAAGAATGGAAATACTACTGGTCACAGTGAGGATGAATAATGGGTTTAGGAAGAATGGAGCACAGAAAAATATGGAATGAGAGAAAGTTAATACCAGATAGAATAATTGTAGTTTTGACAATAGAAATTGAATACTTGGGGTGGCCAGGTAGCACAGTGAGTAAGAGCACCAGCTCCAGTGTCAGGATGACCTGGGATCGAATCCAGGCTCAGACACTTAGCACCCACCCAGAAACACCTGGCCGTGTAACCTTGAGCAAGTTACTTAACCCCAATTGCTTAGGGGCAGCCAGGTGGCTCAGCAAGTAAGAGCACCAGCTCCAGTGTCAGGATGACCTGAGGATCAAATCTGGTCTGATATACTTAGCACCACACCCAGAAATAACCTTGAGCAAGTTACTTAACCCCAATTGCTTAAAAAAAAAGAAATTGAATACTTGTGGGTGATGGTGAGATGTATGTAAACCATCTTGATGTTTCTAACACACAAGAATCTCTCTCCCATCTCTATTCCTTTGCATCACCTGTCCCCCATGTTTATATTGCACTATCTCTTGACCTCTGCCTCTTACAATCCTTGTTTCCTTCAAAGCTCAACTCACATTCAGCTTTCTAACTGAGACCTTTCCTGATCCCTTCTTCCCATAGAAACATCCCCTACTACTTCCTGCCCATAAAATTTACTTTGAATTTTTGTATTTACATATACTACACATTATCCCCCTGTGTATAATGTAAGCTCCTAGAGAGAAGAAGTTATTTTCTTCTTTGTACTTGTATCCATAAGACCTAACAGTGTCTATCACATAGTGAACTCTTAATAAATGGTTGCAGCTTGGCTAAATGCATTATCACCCCTTAAGTGGATAATGTAGGTTGAAAATATTTGTCATGAGAGTTGAGGATGTTGATGAAATATGAATACAGTATAGGCTTGCATAAAGCAATGGTCAGATATGCCAAAAAATCTGGACCATGAGCTGTGTACATCTGTGTAAGTTAGTATATTTGAAGTAACATCATCATGTATATTGATGTTTTCTGCATAAGGGTAAGAATTGAAATGTAGAGGATGGCCTGGTAACTAAACTCTTTGAAATAGGAAGGAGAATTAAATGGGCCTGTTAGATAACTACCAGATACTACCAGGACCTGGATTAACTTCTAGATAATGCATGAAAGCATTAACTAGCATGGATGGAACTTGCAAAGAGTCAAATTTATACTTAATGTAAGAAAAAAAATGCCTTCCTACATATGGAACTATCCAAAAGAGTAATGGGCTACTTTGGAAGATAGTGGATTTCCACTCATCAGAAATCTTCAAGTAAAGGTTAAACAATCACTTGCCAGATATGTTGAAGAAGGGAACCTTGTTTACACACAGCTGGACAGCACACCTCTAAGATGCTTTCCAACTATACAAATTTGTGAGTCTCTAAATTTATTTATCATAATCAGCCTTCATTGACAACTAGCTTAGAGATGGGTGGGAATGGAATACAGCCCAAGTAAACTTTGATATTGAGAAAAATGGGAAAATAGGTTTGGAGTACAGGATACCTCTGGAGGAAGGCAGACTTAAATCATTAGCCTCCCTCAACCCCATCTTTAGCAGAATTATTGTGGGACTGGATGAGTGAAAGGGAAGAAAAGAATAGGGGGAAAATGTGCAAAATTTATATGAAGTCATAGGCTAAGAGCTAAGAGTTATAGTTAGGAATTTGACATTTAAAAACCCTTAATCCTACTTTCTACAACATAAGGCTACATGAAATTGAGAAAAAAAAAACATATATTTTGGAAATATCTCTGAACCACCAAATTAAATCCTTAATAATTAAGAACATTATCAGTCATCTAAGTGAGATCCATGGTCCCATTGTCCCAAGGCTCCATGCTTGCACAGACTAGGTTAGATATTGGGATACACCACTCCCAGATCATCTCATTGGATTGAAATTGACTCCCTCCATGGAGTTGACTCTGGGGAATCTCAGAATATGTTTCATGTTTAGATGTCCTGTATACTAGGGGAATGGAGTTTCCAGCTCTCTTGCAGTCATAGATAGTACAGGATGCTTTTATTTTACCATACCCCATAGTGAAAATATCAAAATCTTAAGCAATCAATATAATTCTCTTTATTCTGGGAATCCCACCCTCCCTATTGTCCTAAACAACCCCACAGATTCCTAACTTCATATTGTAGATTGGACTCCTCTCAGAATGGTACAGAAAACTAACTTGGAAGAGTAAAAGGGGCAGCCCTTAGTCATTTACTTTTTTAGTTAGAGACCCACGTAGAAATGTAAATGCCTAGACCAGCTGGGTTCACCAAGATTTCAGGATATTTTCTATTTAGTAACCCCTAAGATTTCACTTCCAGCAGGAGTTCAAGTTCTCAGGAAAGTACCTAGAGATAGTCTTCCTATGTGGATCTCTGGGATGAAAATGAAACTCAAGTCCAGGAAGGCAGCTACGGTAGGACAAGGATCTAGACATGTTATGGCAAGTGTTTAGAAGACTAAAGATATAGAGATAATAGTACTAGCAAGCATTAAATGCCAAAAGAAGCTATGATTTCATGGCAGAAGCTATTTTTTTTACTGCTATTTAAAGAAAAATGCTCTGTGCTAAATTTGGGTAACCCTAGGTCAACCAGAGTTAATTGTATCCAGAAGAAGGTCAGAGACCTATAGATGAGTCATGTCCTTAGTGCAAGTAGAGACAAAGATTCTGGGATTACACAAACACTGGGAAATTATCCAGTCCGTTGGATCAATGTGAAGGCACAAAGATTTATTTTGATTTGTGTTTTTGTCTGTCTTAGAGGTCACTGTGACCAAAGAACTCATCATTTAGAGGCCAACTTCCATCTGATGAGACTCCTTGTGCTTGTTCTCAGACTTCAGGCACACTTAGCTCAAGTCTTCCCCCTCCCCACTCCCAATTTACAACAACCTGCCAGAATTTGGGCTCCATTAGCACAGATTATGAGAAGCAAGCATTATTTCCATGCCATGAGGAGGCACAGACAAAAGGTCCTGAGTGAAATATAGAGTACTCCATAGCAATACATAGTGTGATGGATTTGCAGTCAGAAAGATTTGAGTTTTGATATCTACTTCATACTTCACAGCTGTGGGACTGTGGGTGAGTCATTTAATTGTTTTCTGCCTCAGTTTCTTTATCTATAAAATGGGGCTGATCATAACATTTTTTCTGCAGTGTTGTGAGGATAAAAGAGATAATACAGGTTGTCCCAACAGTCTTAATACCTTAAGTTTTAAAGTTTAAAATAGAATTAATACTTTTAGAACACTTGCATATGCAAAAATGATGTGTGAAGCTTCAAGTGCTATATCAAGGTTAGCTATTATTATTATTACACTGATAAAATTGGGTCTGGAACTCTTGAATGTATTGAATTAATCACAGGTAAAGAAGCCTGCCTTATGAATGACAAGTGTCAATACATTTGTACCAAGGCTATGTGCAGAACTGCAAGGAAATCAGGCCATTCTTATAATTTGCATAGTATCTGATTTTGAGAGGAAGAAAGTAGAAAGATGTTCTAGAAACAGCAAAACTGGCTGAAAGCAGCTTAGCTAGTATTGGGCAGAAGGGAAAGTCCCACTTTCTGAAATAAATCCTGTGCATAAAAATAATGTATCTTAGAAGCAGCAGGGAACTACTTCTAGACCTTTAGTGTTCAATACTGTACCACATTGTGGTCTAGGGCTAAAGTCACATCCATTCCAATATCAAAGTTCCTCTTCTCCCAGTATCAAGCCTTCCAATGTTTGTCTTTCAGGAATATATATAATTATGTTAATAAATACATGAAATATATGCTACAAATTTCTTAAACTCTTAAGAAGAGTAGACAACTATATTTTGTCATAGTTCAAACTCTGTTAGCAACAAAAAATAAAGTTGTCAGTAAAACTTTCTATTTTAATCAAATTCAATAAATAAATATTAAGTGACTACTATACACAAGACAGTCTCAAGGAATTGTTATGTATAAAACAGGCCCTGAATTCAAGGACCTAATAAATTAATAAAAGGAAAAAAGTTTATTTTGCCAGTAGATTTTGATCAAAGCAGTAACCAGTAATGACTTTTTAAAAAGCTAACGATGATTTATGCCAACAACATTTCATTAGAGAGGTGATAGACTTGATGTGTAAAATAAGTCATATCTTTTCAGATGTAGCCAACATTTTTAATTTGTTCTGCTTTACTATACTTATTTGTTAGAAGCAAAGGTTCAATGGGGTAAATTTTGGGGTATTAATAGAGATATTTTAAAAAAATTGAAAGAAAGAAGTGACCAATTAGATTAAAATATGCAAAAAATGAATGCAAAAGGGGATATGTAATGCTAACTTTAATATATAATTTTATAATAGTACTCTTTATAGTACATCTTTATAGTACTTTAAGATCTATAAAAGCACTTTACTCATACTATTTTGTTTTTTATCCTTGCAATCATCCTGCTACAATTATCTCCTTTTTACAGATAAAGAAACATGTAAAAAGAGGCTAGCCACTTGCTTAGGGTATGTGGCTGAGCCTAGTTTTAGAACTATTGTCTTCCTGGATACAAGTCTAGCACTATCCACTTGGGCCACTGTAGCAGCAAGCACCCTAGCATCCCCAGGATGGCTGGCTAGCAAGCAGAGATTCTTTGATCAGCTTTTCTAAAGGAAAGCAACTCAAAAAAGGTTTAACAATCTTAGTTTAATCAAACATATATCATTTACCTAGTTTAGGGGAAAAAGTCAGCACCCTGAACTTCAGAGAAGACAAACAGAAGTTACAAGCCGACAAAAAAATACAGACAGAAAAACAGACCAACAGAGTGGGCTTCAAGCTGTCTGACCATTACATCCATAATACCTAGTCAGTTACCAGTGAGAGAAGCACCAACATCTGGGTTTTCAAAGCCAGGGAGCTCAACAGCTGCCCAGAATCTTATCTGACCAAATCACACAATTCTTTCCATGAGTGAGCCCCAAATATATATAGCCTTCTCCAGGGTCAGAGAATGTCACAGCCCTCATGACCAACTTGACTACAAACTAACAAAAGTTGTACTTTCCTGAAAAACAAGCCTCCCAACACAGAATCCATGTGACCACATTCAACCTATCAGGGGACAGATTTATTTTCAAATCAAGAAAGATCCTCAAGTTCACCTAGGCCTATTAAGAGGGATGGACGATCTTCAAATTCCCATTCCCATTACAGACACCTTGCCCTACAGAAAGTAAGTCCATATTTTCTTAGAGTATTCTCTTTTCTATTCTCTGAAAATTGAAACCTTTGTAACTGTCGATTATTGTTAATATTTATTTTAAAAGATAAGGAATTTAAGCTAACAAATTCTTCACAAGAGAGGGTGTGATAGAAGGTTCTCATGATATAAAGGAAAGATCGCTGGATTTAGTGAGGGGAATTTTGGGCAAGTATTTTCACTTGATTGAGCTTTGGTTTTTGGTTTTGGTTTTGTTTTACTTTGATTTTGGTACTTCAGTTTTTATTTACTGACAAATGATGTGCTCTGAGCTTAGATATGGCACAATGGATGTATAGGTTTATTCCATATTGACAACAGAAGAAAAGTCTTGGAAAATCATGGTTCCTCAAAATGTGAGAGTGCTGGGGGCTGGCTCCTGGAAATAACTATTAGTAAGGCCTGCAGCCTGAGAGTGGGAACTACTCAAGGCAATGTCCTCTTTTTCATAGGCACCTCTCCAATTGGAAAGAAAAAAATATATATGACTTATGACTGAAAGCTTCCTCTTCCCCTCAAGGTAAGGAGTGTCTTAGAAGAGGACATCAATATTATGCATCTCATTGTTGACCAAAAAATATTGACTCAAGTGAGTCAAACTTCTATTTTATTTATTTATTTGTTTAAACTTAAATGTATGCACAAATGTGCAGCTAGGTGACCTGGTGGATAGAGTACCTGTCTTGGAATTGAGAAGACTCATCTTCATAAGTTCAAATCTGGATATGGGCACTTACTAGCTGTGAGACCCTGGGCAAGCCATTTGATCCTATCCCAGTTTCCTCATCTGTAAAATGAGCTGGAGAAGGAAATAATAAACCATTCTTTGACCCACATGGGATCATGAAGAGTTGGAGATGATTGAAACATCTCAACAACAACAGAAAGATCAAGATGGGTAGACTTCCAGTTGAAAACCTCAGACTTTATGTAGAAAACTGGTTATGATGATTTGCTCAGAGAAAGAACACTGTCATCTCTCAATGGATGCAGGGAAAGCTTCAAGGAGGGGGAACTTGAATTTTACTTCTGAGGAAGCAGAAGATCTTCACCAAAAAGAGATGGTGGGATCACTGTAGAGGGTGGAAATTTCTGACAAGAGATGGTGGGATCAATGTAGAGGGTGGAAATTTCTGACAAACACAGCAGACGGTATGAACAATAGTGTGGGAGTGGGAGAAGGCAAGTGAAGAACGCTGAACACAAAGGAATCCAGTTTGGCTGGTTTGGAGAGTACTAGAAATGCAGTATAAGACAACACTTAAGGGGGAGTCAGAGACAAACAGTGGGGGGCCCTGATGGCAGGATAAGAAGGCTCTGTTTCTTTCAGTAGGCAATGGGGAGCCACCAAAGACCCTTGAGCAGAGGATTAAAGTGCTGAGAGAATCTGTCAACTATTTCCTAGCAGATGAGAGCATTGCAGCTAATTATTTACTGATCTATCCAATTACTTTCACATAAACAATGAAAACACCACAAAGTGCTGCCTTACAAGCAAGAGCCACCTGTGGTTACTTAGCTTTCCTGGCTCTGACTGCCAGTTACACTGATCTAGGGGCTTAAGACAGGAAATGAAGAGGATAGGGGAGGGAGGGAAAAGACAAGAATTTTGTAAAAGCATAAACAAAAAAAGAATCAGGACAGAGATAGGAGTAGAAAATAGGAGGGAGCCTTGGAGAAATTAACTGTTTCTAGACTCTTCACTTTTCTAGTTTATTTCTTCTGATATTTTAATAAGACCCAGCTGAATCTGATTTTTTTTTCTTACCTGATTTGACTGCAGAAGGAAAAAATCAATTAAGTACAATCCATGTGTACTGAGGAGTCAAAGAAAAATAATTGCTGCCTTCAAGGAGTTTGCATTCTTTTGGGGTAGGGGTGGAGATAGACAGACAGACAGACAGACAGACAGACAGACAGACAGACAGACAGACAGACAGACAGACAGACAGACAGACAGACAGATAGATAGATAGATAGATAGATAGATAGATAGATAGATAGATAGATAGATAGAAAATATATACAAAATAAATTCAAAGTAATTTGACATCAGTAAATGAAAATATCATGAAAGATTTTATTTAGAAGGTGGGGCTTGAGGTTTTTGAATGAGTCTAGGAGTTTTAAAGGTTTTTTTTATACCACCACTCATGGGATCCAACTCCCATAACCAACCTTTGGCACACTGGGCAGGGAGGAATAACTGATGATCCCCTTGCTTCTGACCACTATTTCTAGACATTTGTCTCACCAATTCCACTTAGCAGTCTTTCATTTGAGGTTCATTCTATCCAGTATATCACTCTGTCCTAATCCTGGTAGCTATTTTCTTCCATTCCTCAGGACATTCTTCTTTCTCCAAGAGTTCATTACCTGGCCTACAAACCTCTCCACCTCTGCCCTTGCTCTTAGAGGTTTCTATTTACCTGTTGCTGTCCCCTCAAATACCATCACTTCTCAGTTTATCAATGTCTTCTACTCCAGTGACACATACCTTCATTACATTCAGTGATAGTCATACCCTTCATCCGATCACTACCAAAAGCATTTCATCTACATGGTCTTGAACTCTGAAATTCTTCTTTCTGATAATAATCTCCTCTACTTTCATCTCTGCCTGTGTCTCACCACTTTACATTTTTTTCTTCTTCCTCCAACCACACAATTCCATCATACTTTCCAAAGCAAAAACATTCGCTCACCCCAAAAAAATTGTTATGAATGTCATGGAAGACTTTAATGTTGAGTCCAAGGTGAAGAGAGATTTCCTCTGAATGTGAGTTGCTCTAGATTTTCCTGTTCACTGACTATACCGCACCAATTGGATTAATCATCTTGGAAAAAATCTAGTCACCCAAAACATTTTTACATAAGATACACGGATTATAAATGACTTTGTGCTTTTAAGAAAATAATTATTTTCTGGGAGGAACAAAGGGACTATATAGGGTGTGGAACATTTCACATATTGTCCTCAGTTGATGAATTTGTTGATTTTAATGAATGACTATATCTTTTCAATTCATCTTTAGAGAAGGTGGCTCTTTATATGGGGAAACCTAATCGACTGGGAAATGAAGGAAGGGAACAAGCATTTCTACAGTGCCTACTATGTGTCAGGCACTGTGCTATGTATTGTACAAATATTTTCTCTTTTGGTCTTCACTGATATCCTGGGAGGTAGATTTATTATTATTTCCATTTTACAGATGAAGAAACTGAGATAGATGGTGGTCAGATGGTTTCACCTCGAGTCACACAGCTGGCATGTGTTTGAGACCAGAATTGAACTCAAGGCTTCTTTACTCCCTACCCAATGCACTACACACTTCATTTACCACCTAGCTGAATCAGAAGATTACATAAATGAAGGTGATACGGAAAAATAAAGTGAATTTTTATTTTTAAGGCATTTAGTTTGATCATTCAAAATGTAAAATACAAATGCATAAAGAATTTCTCTTGTGAAGATTGACAGGGATAATATATGTACATATTGATATTTATACACACATATATACTGATATAGATGGTATTTCAGAGTCCTAGTCGCCACACAGTCATATGACTTCTAGTCTTCACTCCCTTTCTATCCATATAAAAGCTATAGAGTAAAAAAAAAAGCCTTAAAAAGTATATAATGTGATGTGTATATATGTGTGTATATGTATGCACACATATATATACACACACACATATATACATAGTCATATATATGTGAATGTGTGCACGTATGTATGTGCATATTTTATTAGGCTGAAACAGTGTCTGTTCTCAATCAGATAAAACTGGACTGACCTAGTTTTCTTAGATATAGTTAGTTTTCTGTCATATAAGTCCTTGATTTCATGCAATATACACATTTCATTGATCTCTTGTGTGTTTTTAATGATATCTTTCCTTAAAAATGTGCATTCCAGCAAGGAAATATACTCCTTTAAACTATAATTCTTAAAAAGCATGGTTTCCTCATGAAAAAAGAAAGAATATGTGTCAAAATCTTGTGAACTCTATGCCATATTTTACAAAATGCTTTATTGTATCAAAAAAAGAATCTATTCCATGTTAAAGTTTTTAAAGATGCAAACAAAAGTTAAAAGATTCATTATGTAATTTAATTGTCTTAATTATTTTGCTTTATCCCACCTAATTTGTTTAACATTCTGTGTATGTATGTGTGTAAGTGTCTTAGAGTGTGCAATGGATTAATAATTGGTTCCAGATTTAAAAAGAAAAAAAGAAAGAGTGGGTTAGATTTCCTTTGGGAAATTACAAAATTCTTTTAATGACCCCATATCTGATCCCAGAAACAATGGACCATTTTTTAATATCAATATCCTACCAGTATTATTACATGATTGCAAGTCATGGACCACTACAACCTCCAAAGGGGGAAAATTTGAAAAAAAAAATAAAGAAGGTAATAGAGAAGCTTATGCTGGGTGTCGGTAGGAAGCATTTCATAATAAATAATGAATTTGAAGAACAACCCGAGTAAAGAATATCATCCAGGGACACATGTCCTCCAAAAAAATAGCCTATTAATTCTACTGGAATCCTCATGATGTTGGGAGAAAATAGAGAAGACTCAATATTTGGTAGATCCTCTTTGTAGACTTATGGGAGGACATGGACTAGTGTCCTACAGGATGGGCAGATATATACGGATTGCTATGTACGAAGTTACAGGCATCACCCATGTCACACAAGTCAATGAATAATTGTTAAGTGCCAACCACTGTGCTGAGGACTGGGAATACAAACAAACAAATAAGCTAGTCCCTACTCTCAAGAAGTTTACATTCTAATGGGGGAAGAAAACACACAAAATGGAACCGAAAAGTAAGAGGAGAGGTACTCATGAGAATATTGTAAAGAAATCAGGAGATGCAGGAGTGAGACTGGGAGAGGATCAGAGGAATGAGTGTGGCTGGCCTGGTAATTTCCTTGAGATCCAGGTTTGGGGTAAAACTCACTAATCAGAGGCAGTGAATAGGTTTGCAAGAGGAGAAAGATCTTCCAGAGTAAGAAATATTTGGATGATTCTTGCTTTGGCTGAGGATATGATGACTCTTGGTAGCAACACAGTGGTTTAGGGGCTCAGGTAGCTGTGGCGATTTAATTGATAAAGGAAAACATCACTACAATTAGACATGAACAAAAGTAAAGTTGTTTTTCTTGGGAGGCTGTAGATTGTCCTTCACTGGAAGTATTTGACTGAAGGCTGATTGACCACTTGTTAGAGATAATAGAGAAATTTCGTGTTTTTTTCTTTTTCTTTTTTTTTTTTATCTTTTTGGAGGGCATTTGGGGTTAAGTAACTTGCCCAAGGTTACACAGCTAGTATTTCTGTGTGGGTGTTAAATGTCTCAGGCCAGAACCGAACTCGGGTCCTCCCGACTGCAGGGCCAGTGCTTTACTCACTGCGCCACCTAGCCGCCCCAATAGAGAAATTTCTGATGGGGTTCAGATTGAGCAATTGGTCTCTGTGACTCCTTCCACCTCTGAGATTCTATGATTTCACAGCAATTTTGTCTGAGGATTACATAGGGAGGGATTTCAGCAATAGCATGTGCTAACTGGACTAGGAAATGCTTTAAAGTAGTTGCATTGCCTATAGGGAATTCAATAGAACATGAAGGAACAGCTTTAGAACTCTATGTTGGTTGAGTTGTCCTCCTGGTTTTTAAAGTTCCAGGTGTGGGTTGTTAATCAAAGCTTGCTTGTTTTCAGTAAATCTAGGCAGAAGCAATTGACTAAGCATTTGTAAAACACTGGATGAAAAGAAGGTCATGGAATTTCCCATTTCAGAATTTCTTCTTTGGATACCTTTTTTGAGTTTCTGTTTAGGAATAGTGATATGAGCTAGATTAATTCTCTGTCTTCTAACCTTGAATTTTACTTCCTTGAAGTAAATGGTTAAAGACAAGTCTTTGTGAATGTCAACTTTTTTCATTTTAAAGAAAAGTTAATTTAAATAAGCATCCAAAAAAAACCTTCCCTTTAAACCATTTCTTTTTTAAGGGCTTTAAAAATCATATTTATGGTGTTTAATTTCATTTCTCATTTTATTAACATGGCTGCAGTGATATTTTTTCCTTTTTCTGTTATAACCTGCTGATTTCTTAGGCTGTATTATTTTATGATGCATCCTTTAATTTTTTCTATTATTTCACACTGAGTGTTTTAATAGGTTTTTCGAAGATACCCTTTCCTTTCTTAGCAAAGGATGTCTGTACTTGGAAAGGTTTTATTTGGTGCATTTCCAGCTGTGGGATAGTGTAGTAAACTATATCAAAGGTTGTTAGTTTTCTGGTCTCTCCTATAGGTCTATGGAGATGAGCTTGTAATATTTATTTTCTAAAAGCTGTTTTCTCTGTTTATCTCCTGCTGTTGAAATGAGCAACTCAATAAATCTCTTAATGAAGGTGGCTGAAACATTTCCTTTTTGCCTTGGTTTCTATTGCTTTTGAGATGACAGTTTAGCAAACATGTTTCTGTGCTTTGAAAACTTTCTGTGAACTTGAATTTGCCCTAATAAATAATTGTGAAATCATTAATTGGCACCCGTGGCTGCTGAGCTTAGAATTTCATAGTTTTTGAGAACAATCACACTTTCAAGCTTCAATTATCTCTGGAATAAAGTACACAATGAGCTACAATCACCTTAATGTTCTTTGTGATGAAGGCTATGGCTGATATTGAGTCTTTTTTTTTCTTTTATATCAATGTAATATAGAGCCCTGATCCTATGACATTTAAACAGTGTTCAGTAAGAGAATTGTAAAAATATTTGAAAAAAAATGTCTAGACTCGACATAATGTGTGGGCACCATTTACACTATTATGTTGATACCTGGATATTTGGGTCTTTATCTAGCTCTCAAGTCTCTTAAATTCTAACCTACTGCCTATATGGGGTGAAGAAGTGACTCTGAGTTCCCAGTGGCTAAGCAAATTCCAAAGGTCTTATCAAGCTAAAAGGCCTTCAAGAACAAAACCAATGGGGGCAGCTAAATGGCCCAGTGAATAGAGTACCAGCCCTGGAGTCAGGAGGACCTGAGTTCAAATGTGACCTCAGATATTTAACACTTACTAGCCATGTGATCTTGGGCAAGTCACTTGACCCCAATTACACTGCCCTCCCCACTCCAAAAAGCACACGAAAAAAGAACAAAACCAATGTTAAAATGTATACCAGTTGTTCAAGTATCAACCTATCCATGTTTGAAGAGGTTTCTATCTAGGTTTGTTGAAGAATTATTTTTAATTGCCTCCTATTCAACAGGCACAATGCTGGGTACTGGGTTGGTAAAGGGCCAACTGAGTACAACTACTAAAATTCTCAAAGACCATATCATGAAGCGATAGCAACCTATACTGACAGAGATCATACACATGATCAAACATACAGATTCATTAGTTAATTGAGCTAGCATTTATTAAACACCCACTAAGCCACTGATTTGTGGCAGCAAGGTGGCATAATGGCTTGAGTGCCACTCCTGGAGTCAGGAAGATGACTCTTCCTGAGTTCAAATCTGACCTCAGACACTTACTGGCTGTGTAACTCTGACCAAGTCACTTAATTCTGTTTGCCTCAAATTCCTCATCTATAAAAAGAGCTAGAGAAGGAAATGGAAACCACTCCAGAATCTCTGCTGAGAAAACCCCAAATGGGATCACAAAGATTCAGACACAACTGATAAATAACAACCACCTCAAAAAACTTAGATCTAAGCACTTGGGTATACAAAGAAAAAAAAAAGTAAAACCATCTCTGCCTCAAGGAATTTATATTCTCTTCCCAAGGGGAGCATACAGATTTAAACTTATATTATCCAACACAAAAAAATATAGGTGTTCTAAAAATATATATAGAAGTTGAGCCTTGAAGGATTTTAAGAATGATATTCATAAGAGTAAACATTTACATGGCACTTTAAGGTTTGCAAAGCTTTTTCCACATATTTTTCCTCATGTTATCCTCATAACTCTGTGAGGTAAGCACTATCATTATATTCATTTTACAGATAACAAAACTGAGGCTAAGAAAGTTATAAGTAAAGTGAATTTTAGTGTAAGCAAAGTAGATTTTACTGTGTACAAAGTAGATTTTTATTATTTTTTTTCATAGAGTTCATTTTCCCAGGATACATGGCCATAACAATCTCTTGTTCCCAGGTATTATATATGAATTCTCATGATTATGGTTCAAAACATCTCTACCATGCTTATGCAGCATTATGTCATGATAAATAACATAAACATTTGTGCTTAAATTGTTAACATCCACCGCAACTGTGCAGTGAAATACAGGGATGGAGTGATGTAAACTGGTGAGGCTATTGCTGGCAATAAGCCTTCTTTGTCTGTTGCCCTATAAAGCAGGTGGGTATTGGTCAGTGAATGGGGAACTCTTAGGGTTGAATGCACAAGTTAGAATGCTGTGTGTGCCTTGATCGACCCCCATCAAGGCTTGGGGGAATCTGTGTTTGCCTCAACTGTCCCCACCACCTTGAGGCTTGAGGGGATTTACGGGAATACGCAAGCTGTGCCTGTCTCAATTGACCCCATCAAGATGCAGGGGTAGTTGCTCCCCCTTCCTACTGACTGATCCCTGTACTAAGGTGATTAGCAAGTGCCATAGGAGTTTGTCCTCTCATTATTAGCAATCCTCTTGTGAGAAAACTAGACTAGAATAAAGTAGGATTATTAACCCCTTTGAAGCTGTCTTAATGTCTTTTATATCTGACCCAGAGCAAGAGTGAACCTGTGCTAGCAGCCATCCTGTATGCTGTTATCTGATCTAGAAAAGGTTAAGTGACTTAAGCAGGATCACATAGTAAGTAAGGATTTGAGGCAGGATTCATATTTTTC
Organism: Petaurus breviceps papuanus; assembly: GCF_028583685.1. Lineage (NCBI taxonomy): Eukaryota > Metazoa > Chordata > Mammalia > Diprotodontia > Petauridae > Petaurus > Petaurus breviceps. The sequence goes on along the minus strand of NW_027185863.1, from coordinate 21,623,351 downwards.
TCTTCCTCATTCTTCAATCCAATGCTGTATCCACTAAGACATACTTTCTTTCTCTTAGTGAAAGACAGGGGCAATGCATTTCATTCATGAAGGGAGGGAAAGACCATCTATACAGCAAAGAGCTGAGAGATAGAAATCCAAATTCACAAAACAGCAAGTTGTCCAGTTTGATTGGAAAATAGAAAGTGTAAAATGAAATAAGGTGAAATAAGTCTGCAGAGGTAGGTTGAAGTCATTGTCTGAAGGGACTGAAGTGCCAAAATAATGACTTTGGGTTTTTTTTTTCCTTGAGGCAATGGGGAGCCACCCAAGGATTCTGAGCAGGGAGCTGAGAAGATATTTTAGGAAAATGTTTTGCCAGATGTACAGAGCATGGATCAGTGAAATGAGAGACTGGGCGCACCCTAATGAAAGACTATCTCATAATGGTAGATCCATAGGAAGCTGTTATGAGTCCAGGAGAAAGGAAGTAAAGGCCTGAACATGCTGGTAACCATGTGAGTAGATAGAATGAAATGGATTAAAAATATGTGAAGCTAGGTCTGATAAGGTTTGAGTGACTTATTAGGATAAGAGGCAGATGAGAGAGATAAAAGAGATGAGGATGACCATTAAGCAATTAATTTTGATGATTTGAAGGATTGTGAAGTTATCCATAGGACATACAAGTAGAGATACCCATACATACAAGAAAGGTGGTGCCAAACTGGAGCTCAGGAGAGATATAAGGGCTGGTTCAATGGATGTATAATGACTAGACTAGACACCTCTTGGTCAGAACCCAGAGCAAAGAGAGGAAAAAGGTAGTTCAGAAGATGATGTCAAGGGGTTTTGAATTGTAGAAGATGGATAATCACAGAATTTTAATGTCAGAAGGGACCTCAGCAAGCATCCAGTTCAACCTGTCCCTGAAAATGAAGCCCCACTACAATATACTCATCATGTCATCTTCTAACCTTTACTTCAATGAGTAAGAGTTCACTATCTTCCAATGGAACCAATTCTACTTCTAGAGATCTCTAATTCTTAGAAAGATTTTCCTTACATCCAAGATTAAATTTGCTTCTTTGCCACTTCAATCATCATTCCTAGTTCTCCCCCCTGAGGCCAAGCAGCATAAATCTAATCCCTCTTCCACTTGACAGCCTTTCAAGTACTGGAAGAAGAGAGATCCTTTAAGTATTGACACTTTGGACTCCCTGGTGAATTTAGAATCAGAACAAAAAAGACACTTTTGAAGACTGGTTTTGTGAACAAAGTTCTCCCCAGCACTTAATAGCTGTGTGTCTCATAAATGTTTACTATATGTCTGATGCTTCAATTGAGTAAACTAGTTCCTGGGAGTAAATTGCCCACCTTTAAAAGATGAATTGGCTTTCTCAGGGAACTAGACTGAGGTAACCTTAGTTTATAGTAATGACACCCTACTGCCCTAAAAAAACAGACAATTCACTACCCAGAGGTAGAAAATTTACTGTCAGGGAATAAATTATTCACTGAGAAGTTCAGGGTTTATAATGAGTAAAATTTCTTACTATATCTTGATACAGTGAGGGACCTCTCTAGGAAATGGAGTTTCTATCTCTAACAACAAATTATTCATTCCAAGGAAATGGGAATCAGAAATCATCATTTTAAAATTTTAACTAGCACTTACTGAATGTCAAATGGTGACAAATAATTAATACTTATGTAGTATTTTAAGGTTTGCCAAGCATTTGCATATATTATCTAATTTCATTCCCAAAACAACTCTGTGAGGCAGATGCTATTATCCCATTTTACACAAAAAGAAACTGAGGTTGGAAAGTTAAGTGACATGATCATGGGCCCACAACGAGTAAGGGTCTGAGACAGGATTTTTATTCAGGAATACCTTCACGAAATCTACCACTTTAACCACTATGCCAATTAATATAAACAATAGTCATTGATTGTTTTTATTTCTTAAGATCATTAAATATCAGAGATTCAATGCTCTCAATCTATCTGGTCCAACCTATACTTGAATTTTTTTTTTCTTTGACATCCTTGACATGTGGTCATATGGTCTCTTCTTAAATGATACTTTACTACATCCTAGAGCTATGCATTCAGCTTTGGGACAACTCTCATTGCAAGAAAATTCTTCCTTTTAACAAGGTGAAAACCCCTCTGCAATTTCTTTCCATTACTGTTAGCTCTGTTTTCTACCTTCAAGCAAAATGAGGCTCCTTTCTCTTCCATATATGAGATCTTCACATTCTTGATGACAGACATCACATTCTCAGTAAGTCAGTTCTCCATGCTAAGCATCTCCATTTTCTTCAAGCTTTCAGTATCTGATATAACTTCAAGTCCTTGGCAACATCCTATTCATACTCCTCTGGACACACTGAAGATTATCAAGGTCTTTCCTAAAATGTAGCTCCCAGAAATGGATAATCTATTTGGAGAGACAAAATAAACAAATCAAAATTCCATGAGAATAACTACAAAGCAAAATATCAACTTATTCAAGATTGCATATGGACCTATAGCAGTGGAAACTGAATTCGAAAATATTGAGAAACAAAGCCAAGTACTCAGGTGAGTCTCATTAGTCATAAGTAGTCAAATTCCACCCCACTGACCTGAGAATGACTATAGTCAAGTACCCTGTTGGATGAACAAGGAAACTGGCACATCTTTCACCTGGTCAACCATCTATCCCTATTTTGATTCACCTAGATGTTCTTCTATGAGGAGAAAGATGGTGCCTCTCACCCCATTTTGTGGAATGTACCAGTGTATTGTGAGGAGAATCATCACTTCACATGAATATGTGTCTCGATATTCAATATATCTCATAAATTTGGGTGTTCCATAAGGTCATACGATGTTATCAATATAGTGACATTCCACCCTATGTTTAAGAAGGGTGAGCTCTCATTATCTCCCCAACCCACTTCCAGTAAGATTAAATATGGCATCATAACTTGCTCAGAAGATAGTTTGACCTATTCCACAGAGAATAGATACTCAAAAGATCATATATTTATATATGGAAGTGATCTGAGAGGTCATGAAGTCCAATCCCTTCATTTTATAGATCAGGACATTAAGGTCCAAAGAGACTGATTAACTTTCGCTGAATTCACAAAATATAAAGCAATTCAGAATTCAAAACAAGATCTTCAGACTACAAAAAACCATTCTTTCCACCACAATATAAAGCCTCTGAATTTGGCTAAAACAATAAATAATAACCACCACTCCATACACACACACAAAATGATCAGTATCAACTACACAGAAAAGCACAACAGTAGATACTCTATTTTATGTTTTTCTGTCATAAGGAAGTTTTTTAACTTATAATTTCTTTTGAATGTATTTTCAAAGTCACATGTGTATCAGAAAGACAAATGAAGGAAAGAAGGAAGGAAGGAAGGAAGGAAGGAAGGAAGGAAGGAAGGAAGGAAGGAAGGAAAGAAGGAAGGAAGGAAGGAAGGAAGGAAGGAAGGAAGGAAAGAAGGAAGGAAGGAAGGAAGGAAGGAAAGAAGGAAAGAAGGAAGGAAGGAAGGAAGGAAGGAAGGAAGGAAGGAA
>NW_027185863.1:21606566-21619684 GCF_028583685.1 Petaurus breviceps papuanus | reverse complement strand
AGAAGGAAGGAAGGAAGGAAGGAAGGAAGGAAGGAAGGAAGGAAGGAAAGAAGGAAGGAAGGAAGGAAGGAAGGAAGGAAGGAAGGAAGGAGGAAGGAAGGAAGGAAGGAAAAAGGAAGAAAGAGACAGTCAAAAAAAGTAGAAATATCCTTAAGGCCAATAAAAAATAGAGATATTTATTATGATGAAAATAGAATATTTGAAGTGTAAAACCATTACTCACTCTTTTGTAGTAGGGCTATAGTAAGGATATGAATCTTTGGCATTGGAAAAGGTTTCCCTTCTACCTCCCACATGATCATTGTATTTATATGTCATAAGTGACTGTGACCAAAAAAGCTCTGTCCCTCCAAGCACTGATCTAGCCTTAAATTTATTTCCAGTGTTTTCTCCAGGCAGCTACAGGCTAATTTTCATTGTTCCATAGCACAGAGGAATACATGGAATTTCTTTAAAATGAAAAGGCAAGGAAAGGCAGAATAATGCCTAAGTACATTCACCAATGTAGCTACCTAGTAACTTAGCTACAATGTAGAAAAGAAGCACAGTTTAGGTACCAAGGGGTCCAGGACACAGAAAATTGGGGGGAAAGTGCTAAGATCCTTAAATTCAGATGTCTATAAATAAAGCAAAAAAAATGGTTAACAGGTAAAGATTAATTAGAGATCTTAATAAATTGTGGCCAATTGAACATTATAAATATCATTGACATCTAATAGAATTACACCTATGACTGGGTGATGGATGTGAAAGAAAGGGCATAAAACCAAGAGAGATTTTTTTTTTGCAAAGGGGCCCAAGTAACACTGTTTGTCAACATACTAAGAAGAAATCCTAAGAACCAATGGAGAAGCAAGGTGGAGAGCATTGAGATAAAAAAGAAATCAATGGAGGCAGACACGGAAACAATACTGAATGGAAAATATACTGCAGACCACCTGGACAGAAAAAGCAAATACATGATGAATTTAGGAAACAAATCAATAATAACCCTGACCCAGAGACATGAAACACTACTAATAGGGGTAGAGGAGAGATTTCAATTTTCTAAAAATCTACTAGAAACTTCCCTTTGCCAAAAACTGGGAAGCTAATATTTTATTTCATGTCTGTAATGTTAAATTAATCCTTCAAAAGGTGGATAAATCGTAAGGAAAAGCTACATCACAGATCATTCTCATCAGCAAAGAACAGGTTCCTGAAGTGCAAACCTTGGAGGGAAGTGACCATTCTATTTTCACACTTGTGATAAATATGGAGAATAAAGCTGAGTGGTTGACATACACTCTAAATGCTAGAAAGGTAAACTTCAAATTGCGTTAGAGAAGGAAAGGTAGGATGGCATGGACTATATTTCTAGATGGCAATATAGTACAAAGGGCATAGGAGGCTCTCCAGAATGAATTTCTTAAGACACAAAGAGAAACAATTTTGAGGAGCAAGAAGGGGGAGGTATCCCAGTAGACCAATTTACATACAGTTTTGGAAAGTTCATCAATCAGCTTTGTTTTTTAAAAGACATGTAAAGAATATGGAAGAAAGGGCATTCAGCAGAGGAAGAATACAAAAGTACAGCATGGGCCTTTAAGAAAATGTCAGAAATGCTAAAATTCAAATGAGCTGAGAGGGATGAGAAAAGTTAAGGATAAAAAAATAAGTGGAGATACTTTTGCTACATTCCTATATTTAGAAAATAATACTATATTTACTACATTTCAAGATAGAGGAGTTTTTAAAACTGCCTGTGGTAGATGAAATAATGAAAGGAAAATTAAAGATGTAGAGAAGACAACTTGCTCAATTCATTTTTTTGGTTTGATTTCATTACCCAAGAGAATGGGTTTTGGACTATTAAAAGGCACATCAAAAATCCTTAGTAACGTGCTACCCAATCTAAGTAAGAAGATAATAAATTAATATTTAGCTACTCTTGATGAGTTAGTTACCTGACCCAAATGAGGTATATTCTTGGATAGTGAAGAACTGGTAGATATAATTGCTAAGCTATTATGATTAATGCTTTGGAAGATCTTTTAGAAAAGAAAAACCTACCAGATGGAAGAGCAAATCTCCTAATTTTCTAAAGACATAAGAGAATTTAATGTTCAAAGTGATCAAAGGGCCAGAACTAAAGAATAGCCATTAATTCTTTGCAGTAAAGTTGGAAGATGTCCATTTGTGTCCCAGAGAGTTATTTTGTTTATCTGTTAGTGAACATATTTATCTCTGTTTTTGACAAAGACATAGATGCTTTACTTATCCAATTTGGAAATGGCACAAAGCTGGAAGTGTTAGCTAATACACTGAGCAACAGAGATAGGTCAAGAAAGAGCTTGAAAGACTAGAAAGTTGGAACAACTTAATAGGGATAAAGGTAAAGTATTGCTCCTACACTGAATAATTATTTCATAAGTACAAGACAAGAAAGATATGGTCAAAATACAACTCTTATGAAAAAAGGTCTGAAGCTTTAGTGAACTGCAAGTTCAATATCTAAGAATCAACAATGTTATTCAAGAAAGTGGTCAAGAAAACTAATGCAACTTTACACTGAAGTAAGAGGCACAATGTCCAGGACTAGGGAGGTGATCTTCCTGCCTAGTCAGAAAATCTAGAGTACTATGTTCAGCTATTCATGCCACATTTTGGGCCAAGCTGGACAGTATCCAGAGGAGAGCCACCAAGATATTGAAAGATCTCAAGTTCATGCCATATGAGGATCATTTGGAGGAAATGTGCATTTCTAGTCTGGATAAGATAGTATTTGAAAGGGACACAATTTCTGTTTTTAATTATTTGAAAGACTGTCACATAAAAAGAGGTATTGAATTTGTTCTGTTATTCTGTGACTGTGATGACAAGCGTGGAGAAGGAGAAAAGGAATCCCTTTAGAATCTAAAGGCTCAGAGGGCAATATTGAGTGCCTTCCCCAAGAGTCAGTCAATTACCATTTATTGAGTACCTACAGTGAACCAGGTACTGTGCTAAGCATTGAAAATAGAAAGAAAGGGAAAAGATCACTCCTAGTTTCAAGGATAAAATAATCTAATGTGGGAGCTGGAGGAAGAGGATAATTGTGGTTAAACTTCCCTTGACTCAGACAATAACGAAAGATGGAGATTCCGGCTGCGGCTAGGTGGCACAGTGAGTAAAGCTGTGTAACCTTGGGCAAGTTACTTAATCCCAGTTGCCCTCCAAAAGGCAAAAAAAAAAAAGATGGCGATTCAGTGGAGCCAGGTGAGTAGAGAAAAATTCCCAGGGCCATCTGAAGGGATCTTTTAAGGGGATGGTATGGTTTTGAGAAAGAAGGGAAAGAGAAAGAACTTTTCAATGACCCAGCGGCATTCTGGGCCTATAAAATGTGGGAAATAATAAAACTTCCTCCCAGAATTGTTAGGAAGTTAAAATGATATATGTAAAGTGCTTCACAAGCTTTAAATATCTCTGTAAATATTAGCTATGAAGTTACTGATATTATTATATCTGGTTAATTAAATAGCCACAAATTAAAATAATAGTACTATCATTCATCCCACATTTCCCTATTATGTACAAAGTTGGCATGAAAATCTCTGCCAACTAGCTGAAATTCAGATTACAAAGTTCTACTCTTACTCAGATCTATTAATGTAATAACTCTTTTAAGCAAAGGATATGAGGTCAGTTCAGCATGATTTTTGCGGAATCATGCTTTTGATTTTTGTGAATCCATATTGGCTTCTGTTGATCACAATTTCCCTAGATCATCACAAACCCTCTATTTAATATTTTCTAGAATTTTGCAGGGGTCTATATCAAAATAGGTGGTTTATAATTTCCAAAATCTACCTTTTGCCTCACTGTGAAAATCGCTATATGGGGCTCCTCTAGCCTTCCCATTCTTTTCCTATATTCTGCAGTCTCTGATAGTTTGTCAGGTTAGTTCTATGGTTATATCTGTAAATTTATTTTGGTACCCTGGAACAAAATTCACCTTGGTTTGGGGAATCAAACCTGATTAATGCCACCGAGTGTGTGTGTGTGTGTGTATTTTGTTTTATTGTTTAGAGTTTTTTTTTGCTATTCTTACAAATCTTAAAAGTTTCATTTTCCTCCCTCATGCTTATTTCAATTTGAAGACACTTTTTGATAGAGAAAATAGAACCTAATTAGCTGAATACATTCTATTTCTCTGTCAATTCTATTCAACAAGTATTTATTAAACATCTACTAGGGGCCAAGTACTATGAGTGGTACTAGTGATACAAAGAAGAAAAACAAAACAGCCCTTGACCTCGGGTAGAGTACATCTTCCAGAAGGTAAAAAACATGTGCACAGAAAATTAAATATGAAAAGAAAGTCATTTCCAGGGAAAGGGCATTAGCAGTCAGTAGCAAGGATGAAAGAAAATAGAATAGGCTCATTACAGGAGGTGACAAATGAAATTTTCAAAGAAGTTGAATGTTCTAAAAGGTAGAAGCAAGGATTCCAGATATAAAGGACAACCTGTTCTAAAGCCCAGAGATGGGGAAAAGCAAGCAGAGACCATCTGGGCTAGAATATAAGATCAGACTAGTAATGATCAATTACTCTGAAAATGTAGGCCAGTGCTATATTATAATAAACTAAATAACTGAGTTGGCATTTTAGTCTAGAGGCAAAAGAGAAGCACTGAAGTTTCTTGGGAATAGTATATACCTGAATAATATAAGCACTGATTTAAGCAAGAATGTTGTTTCCATGGTGGAGAGCACATTCTAACCATGGAAGAAAACACATAAAAGTAAGCTATAAAGGTGTTAGCAAAAGTATGAATAGATTGGCATGTTTTGGAAGTGTCCAGAAAGTAGCTGCAGAACCCTGGTTCTGGAAAGATGTTGTGAAAATTCCCCTATCAGAGGTCAGGTTCCCAAAACCACAGTACAAGGTTCTAGTGGGTAAACAACAAGGAAGATGAGGAAAATTGTGCTATGGTTTTGGAAATACCTGAAGTGAAAAATAATGAAATGGTCAGACCTGAGCTTCAGGAATATCAATTTGTTATCTCCGTATGGCAGGTAGATTGCCTGAAATGACTGAGGAAACAAAGGTTTGAGTTTCCAAGCATATTGATTTATTAAGTAACACATGTCAGTTTCAAAACAAATCAGAACCAGGCCTCTTCAGCTTGGCACTGGACCCCAAACACAGGACAGGATGAATTTTTTTTATGCACTGAAAGAAAACGACAGGATATAAGCCAGGATATAACATTAGGTAACCTGATTTCTGATTGGAGGAAAGAGTAAGGGCTTTTCAAGTTAGGAGGAATAGAGTGAACAGGTACAATTCTCTGAAATCAGAAAAAGAGGTACGCAAAAAAAGTGTCCCTCTTCCTCCCCAAGTGTCTGTATTCAATCAGTGGAAAAAAAATGGCAACTGACTGGCACAGGGTAATTTTCAGATAAGACATATGGGTTGCTTGAGATATATAATTGTGAGAACACTCCTTACATCAATTTTCAGATCTGACTGGGTTTCTGGTCAGCATAAACTAGGTCCTTAGTTAAGGGTCTCTAAGCAACAGGTAGAGGTGGTCTAGGTTCATACAATGCAATAAAAAAAACAATTTTCACAATTCCCAGAAGTGAATAAAATTTTCTCACAAACAAAAATTGAAGTAGACCCATAATTAAATAGAAAAAGGAGTGAACTAGGTCTAGAATTGAGTCACAGGATGGAGTCAGTTTGTTTAACACAATTCTCTCATAAGGAGAGAATGAATTAGAGATGGAAGAGACTAAATACAGAGACCAATTATAATTTTTTTGCAGTAGTCCAAGTGAAAGGTGAAGAGGGCCTAAACTAGGTGACAATCTCAGTGAAGAGAAAGGGATACTATCAAGATATGCTATGTTAGCAGATTCAACAAATCTTGACAAGTGATTGGAGATGGACAGTTAGTATGGCATTACCATGATAAAATTGTGTTGATAGACATGTATTTTCCTTCTTCTTGCTCCAATCATATTTGTTTTAAAAAAAATCTTTTTGCAAGAACATTCTAGGATTTTGCTTCCTGACCCTGTTTCCATAGATCTGTACCATGGTTTTGAATGTGTCCTTCATTAGGTTCCCTTCTTTCTTTCTTTAGTTCATATCTTTGTAATATGAGCTATATTGTGAATTTTTTCTCTCGCTTATACATACTTCCTTTCTTCTTTATCAGTATTGCTTTTGGCTAAATTGTCAGAATTTCATTTTAGAACTTCTTTCTTGAGTCTTCTTTTTCAGTCTCCAGCCAAAAGATTTATCTAATCTTTTCTGAATCCTTGTAAATATGTTTTCCTACAATCTTGGGTACATGACTCACTATATCAGTTTAAATAAATTCAATTTAATCCAACATTTATTTAGCATTTACTGTACATACAGCATTGTACTAGATGCTGAAGGAGATAGAAAGTACAAGAAGAAATGCTTTCTCCTTAGCAAACTTTAAATCAGTTATGGAGTTATGGTTATGATACATATTTAAATAAGCATAATATAAAAGTAGAACATGTAGAGCATAATAAGTACATAATACAGATATAATCAAAGTCTATATACAATCTGAACAAGAAAACATTATTTCTAACGGCAAAAGTAAAAAATGTCTTCCTTAGAAGATTACATTTTAGTTCAGTCTTGAAGAAGTAGTAGAAAGAGACATGTTTGGTTCTAGCTGTTTCTCTGATCAAAAAAAGTTTAGATGGGACAAAATGAGGTTTTCTGAACTTACTTTCTTACACTTGCCCTCACTTTTGCTGTTTGGAATCACTCTAGCTTGCCAAACAACCCACTCTCCCCTCCCTTCTCCACAAAATGCTATTCTGCTACCTAATCTTGGCATGAATGTGACCCTGGTTTCTAGGAGGCTATGCCAAGTCCAAGCTGTGGTAGATTCTAACATAATGGAAAGGCTTTTAGTACCATCTCAGAGAGAGACAGGCTAAGTCAGCGTTCCACTGACTGTTCTAAAGAAGCATGGGAAGACTTGTCATTTGTCAATGAATTCTTTGGCCACAGCCATCCACAAAACAAAGAAAAATACAAAAGAGCCCTGAGTTTTCAATGATCTCCTTACACTTTTGCAGTGGTAGAGGCAGTGACAGAAAACAGGCAGAATAATGGTATTAAGACCATCTGAAAAATTGAACTTAGCTGTCCTTATTCTTGCATGTGACTCTTGTCCAAAGATCAAATAGTGGGCATTCTACTAGAAAATCATATCAATCCAAGGCATAATGGGTGACAAGGCCACCCTAGCACTAATATTTTCAGGTAGAACCATATTGGCTTTTCTAAGGCTCAGAATACTGCATAATCTTCTAGAAGAGATCCATAACCACTCAAAAATGTTTGTCCTGATCATTCGCAGAGGAAAAAAACAAAAGCAACAATAAATAAAAGAAGAAAGTCTATTGATCAGCTCATGATCAAAAATCTTTAGACTTCATTCATAAGTATGTAAAGGTAGAGATAAAAATGTGTGTCCTTTACAGAGAATAAAACCAGAGCTAAAATGGGCCACAAATTTAATGGGAAGAAAATATATTGGATTTCCTCTAGGAAATCTAAGAATACTTTTAATTAGTATGAATTGCACCCCAAAACCAAAGGTCCATCATTTTATTGTCAATATTCTTTTATTTTTTGTGTATGACTATAGATCATGAAACACTATAGTCATCAAAAAATTATAAATACATGTCCCATGGAAAGAAGATAGGAGAAAAGCACATAGACACTGTAACTAGATTATACCATAAAACAAATAAGGAAATTCAAAGAACAAAAGTTAAGACTATCACCAGGAAAATGCATCATCGAAAGGAAATGAGTTGGTCACATAGAGTAATCAACAACCAATGGGTGGACCTTGTGCTCCTAAGAAAATTCATAGCATATTGATTAAAACCCTTGTCATATTTATGGCAAGGTATAGAAAAAAGACACAGAATGGGCAGGCATACTGGGATGCCATCTGCATTTCTGGACAGTGCGTAAACCTGAATGAGACAAGAGATCTATTTGAGAATGGAATGAAAACATTCCAGGGAGATGGAACAACGCGCTATCCCTAATTGTACCTTTTTAGAGTCAAGTAAAAGAAATCCAGTCTTTCTTCCATGTACAACAGTCTTTCAAATAATTTCAGCTGGATATCATATTTCCACAAAATCTTCTCTTCATTGGTCTAAGTCCACAATCCACCAAATCATACTACCATCTTGCCTGTATCTCTCTACCCTTTTTTTAATTAAAAAATAGCCTGAGAAACCTTATTCAATGCTTTACCAAAGATCTATGTTAATTATGTTTTCAGCAATTCTTTATTCTTTCAGTCTACTCAAGTTATATACTTATGATTTCACTGGTATGGAAACTCCCTCCACTGATACAGAATGCAAGCTCTCTGTAATTCATTGTCTTGGAGAGCTACCTGCATCTCAGATAGGTTAGGTAACTTACAAAGTTGCAGTTATAAAGCAAGTAATCCTATCAAAAAAGGATATGAGGTCAATCTGGGATGACTTCTTGAAGCCATGCTGAATCATTAAGATCATTATTTTCTTCATTAACCATTCACTAAATAATATCTTTCAGAATTTTGCCAGGAGTAAAATCAATTTCTTTGGCTTGGGGTTTTTAGGGTCCATTATCTTCTACGTCTTTGAAAATTGAGAAAATATTTGCCCTTTTATGATACAGTGGAAACTCTCCAATTCCCTAAAATCATTCATATATCATTCACAATGACTTGGCAATGACATCTTCTAGTTTTTTCAGTAGTATAAGATGCATTTCATACATCCAAAGGAGATTTAGAGCTGTAATGGAGTTTAAAAGTTATCTAGCCCATACCTCCCATATTACAAATGAGGAAATCAAGATGCACAGAGGAAAGTCGATTTGCCTAAACTCAAACAAGTAGCAAGTGGAAGAGCTAGGATTCAAACCCTGGTCCTGTGATTCAAACTATCGCCGTGTTTGTTGTACCAGGCAAACTCTGTGTCAATTTTATCAATTACATCTCAGTATTTCCTTTCTTGTATTGAGGAAGATTTTCCTATTAGACCTTTTTGTTATCCTTTTTTGTCTAGAGATCATTTCCTTGGAAAGAAAACGACGCTTTCCACTACCACTAACACCATCACCAGAAAAAGGGCATTCGACAGCTCTATTTTTTCATCATTACTCACTATTGTCTCATTTACCACAAGGCATGATCCTACTCTTTGATTCTCCTCTTTTCCCCAATAAAGCAAAAGCAAAAAAAAAAAATGTATTCTAGCTCTCTTTACCACTCTCAGATCATTATGAGCATTAGCACTCCTGACTCTCTTCTGATGGAGCCATGCCATAGTTTGTATTCATTCTTTTATGCTTGTCCTTTCTTCGATCTTCTTCAATTGTCTTTTTCAAAACCTAAGTTGATTGATGAATTCCTTGAGCATCCAAATTGGTCTCCTGAGAGAACTGCCCTCTTTCTTTTCTTGTGAACTTCCTATCCCTTTTGGGCTGAGTTCCTCTAAAGATATTTAGTCCATGGGATTCTACCTATCTCTTCTCTGAACCTGTTAAAATTTGCTTTTCCAAAAGTTAGGGTTCATGTCATATTGCACCCATACTTCTTCTCCATCTCAAATTTAAAGATAGAACTGTCACTTCCCATATGACCTCATTTCTCCCAAGAACATTATTTTTCTTATTGCCAAGACTCAGAAAAAGAATAAAATTTTCCCTTTTTCATTTCTTGAATTACTTTGCAAGATGAAATTATTGTTAAGGCAAGTGGATAAAATTGAGTTTCATGTTTTAAACAGAGTTCTAGCAGATGTCCAGATCATTGAAGTCTCTCTATGACTATGTCATAATGCTATGCCAACCTTATGATCTCTTTTCTGAATGCATCTATTTCTTCTCTCTATCCAGGAGGTAGGCAATAAAATCTGATCTCACTATCATTTCTGCTCCTGCCTCCATTGATGTTCACCCTAAAACTATCCACCATGCTTCTCCCTCTGGGTCTTGGACTTTGTCACATGAGTCTATCCTATGAATGTACACCTCTTAACTCTCATGTTTCTTTTTTAATAAGATATACCCTATGATATTCAAATTCCAGATATGATTTTCCTCTTACCAAATATCAGTTATACCTAAGCTATCAAATTTGCTTCCATGTATTGAATTTCTATTTCATCTTGTTTTTTTTTTTATTCATGCTTCCTCCACTTGTATGTAGATATCTGAGAACATATTTTTTAAATTATTTCTTGTTTCTGTTTCTTTTCTTGAATTTATGCCCTTTTAACTGCTAGGTTTCAACTACCATTGTTCCTGCATTATAAACATTTTATTATATCTAGCATACATAAATGGACAGTTTTTGTAATCTACCTTCCTTTTCAGTTTAAAATTCTTTTCTTTCGATTTGCAAGATTATAGCCAAATACATTCTTTTATTTTCAATTATATTTTATTAATGCCTTTTGTTCTTGTATCATGTCCCATGAGTTAATATATCTGGGTCCCCCTTTCTTCCTCTAAAAAAGGAGTGATCCCCATAATGAAAATTCAGAAGAAAAATAAAAATATAAGAAATTCAACAAATGTAGCCATTAGAAGACATGCAATATTATTTACCCATTTTCCCCAAATCAACAATGAAGGGAAGGAGGCCCATTTTCTCTACCCTTCTCTGGAAAGAATTTTTTTTAATGATTGTCTTAATTACACATTAGAGATTTTTCTTTTTGTTCTAGTCTTTGTGTATATTAATTTCTTGACCCAGCTTAATTGATTATATCAGTTCATATGAGTCTTCCTATGTTTTCTTAATTATTTAATTAAAAAATTATTTAAAAACAACTATTTAACTTTATTCACACTGAGCACTACCCACCCTACCCACCAAGAAATAGTTAAAAGAGAAACAGAACACTGTATCCTATGGTGGATTTTCTCTTTTAGAGTTTACTAACTTTATGAATTTGTTAAGCAAAATGGTATAAATGTCGGATTTTTGTTTTCTTCTTTATAATCCTCTTTTAAAAAATAAAATAAGAATATTAACAAGGCTAGTTGGACAGCTACAATTCATCTCCTTTTATTAATTAATGTATAATAAAAAAGTTGCCTATGTCATTAGTACTTTCATTGGCTATTGTTGTTTATCCTGTCTCAAAGAGTTTAAAAAGATGCATTCTAGGGAATGGAAAGTTAGATTTCACATTCTTTCAGAGAATCTTCCTCTTTAAACTAGATGTTGTAGAATGGGTCCACAGTGTATGAGAAATTCACACAAGTTGAGTAAGGAATCGAATAAATTTTCTCTTCATCTGCTTCTCAATATTTCCCACTCTTTACCAAAATGCTTTCCATTCCAATATTCAGAGATATAACAGAATCTTCTCTATAGTCATCTGTAATTATAAAAGCCTCCTCTGGTATATCGTCAATGTAATGCAGTTTTCAGGAAAAATCTTGACTCTGGCTTCCCCTCCACTCTGACTTTCATGCCCATAACATACTCCAAACCAAAAGCAAATGGCCTATGCCCCTGAGTCAAGCCATCATTCCTCTTATGATTTTTGGCTTTGGATAGTGTTGTAAGCACAGCACTATCCAGTAATAGCCAAAGTACTTGATTCAAAATTTTATCAATAAAATGTTCTGTTACCAATCCCATGCCCAGAGAATTAGGAATACCCATAGCCATTCTCTGACAATCAGGTTGTTCCTGCCTCCATCAGCCACATGTGCCCTATGTGCTTCCTCTTCCCTAAGTTTCCAGTTCTTGCCAGAGAGAAGTGAATGCTTCATCTTCAACAATATCAAACTGAATTTCTCTCTGCCTCTCTAATAATTAACCCTTGCTCATTTTGGTTGGAATCGACACAAACAATGCCAACAGGAGCATTATGTAACCTTTTAAGAGCTTCCAATCTATCTAGCCCTGTGCAGCTGCACCTGCAATGGAATATGTGCCACTAGGATCTGCCAAAATGGCTTTTAATCCATGGTATAGTGCCATTCTTCATTCTCTCCACTTCTTCCGTCCCAGGGGGCATCCACAAGCCCAAACAATTTGCAATCCTCAAATACTCATTGACTGATCAGACTGCCCCAGTACTGGATTCCTTATATTCATTGTTTCTTAGAGCAAAGTTATCTCCTATTTCATTCATGCTCCACAGTTAGTTTGGCTGTTTTTCAACATTCTCACAAGCCCTTGTTAGGGGTATTCTATCACCAGACAGGAATATGTCATTCTTTGTGTTGTTATAGTCCAAAAATCCTTAATCGCATGCAAAGAAAGCATCCACTTAACTATCTGTTCATTCCCAAATCTGGCTTTCTTTTGTACTCCTTGTCATTGATGATCAGTGGTAATAAAGGCATCAAATGTACCCTACTGGCAGAGAGTTGGCACAGTGGATAGAGAGTTGGTCCTGGAATCAGGAATATCTGAGTTTAAATCTTGCCTCAAATACTTGTTAGCTGTGTAATCCTGAACAACTCACTTATCCTTGGTCTATCTCAGTTTTCTCCATTATAAAATGGGGATAATATTAATACCTACTTCCCAAGATTGCTATGACGATCAAATGAGATAATATTTAGAAATTCCATAGTACAGTGCCTGCCACACAGTAAGTTTTAACAAATGTTTGCGTTCTTCTTTCCTTCTTTTAGGCCATCAGTTCTTTGTCTAATCCTTTCTGATCTTTAGAAATGCTTTGGAGATTCCTTCTGGCAGTTTCCTATGGGCCCCATAAATCACTGGAAGTAGGAAATAGTTGTTTGCAAAATATTAGGTCAGGTATAATGGTACATGCCTATAATTCCTTAAAGCAAGAAGGCTGAGGGGATAGATCTTTTGAGCTTAAGGGATCTGAGCACATCCTAAGTAAAGCAGAGTGGGTATCCACACTAAGTCCAGAAGCAATACAGCAACTTCTTCCAGATCAAAGTCCCCATGCTGATCACAAGTGTAATTGACTGATGAGTGGTCTCTGTACTTCTTATCTAGTCCAAATAGGGAAAGGAAGGAAGAAAGGAAGAGAGAGAGAGAGAGAGAGAGAGAGAGAGAGAGAGAGAGAGAGAG
>NW_027185863.1:21603084-21606466 GCF_028583685.1 Petaurus breviceps papuanus | reverse complement strand
AGAGAGAGAGAGAGAGAGAGAGAGAGAGAGAGAGAAGGAAGGAAGGAAGGAAGGAAGGAAGGAAGGAAGGAAGGAAGGAAGGAAGGAAGGAAGGAAGGAAGGAAGGAAGAAAAAAGAAAGAAAGAAAGAAAGAAAGAAAGAAAGAAAGAAAGAAAGAAAGAAAGAAAGAAAGAAAGAGAGAGAGAGAGAGAGAGAAAGAGAGAGAAGGAAGGAAGGAAGGAAGGAAGGAAGGAAGAAAAAAGAAAGAAAGAAAGAAAGAAAGAAAGAGAGAGAGAGAGAGAGAAAGAAAGAAAGAAAGAAAGAAAGAAAGAAAGAAAGAAAGAAAGAAAGAAAGAAAGAAAGAAAGAAAGAAAGAAAGAAAGAAGAGGGAAAAAGGAAAGGAGAGAAAAGAACAAAAGAGAACAGAAGAGAAATGAAGAATCTTGAGAGGTTTTGTGTCACTTGTTTTGAATACATGCCTTGAGAAAATATCAAACCAGGTCAACAAATAACTGCCCCAGATCCCTAAGCAGGGAATCATCAATCATTATTCCTCATCATTTCTCTCTGTCTCTCTGTCTCCCTGTCTCTCTGTCTCTCTCTCTCTCTGTCTCTCTCTGTCTCTCTCTCTGTCTCTGTCTCTGTCTCTCTCTGTCTCTCTCTGTGTCTCTGTCTCTCTCTCTCTCTCTCTCTCTCTGTCTCTCTGTCTCTCTCATTTTTATGTGATGATCATTCTCCTCACAACTATATGAAATACCTATTATAGTTATTATTTTACACATTTTACATATAAGGAAACTGAGGCTCAGAACAGGAAAGTGATTTACCCACACCCACATAACTTGTAAGGATTTGCTGACTCAAAGTCGGGTATTTTCTGACTAAGCCATCCAACACTCTACCCTCTTCATTGTGATGACATACCTAATTAGTGAGTATTGGTGAAATATTAAAGGACTTAGTTGTATAACCCATGGGTGAAAATTCTAGACCTGATAGCTTTGTCAGCTTGGTCAGGAATCAGTAAACTATGCCTCACAAGCCAAACAAGCCCTATCACCTATTTTTATATGGCTAGAAAGATAAGGGGTTTTTTTCAGGTTGTTTTTTTTTCCCTCCTTTTTTTTGTTTAAACAGGTGGCAGACCAGATTTGGCCCACAGGCCTTAATTTGTCGATCCTTGATTAAGACATGACGAAGTAACAAAAAAATTATATCAACCTCTTTAGACATCTCTCTATTTTCTTCTTCACAAAATCCTTTGCATTTGTGCCTTTAGAAATTCCTTCAAGTAGTACAAGTTTCCATATGGAACTATTAATGAACAAAGTAATGAATCCCCAGAATATATTTCCTTAGTACTAGAAAATAAGCTTTCAGTGTGCTTGGAAAATGTTTTACCCATTCAATCATCTAAGTAAGTGAAAAAGGTCCATTCTGAAAAATAAATGTAATTAACTTTGAGATGTCTTCCTGTAAAGGTGGGGTTTACATCTAGGCAGTATTTCAGTCCCAGCTCTTAAAGGAAACAACAACACGGATATTGATAGGAAACTTTGACTTTGCTCTAATTTCCATCAAATGAAACTCATGTGAGGTAGAAAAATCCTTCACTACACAGATTCTTGCATTACTTAAAGATATTAGAATTGCTTATGAATGTCAAGTGAATTCTCTTCAATTCAGCATTCCCACATTAGTATTACCACTTTTTCTTTGCTCTTTTAAAATAAAATCTTAACTTCCCACATTATGCAGAGTATTATGCAAAAGAGAATAAAATGGTCTAAGAATTTTCAAAATAATAATAATATATAATAATGCTAAATAATAAGAAAACTTGACAAGATCTGGAAAACACAAGTTTCTAGTTTGGGGTTTTTGTTTTGTTTTTTTCCACAGAGCCACCACAACACTGTCTTCCGCCATCCATGATTTCCCTTATATTTATTGCCTTTTCTATATTCCCCACCAAAAATGTTAAAGCAATTACCTTTACCTGCTATAGGCAATTCTTATTATCCTTTTTTACTTTAATATGTCTGGGCCATTAACAGTCATTTCCTTGAGTGAGACACCTACCTTTCCTTGAACAGTTAAGGCAAGTTGATCCATTTCTATCATCCAAGTCAATAACCCAACTTCTATAGCATCTTTCCTAGCATTAAAAATGTATTTCATGAAGCAGCCTCCAGAAGTCTGTCTAGACTCTTCTCCCAGCATGATTTTTCCCCAAGATGATATAAATGTTTAACTTATTGCATCTTAGAGCCAGTATTCAAATCTATCTCAAAAGATCAGAGAATGAGAATTGGAAGAATTCTAAGAGGTCATATGGGCCAATCCCTTCATTTTACAGCTAAGAAAATTGAGGGTTAGAAAGGTTAAGTAACTTAACCTTGTTACTTTTGTGAACTTAACCAGGTCACCCAAGTCCTAAATAAAAAAGGCGGGCTTTGAACCCAGGTCCTTTGACCCTAAATCCACTGGTCTTTGCATAGTAGCACACTGTGTAGTATTTGATCCCATAAAATCACACATTTAGTGGCACATCTAGGGACATAGTCTCCTCGGTATATAAGCTATAAGTAGACTGACCTTGAAGTGAAAAGTCATCAAGGTAATAAAAACTTCTGGTTGCCCTTCCTCAAATAGATTCACTCCAAGTGAAAGTCATTATATGCTACTCTGAGGCATAGACTCCACTTCTTAATTTCAGTTTACATTTAATTGCTGGATTTTTGTTTAATGAAATATTTATGATCATTTCCTTTACAACATCATTATTCCTGTTTCCAGTAAAAATGAGGATTCATTGAATTATCATATGCCAGTAATATTCTTATTTAAACCAGTAATACTATTATATATATTCAATAAGGATATTTTAAGTTATTATTTAAGCTGCTTAACTCAACACAAGGGATTAATTGTAGTATTCATATATATAATGTATATATGTGATGAGATACTAAAAGATTAAAATATATTATCTGTAAGAATTTCTCAATTGACATAAAAAGACATTAAAAATATACAGGTTCACTATTTTTTCCTTTATAAATACTGCCTTTGATCTCATTCACTAACTTATATTTAATTGATTTTGTCCTTTTCCAAAAAAGTTATGAATCCATCTAATCTCAATGACTTGATTTTCAAATCTATCTGATACAGTGGAACAAATGCTAGACTTGGAAGCAAAAAAAAACTCAATTCAAGTAACACTTTCTTTCTGAATGACATTGAATTAGTTTCTTTCACATTTTAAGTATCAGTTTCCTCATCTGTAAAATGAATATAATAATATAGGAACCATTTAAGTCATATGTTCTTAGTAACAATCTAAGAGAGCTATGAGGAAGCTTTGGGAAACCCTAAGGATTAAATAAATAATAGCTGC
>NW_027185863.1:21573634-21603074 GCF_028583685.1 Petaurus breviceps papuanus | reverse complement strand
CATGCCTTTTGACTGACTGTACCCCCATGCCTCCAATACTTTCCCTCCTCATCAGTTTCTCAATTTTTCTCAATTTCCATCCTCTTCAATTATTTTTTTGGAGGCAGGAAGGCAAGGCAATAGGGGTTAAGTGACTTGCCTAAGGTCATGTAGTTAGTAAGTGTTAAGTGTCTGAGTCCTCACTCCAGGGCTGGTGTTCTATTCACTGAGCCTCCTAGCTGGTCCCAATTACTTTCCTCTTACGGAATCCCTGACTTCTTCACAACTACAGCTCATTTTCTCAAGTAAGCATTTAAAAATCCTCACAGTTCTCTCCCACCCAGATAATGATTGTGTGTTTACTTTGCATGTATTTTGAATCTTCTAATCCATGTGTACACTCTCTCTCTAAACCCCAGTGAATATAAGCTCTGTGAGAGCAGAGACAGCTTCAGTTTTGACTTTGTATTTCTAGCACCTAACACAATTCCTGGCCCATAGAAAGTGTTTAATCAATGATTCTTGAATTGAATTGAAGGAGCTGTTTTTACATAAAGTCAATTATTCCTATGCCATGGCATATTAGAAATACTTGGAATCAAGAAAGATTTGGGTTCTAGTCTAGGCCTTGCTGCTAACTAGCTATGTGACCTTGAACAATTTAAATCCCTTGCTACTCAAATTTGATATGGAAAATGGTGGGGGGGGGCTGTTGTTTGTCCTTTATTCTGGAAGAGGACCATGATATCAGAGAGGTGCTACCATGATAGACAAGTGAATTGAAGTGAGGAAGGGCTGTGCAAAAGTCACCAGTCTGTCTTTCTTCTCCAGAGCCATCTGGGTCCAGGGGCAAGATATAGACCAGGATGACTGGAGATAGCCCGGGAGGCAATGGGAGACCTTGAATTAGGTGGTTGCTAAAGTACCTTTCAGAGGTACCTTCCAATCCCCCCCCCAAAAAAAGCTAAATGTCTAAGTCAAATCATTGGCACCAACCTCCTTAGAACTCTCAAAGCCTTTGATTGTGTTTATTACCACTGGTAAGGCTCAGGGAAATCCTTGAGGTAGGAATTCAAGCCTGTCTGAACAGGCCACATTCTAGCCAAGCAAACCAAACCCAAACCAAGGCAAGTCTGCCAAAACAAACTTTTCAAATCCAGAGTTGGAAAACATTAGAAATACTGTCACAGAGTCCTCCAAGGTAAATGTTGTCACATGAGGCCATCAGCTTAGAAGAGACTAGAAATATTGGGAAATTGGAACTGAAAATGAATTAAGGGTCACTGAATAGTTCCCACTGACCTCCAAAATTCAGTATCTGACGCCTCAAAACTCTATTCCTCAAGCCTAATGTTCAGGTGCTACACGGTAACATGAGAGTTTCCTTCCAAACCACAGAAGTGTAAATACAGTAAAACCAGGGACTAATGCACTTTGGAGAACATGCTGGGATCCCTGCCCAGGTTGGGCTACCCTCCCTTTATGACAGAGGTATACTTTTTTTCCACCTCACCACTCACTGTATTGCACAAAACACAAAAACAAAACGAAACCATTAAATACTTCTTTATGTGCTAATAACAAAATATTTGATAATTATTAGTCCCTTAAGATTGTTTCTCATGTTCCTTCTGTAAGCACAAATTCCATCTTTGGAATCCCCTTCACATGCAACTTCAACTTGGGGAATGTTAAGCTGTCTCTGTGTTCTAAGGTGTGAGCTCGGATTTGATTTGAGGATACAAACATGCTGAACTACATCAAGGATTAAAGGAGGGGTAAATATTTTACTCTGATCTCCAGACTCAAATAATTCTGTGGTTTGTGTACAAGTTCGAACATTTCTCTAGGCAAAATGGTCATTTTATTTCAGAGAGGAGAAAATCATTAGATAAGGCCAACTAATCCAATTGACCCAGCATCATCCCTTTTCTTTTGGTCATTCATTTACAAATCTGTTCAATGGTACAGTCCTTAGGAAGTCACAAAGATTGTTTGGGCTTCTGAACGTTGTCCTCTGAAGCATTAGTTGTAACTTCAGCAGGTCCCAAAGATAGAACACAACAGATGGAGGTTGATCTTTGATCTTGGGTTTGGACACCTGACTCAACCAGATACCATCAACCCTGAGGGTGCCTCCAAACACTTCCACTCCTGCCCTGACCACCACCCCAGCTACCTGTCCCACTACCCTTGATCTTTCCCCTTTGAGACATGGACTTAATTCAAAGATATAAATGTCACTGGAGCAGCCTGAGAAATGTTTAGGGCTCTAGAAAACAGGAAAACTCTTTCTCCTACTGGTAACAATGAATCAGACTTTTGTACTAACTTTAAATTGTTGTTCAGTCATGTCTGATTCTTCATGTTGCTATGGACCAGGGCCTGCCAATACTATCCATGGGACTTTCTTGGCAAAAATACTGAAATGGTTTGCCATTTCCTTCTCCAGTGGATTAAGGCAAGCAGGGGTTAAATGACTTGGCCAGGATTGCATACCTAATAAGTGTCTGAGGTCAATTTGAACTCAGGTCTTTCTGACTCCAGGCCCAAGGCTCTATCCACTGAAACACCTAGTTACCACATGCCTAACTTTAAATTAAGGGACCCTAAACAAACATTTTAAAATAACTTTCTCCCTCCAAGGGTATATAATCACAATTTGGAGGGGGGTGGGCTAAAGCCTTTAAAAATATTTGCTTAGGATTCTCAGATTTAAAGTTAATACCACTGAATCTAATCTCCCATAGGAGGGAGATTATTCGTATGCCCCAAAATTTACTAATTTGTTCCACTCCATGTAGACTTCATACTCCAAAAACAAAACAAAATGAATCAAAAACATCTAAATGCACATTTTCTTAGTAGGAAAATATAACCTCAAATTGCAAAATATATAATCATTATACATCCACATTGAACATGATTTTCAAATATCCTTTGGCAGATCATTAGCAAAGATTTAAAATTTCAAAATTCCAAAACTTTCTGATATAAGAAAACAGCATAGTAATTGACTTAGGTGTATTCTTTGAATGGGTACCTCCAACTGCTAGATTCATTTTCTGTGTAACATTTCTGGCTCCGTTCAATAGCCTAGAAATGATTCTTGAATTTTGTGACAGTGACCCAAAAGATATGTACTGTGACTGTAGCAGGAAAATGAGATTTTCTGATGATAATTATGATGTTGGGGGAGGGGGGGTGATCACAAAGATAGATTTTATGTTTACACAGTACTTAACATACTTTCTCATTGAATAAAAATAATTATCCTCATCTTATGGAGAAACTGAGGCTCAGAGAATTCAATAATTCACCCAAGATTTTAAGTGTCAAAACTGATAACTTGGACTCAGATTTTCTAGCTACAAGTTTATATCTCTTCAATTATAACATATTATAGAATATGGAGCTAAAAAGGACTTCAAAGTCTATAGAGACCAATTCCTCATTTTTCCAAATGATGAAAGTGAGGTCCAACAGGTAAGGCAACTTACCCAAGTTACACAGTCTGAGGACTGCTCCATGTTATCTCCCATAGAACCATTAGGGGGAACAGTGGGTAGTGTGCTGCATCTGGAATCTGGAAGACTCATAGTCCTGAGTTCAAATTTGGCTTCAGACACTACTAGCTATGTGATCCTGGGAAAGTCACTTAACCCTGTTTACCTTGGTTTCCTCATGTATAAAATGAGCTGGAGAAGGAAATGACAAACCAGTATCTTTGCCAAGAAACCCTCCAATGGGGTCACGAAGAATCAGACATGACTGAAAAATGACTCAACAATGACTATCTGATTCTATAGGCATACTTTTTCACCATTATGCTGTGCTGCCTCTCTTTCAAAGGGAGATTTCACAACTGTGAATGTTAGCTTACTAAATTTCATATCCCGTAGACCAGTCATCCCAAACCTTGAATTAGGCTCAACTGTAGAGCCTTAAGCCATAACTGGTACAACTCCAAAAATGTAGCTATTATCACAGCTCTCTTTCCCTGGTTTGCTGGTAGAACAAGGCAATGGCACCACCTTCCCTATTATGTTTGGGGACTTTTCTGTCAGTTACTGGGAGACATCCCCTGACCTGTGAAAAGAGTAGATGCTAGAAGGAGGGGAAGATAGTGCTGTAAAAATATTTCACCAATTTTAGTTTTATCTATGGCCAGCCTGCCCTGCCCACACCACACATTTTTTATCAAACTATTTCAGTCCTCCTGATTGTTATTTCTATTATGCACCTAGATTCTGGGGGGGGGGGAATATTGTATCACTAGCTAAAAGATATATTCAAATATAGTTTTTTATATTATTCTACCACTTATCAAAATGAGTAAATAAGTTTTGGACATACCATAAGTGGCTATGACATAAATGAAATTTAAATTGTATCAAAATTTTTTTTGGTAGAATTTATTTCTCTATTCAAGAGAGAGACAGTTCATATTTAAGGGAATTTGGTAACTATAATTCACGTACAAGCAGAACTCCCTTCAGGGCTAATTTTACAATTCACAATAAATTAGTGGTCTCTAGAGGGTGGTTGACTCTTTAACTTTAACTCTTTAAGGTATTTAGGGTAACCCTGAGAGACTGGGGGTCTCTACTTTTGCCCTCTATCCTCACTGTCTAGTCTCCTATTTATTTATTTATTTATTTATTTATTTATTGCTGTGTTGTTTTTTTTTTTGGAGGGCAATTGAGGTTAAGTGACTTGCCTAAAGTCACACGGCTAGTGTGTTAAGTGTCTGAGGCTTAATTTGAACTCAGGGCCTCCTGACTTCACGGACTGTGCTATATTCACTGCACCACCTAGCCATCCCAAGTCCCCTTTTTATTACTTTTGTTATTCAGCCATGTCTGACTGAGGTCAAATTTGAACTCATGCAGATGAATCTTCCTCTGGTAGTCTATCCACTGCACTACCGATCTGTGACTTCATTGCTCACTAGCCAAAGTTAATCAGTTTTTACAAAAGGGTAGTTACTAAGCAGTTATAGCAAAACTGTTTTTATAAAACTGGGGATACACTTTCCCTACACACAAACAAGGTGTCTGCACACCTATGGCTGAGGCAGGCTGAAACCTAGAGATCACATGAGTGACCAAATGATAAACACACAGCTCTGGTTACTAGAAGTGCTTTTTTTTCCCCTAATGCAGTCCTTATGAAGGTCCCCTTGTGTATATATCTCTTCAATCCACGTGGAGCCATGCCCTTGTAAAGTCCTAAAGTTTCTTTCCTGAGTCTTTTCTTTTGACTTCAATGTGTCTCTCAGTTCTGATGGAGGAACTGCCACCTTCAGCTGCTGCTGCTCTGCTGTGCATTGCTACAAATGTCGATGGAAACTCCAGATTTTTGACCTTTTGAAATTCATATAGTCATCACCCAGTGGTTGATAAGGAAGGAGGAGAGAGAGAAAAGAAATTTGATCTTCCCTCCTCAAAGCAATACCCTGTCAGGAGTATTGATATATTTGAAAACTACTACATTGGACAGTTCATGAAATTCCAATTTTGAATTTACTCGGTGTGTTATACAAAGGTCAAAGATGGATCTAAATTCTTTTACCCAATTGTATGATATTTCCCAGCCACTCTGGTTATTTCTGTTAACTCATTCCTCCACCTACCCATTCCCCATCATGCAAAAAAATATTCCACATCTGACTAGACAGCCTCACTTAAATTGAACTACAGATATCAGCCTCATATGCTAAAAATGACCATTCTTAACTATTAGCATACAATATGAATGATCAAAGCAATTCACAACCATCAAATTGATTGAGGATTTGACTATACCTTGTTTATACTTTTAATTTAGTGATTGTATTAACTCTCTGGGATTAAAGTGATTACATTAATTGGGATGGAGAGGGGCATCAAACCCCTACCCCACAACATTGCATACATTTAGAAAAAATGAAAAAGTGACAAAGGATATGATAAGGTCATGTAGGTTTCTCTCAATAACCACTTGGGTTCCAGTCTTAGGTCTTGATTCTGTAACACATAACTAAATGTAATGGTAATGGGAATTTGGAGATCTTCCCCGCTTTGAAAATAAACTCTTCCCCCTAATAGACTGAATGTTGTCACATGGAGCCTGTAGTGGGAGGAGTTTGCTGAAGGGTGGAGCAGAGCCCACAGGAAGCTGGGAGTCAGAGCTAGAGAGAAGGTGGGAAAGGTAGAGGATACTCAGCAAAGAGTCAGTCAGGCTCATGAGGAAAAGTTGGTTTTTTTGCCACCTGCTGTGACATCTCAGCGTATGTTGATTTGTGGGAAGGCTAAAGGATGCTGTAACTCTCTGTGCTGTTGTGGCCCATTAACTTCTTTGCTACTATGATGCAGTCGGCTTACTGGTTTTGGGATTTGGTTCTCTGGTTTCTGAATAAATGTTTTTCTTCTGTCTTCTATATGGTGGGCATGTTATATTTTGTGATTGAGCACCATGCAGGAATATTTATAGTCATGGTCAGTGCTATAAATAGTGCATTGGCGCTACACTGAATAAGGTCCAAACAGCTTGATCACGAACATTCATCCCAATCCATCCCCCCCCCCCACACACACACATATACATACACATTCCAATTTTTTTGATGAGTGATGATTATACATCTGGACTCGGTAGCCACTCTGGCTATTTCTAATAACTCATCCCTCCACCTACTTACTCCCCCTCATGCAACAAATATTTCATTTCTCCTCATAAGCCTCACTTATATTGAACTATTGGGAGTAAATAATGGTCACTACAGATATTGGACTCATATACTAAAAATATCCTCTTTTTTTTTGCTGTTTTGAGGGGCAATTGGGGTGAAGTGACTTGCCCAAAGTCACATGGCTAGCAAGTGTTAAATGTCTGAGGCTGGATTTGAACTCAGGTCCTCCTGGCTCTGGGGTTGGTGCTTTATTTACTGCACCACCAATATCCATTCTTAACTATTAACACATAAAGACTATATCATGAATATTCACTTTTAAGTATGTCTTATAAAAGACAGCATCCAAGTACTAATGGAAAATATGTTCCAAGTATGGAGTCTGTATATCATGTTAGTTGAATGATTATGGATTTATAAATTATTTTATTATAATGTAAATTTTAAATGTTCTAGATTTTTATTAAATCTCTAATTTTTAATTCATTAGTTTCATGGTAATTTTTTGAATGAAAATATAGTCATTTCTCTATTTAGATATATTTGTTCTTGAACTATGGAGAATATAAAGTTTGAAATCCCATCCTCAATTTGCATTACATAACCTTTACTGCATTTATGTTTTTTTAAAAATATTTTAGTGTACAAAATCTGTGGCAACCTCATATGATATTCATGGGAAGCAAATTTGTTCATTCAAGTAGAATTTTCAGCTGCTCAGAGTGTTTTATGTTCACTGAGTTAACTTCACATTAAAATAAAGAACATAAAGAATTCTATCTACTATGAGGCTAATTTTTAAAAATCTTTTTTAACATAAAAAAGTAAGAATATTTATAAGCAATCACTGGTTGCTTTGAAACATACTCCATGGTGCACAGATGAAGATGGGCCTGTGGAATATATCTCTTGCAGAATGTGTAGAGGTGAGCCTATATACCTTTGTTATTTTAAGAGATAAATATACCCTGGCCTCTGGCTAAAGGACATTAGTGATCAGAGATGTCTGACTGTTTCCTTGAACCCAAATTCAGAAATGGAGGATGGGCAGCTTTGCCAAAGATTGGTCCTTTAGTCAGGAGAGGCCCTCTCTCACTTTCTTTGCCTCTGTCCTTTCTGTCTCTCTGTATCTCTCTCTGTCTCTCTGTCTGTCTCTCTCTGTCTCTCTCTCTGTCTCTGTCTCTCTTTGTCTCTCTCCCTCTGTCTCTCTGTTTCTCTCTCTCTGTCTCTCTATCTCTCTGTCTCTGTCTCTCTGTCTCTCTCCCTCTGTCTCTCTGTTTCTCTCTCTCTGTCTCTCTATCTCTCTGTCTCTGTCTCTCTGTCTCTCTCCCTCTGTCTCTCTGTTTCTCTCTCTCTCTGTTTCTCTCTCTCTGTCTCTCTGTTTCTCTCTGTCTCTGTCTCTCTGTCTCTCTCTGTTTCTCTCTGTCTCTCTCTGTCTGTTTCTCTCTCTGTCTCTCTCTCTTTCTATCTGCTTCTCTCTCTGTCTTCCTCTGTCCCTCTCTGTGTTTCTGTCTCTCTCTCTGTCTCTCTATCTCTCTGTCTCTGTCTTTGTCTCTGTCTCTCTTTCTCTCTCTCTGTCTGTCTCTCTCTTTCTCTCTCTCTATCTGTCTCTCTCTCCCTCTTTCTCCTTTCAAATTCTAATTCTCTGTCTACTCTTTCCCTCAATAGCAATGACAACTGTACATACCTATCAGTGAGCATAATTGCTATACCAGACAAGAGTGAGACTGAACTTCGAATCTCTGGTTGTTCCTTTGGTTTTGTATTCCTTTTTCTGAGAATTTATGAGCAAACAGTGATGATGAGATTGTTGTCACTAGCCTTCATGGCAGCCTCATGAGTTTAGGAGGCCAGGATTACCGTGTCCAAAGGCTAGTTGCCCACAAGAAGGTAACCTGAACATCTTTGAGAAGATATCGTCTCCCTCCTCATCTCTGATTTGATTTCCTTTAAGTCTCAGCTAAATTCCCACCTTCTGCAAGAGGGCTTTTCCAATCCACCTTAATCTTAATGTTTTCTCTCTGGGATTTCTCTCTCTTTCTCTCTCTTTCTGACTGTCTCTCTCCCTCTTTCCCCCATCTCTGTCTCGGTCTGTCGTCTGTTTCTGTCTGTCTGTGTGTCTCTCTCTGTCTCTCTGTCTCCCTCCCAATACACACATATACATATATTTTTTTCTTTGTGTGTTGGTTTGTACATAGCTATTTCATGTTGTTTCCACATTAGACTGATATCCTTGAAAGCAAGGACTGCTTTTTTGTTTAACCTATCTTTTATCCTTAGAGATTTACACACTATCTGGCTCATAGTAGGCACTTAATAAACGCTAATCCACTGACTGACCCTCCAAGAGGATGCTACAGATTAAAAAAAAAAGAAAATTCAAGCTTATGCATACATGTCTTTCCAGAAAATGTCGACTTTTGAGTTGTGCCAACAACACAGGACAGAAACTATAGCATCATGAGTTCTTAGACTTAGAAAGTGTGGGGAGCTTAGAAGCTATATTTTTCCCATTTTGGAGAAGAAGCAGCCCCAAAAAGTTAGAGAAATTTGCCCAAGGTCAGACATATAGTAAGTGATAGAGGAAGGATTTGATTTCATGTCCTCTGCCTTGATTCAAATGTTCTTGCAACTGTCCCTTTGTTCATTTTTATTGCCCAATAGTATACATCATACATTCTGCAATTGATAGGAGGATTTTAGTTTCTAATTTCTAGCCACCACATAAAAAACTGATAGATCAATGTGTGTGTCTATATGTATATTAAACATTTTATATATGCATGTATATACACATATATGTGCATATATATCTACATATGTGTGTGCTTGTCTGTGTGTATGTGTGTGCATATATGCTTTGGATATAAATCAAAGACTGGTATCCATATGTCAAATATATATATAGTTCAGTAATTTGCAGGGCATAGTTTTAGATTGCTTCGCAAAATGACTGAACTAATTCATAATTCTACAAATAGCACATTAATGTATCTGTTTTACACAACCCCCACAGGATTTATCATCACCTTTTAGTCAATTTTGCCAATCTGATGAGTGTGACGTGGAGCCTCAGACTTGCCTCTTTTTGCATTTCTATAATAATGAATGTATTGAAGGAACATTTTTTAAAAATCACATGGCTGTTGATAGCTAGGATTTCTTCCCTTGAGAGTTGTATGTTCATTTATTTGAATCATCTATCATTTGGGAATGGTACAATCACCCCTTTCCAGTCATACATCCACAGAGATTTACAATGCATCTGTTTCCAGGTTACTTATTGCTGTGAAGACCCTTTACTTTTAACACCAATCTTCACCCAATAATTCTATATAGCCTCATTTCATGGAACACCTCTATGTCAGAAGAATTCAAATATCTTATCCTGAGGCAGCTAGGTGGTGCAGTGAATAGAGTGCTAGCACTGGAGTCAAAAGGACCTGAGTTCAAAGCCGACCTCAGACACTTGACACACTTACCAGCTGTGTGACCTTGGACAAATCATTTAACCCCAGTTACCTTGCCTTCCCCCCTCCAAAACAACAACAACAACAAATAGCTTTTACAATTTACATGGCAAATGCTAGGTCTAGGATATGAATGACCTACATATCTACTTTCCCAGTTGTCACACAGGTTTAGTTAATAATTATGACATAGTTCTTTTCTTTTCTTTTTGTCCAGACTTGTGATTTTATTAGTGCAAAAATCTCTGGTGTGAAAACTTTCTCCACAAGAATCAGCAACTAGCCACAAAGTTGTACTCAGAGTTGCCTAGGGCATCAGAGGAGCTGTTACTTAACCATGGTTATGGAGCTAGTATGTTTCAGAGACAGGACTTGAACCCAGATTTTACAAACTACAAGGCTCTATCTACTTTATCATACTTTAAGTCAACAAAATGAATCATAAGAGCACATATGTCAGAAGCAGATGGCCATAAATACAAGCAAGTAAAAATGATTATCAGACATCCATTCAGCATACATTTTAATTGCCATTGTTAACTAAAATTTCCTTTTTTTAAATAACTTTTCTTCTAATGCACTGCAGGTATTGTTTGTCAGCAAGAAAACTGTTTATAATTTCATGAATACACACACATATAAATTCCACAATTCTTACACCCCTTTACATTTAACAACACCTTTGTAACGTATAAAGGACTTTTACTTATATTTTCTCCTTTGATACAAACAAGTATTCTATGATGTATATAGGACAAATATTATCATCAGATTACAAGTAAAGAAATTGAGATTTATCAGTTTTTTGAAGTCATTCAAAGATATCCTTCCAGATTCTCACATAATTCTATTTCCTATACTTCTTCGTATATTGAGAGGTCTGTGATTGTTAATGATCAATTTCAATTTCTTTTAAACTGAAATGTAAACAGAAAAGAAGATTTAGAGAGGTCAGGATCACATAACATATAAGTGACAGATATGATAATGGAAGTCTTATAATCTCAGGCTCATAGCTCTTTTAGCAAAGCACCAAATTCTCTCAATATTGTCACAAATTGTCAATTATTATTAGGAGATAAGGAATGGATTTTATTAAAATAACAAATAATTATCCTTAATGAGAGAATTGCAAACAGGAATATAATACATTTAAACAAGGAAAAAGGTCATGAAAAGAAGTTTGATTTATTTAGCTAGGCAATAGGTAGCCATTGTAGATATTTGAGTAGGAAAATTAAATAATGAAAGTAGTGTTTGGGGAAGTTTTGTCTGATATCTATAGATAGGAAGAATTAAAGGAAAGAGACACTGGATATATAGAGACCATTTCGGAGGCAATTACAGCTTTTTCCCAATTAATATGAATAATTAATCCCTTTAAATGGTTGTAGTATTTGAATCTACAATGTCTATTTCCATTGGGCTAGAACAAATAACCATATTTTACATAATTACAATTTCAGAGAGTGTATTTCAAATGCATGTGGACATTTCAAGGGATTTGCTGTTCTCACTAATCAGACTCTAGCTACATAATCATCTGGGTATAGAGGCAATAAGAACCTGGAATAGCATCTTTATTCACAACAGATATAGATCTTTCTTTACATATATTTTACTTTTTAAAAAAATGATTGAAAGTACATTTGCTTAAAGTAGCTGTGGACTAATAAAATAAAATTATGTTGTATATCTATCAAGCTTATAGAATATGATTTCTAAAAGTCATCACCAAACTATTGAAAATGTGTCTTTCAAAAATGGCTATGACTAAGCTTAGAAACCACATTAACAAATACTTAGGTATTTTTTTGCTAACTTCCTGGATTTTATGAATGTATAAACATTTATAGAAGAATAAAAACATTGTAAGGAAATAGGAAGGCAGTTCAGATATCTTTTTGTCATAAAGTTAGCCTAAATGTGTATTCTCATAAAATTGGTAGAAATTTCTGTGGAATGAAATCTATTCATTGACAAATATTTGCTGAAAAGTTTTCACTACACTATGTGCTATGAAACATTGAATGAGTTGACATTGCAATATGCAATAGTGATGAATAATGATGAATTTCTATAACATTTTAATGTTTAGTTATATGACATTTTAGTTTTATTCACAACAATTCTTCTAGGTAGTACAAGCATTATTAACCACATTTTACTAATGTAGAAATTAAGACTTGAAAAGTAAGTGATTGTTTTATGGGTCATAATGCCTAGTAAGCATCAGAGGCAATACTCAAAACCAGGTGTCTTGACTCCAGATTTAGATCTCATTCCATAATATTGTGCTATAAGAAAATCTCAGAGTATGAAAAAATGTCAGAGGTCACCTAATCCAAACTATATCTAACCAAAAATACTCTATACAACACACTCAATAAAAAGTAATCAGTCTTCTACTGAAGATCTTTAGCATCTTTCATTGTTTCCAGTTAAACCACAAGGCCTTCCTTTAGATAATAATAATGAAAGGAACCACTCTTTCAACACTGATGAGACTGTTCAATTCTTTTGTGAAGTCTTTTTAGTTCCAGCATCATGGATTTTTGGCAACCAGCCTCTTACACCACTGGCTAAATGGATATGTGACCTAAATATAAAAAGGCACACTACACAAATAATAGAAAATCTAAAGAGACAATTTTCAGAACTATCGATGGGGGGAAATTCATAATTAATTGATCAAGATCATTAAACATGATAAAATAAACAATCTCAATTGGATAATTAAAAAAAAAAACTTTTCCACGAAAAAAGTCAAAATAAAGAAGCTGCCAGCTGAGGCAAAAACAATTATCCCCAATTAAAAACTAATATCCAAAATATATAGAAAATGGAAACAAATATATAAGAACAAAAGCAATTTCTAAATAGTTATATAGTGAAGGTAACTGAGTATTTTTCAGAAGAAGAAATACAAATTATAGGGGCAGCCAGGTGGCTCAGCAAGTAAGAGTACCGGCTCCAGTGTCAGGATGACCTGGGGATCAGATCCGGGCTCAGATACTCAGCACCACACCCAGAAATAACTGGCTGTGTAACCTTGAGCAAGTTACTTAACCCTGATTGCTTTAAAAAAAAAAAAAAAGAAATACAAATTATCACCAACAAAAATGTTTTAAATCATTAATATTATGACAAATGTAAATCAATATAAGATATAATTAATCTATTTATTGTGAAAAAATAATATAAAAAGTTATCTTTGTATATAATTAATATATAATTGATATAACATGCCCATTGCCTCTGCTTATAGAATATATAATATACTTAATAAAGAATTAATATAAATATGAACCCATAAGCCATTCCCCAATAAGTTAGTGGCCAAAGCATATGATAAATGCATATTAAAAAAAACTCTGAAGTTTTACCATTCACCCAGAAAATTGGCAGAAATGATGCGAGACACAATCAACTGTTTGAACAGATTGGCACATTTACACACTTATGCTTTAGCTGTGAGATTGTCTAAGCATTGTAGAAAATTATTTAGAACATGGCAGAAAAGTTAATGCCATATCCTTTAACCCAGTGATACCGTTCCTGAGTATATATACCAAAGAAGTCAAAGATAGCAGGAAAATACCTGTTTACCAAAGTATTCCTAGAAACTCTTTCTTGTGGTAGCTAAAAAGACGAAGTAAAGCTGAACAAGCATGAAAGCAATAGTATGTTTTTACACCTTGGGAGATAACGAACAAGAGGAATTAGGAAAAATTGGAGACTTGCTGGAACTATTGCAGAGAGTAATTAACACAGAATAATATACAAGATAAGTCCAATAATACACAAGGGAAAAAACAATAATAGTCTATCAATGTCAAACTTCATAGTACTACTAATAAAAATGCCCCCTTTTCTAGGTAGAGAGGTGGCAGTTAATAGGTGCCCAAATAAGTCATCGCACATGGTCAATGTGTTCATTTATTTTGCTTAACTATTTAAATATTTCCTTAAATATTTGAATACAAGTGAATGTTCTATTTGGGACATATTTAAAGGACCATATTGGGGGAAAAGAATAAACATAAAAAACAAATTCTAACAAAAGAGACTGTCAAAAGTATTGCTAAAAGTAAAGGGAACTATATTGACAACATTCATCTGACCAACTAAACTAATAATTTTGTCCAAAAGATGAAATGAGATCCACTGTATTTGGCCTTTTTTTCTAATAAAGTTTTTTTCTTTCTTTTTAAAAACAGAATTACCATGAATACAATAATAAACATTAGTACCACTTATGAAACTTTTTTTGTAATTTTATTACATTTAAATAAACACATTTAAATGCTTAATATATAAAAACACTTCAGTCACTTCCTCCAAGTGTAATCAGGAAAGCTGATACACTCTCCTTCATGTTTTCTCTTAAATCAGTCTTTCTCAATTGTATATTGATTGTTTTGCTGTCTCTGCTTTTGTTTTTTATAATTTCATCAAAGGTTTTCTGAATTTCTTTATATTTTTCATACTTGGTGGTCCAAATTGCATTATACTATTCCAGTACATTTATGTCCCACAGTTTATTTAACCACAAATTTGGAACTAGAAGGAACCTTACAGGCCATCTAGTCCATCACCCTCATTTTACAAATGAGTCCAAGAGAGACTATGAAACTTGCCAAAGATGATATAACTGGTAAAGGTCAGAGGTCAGATTTGAACTTAGATTTTCTGACTCCCAGTTCAGTATTTTCTTCATTGCACCATACTGCCTCTCTATTTTCCCTTAAATAATACCTAGGTTGCTTTCAGGTTTTGCCTTAATCTTGCCTTATTCTACTATAAAAATCTTAGAATTATTTTTATGTTTTTGATAATTTTAAGACATTTATCTAACAAAGGATTAATTGGGTCAGAGAGTATGATTATTTCTATAGAATTTACTATATACTGACAGATTGTTCTCATTTTAAAAATCTACAAATCTCAATGCACCAGCAATCAAAGAAATTCCTGTTTTCCACTATTCAATCAGCCTTGAGTTTCACTGCTTTTCATTATTTTGACAATTTCATTACTATAAGGTACCTCAGAGATGTTTTATATTGCATCTCTTTGATTATTAATAAAGCTGAGCATTTTTCTACTTTCTATTACTTTTTTTTTAATGGGCCAGCTAGGTGGTACAGTGAATAGAGCACAGGCCCTGGAGTCTGGAGGACCTGAACTCAAATCTGACCTCAGACACTTGACACTTAACTAGCTGTGTGACCTCGGGCAAGTCACTTAACCCCAATTGTCTTGCCTTCTCCCCTCCAAAAGAAAAACATGAGTTGAGTATTGTGACACAAACCTATAGTCCCCACTGATGGGAAAACTAAGGCTGAGGGATCAATGGTAGGGCTGTGCCATAAAATATGACACAAATATGATTAGTGCCTGACTACAGAAAGACACTAGGCTGCCTAAAGTATAAACTGGCCAGGTTAGAAAAAAATGGAGCAGATTAGGTCTTCTATGACAATCAGTATTGTCATTGGCCCCAAAGAGTAGCAGTTACACTTCTATCCTGGACAAGAAAAGGGAGAACCACCTTCAAGGGAAGGGAAAGAAGGGAAAGGGAGGGGAGGGGAGGGGAGAGGAAGGGAGGGGAAGGGAGGGAAAATGTCTTGCCTGAGGTCTAATGACAGTAAGTAATTGAGTAAGGATTTGAATCCAAGTTTTCTGACCTCAAGTCCATTTTCTTTCTATTACATCAGGCTATAAGTCCACCGCTCTATTCATTTAGATGCTAAATTGTCTCTCTGATCCCTATCACAGTGAATAGTAGTACAAAATAACTGATTTTTTTTACTGGGAAAACAAAATAGTCACAATAATATGAGGTTGTACATAAACCTAGAAAGTTTTAAATTAGTAAAATCTTATAGAAACAAATAAACCCCTTTAGGCAAAATAAAAGCATCTTTGCTTTAAACATCATAAAGTGAGCCACCAGAATCAAATCTATCCCAGGATGCCTTTTGACATGAGCTCAAGATGCTTTTGTAACCACTTTCTGGGAGTTTCTCCCATATGCACCAGATGGGCATGACATTTCATGAGATTGTATAGCAAGCTGATGAATTATCAACTAGACGCAGATGCAGCCACTGGGTTAATAAAGAGATAAGGCATCCCCATCTGGGTTGGGAAAAACAACCTTTCTCCAGCCCAAGATTTTTAAAATAGAAAGATGCCCTAAAAGAGGAAGTGATCGTTCTATTCTTAGTCACTTTTAGCAGGATTAACATTTCTTATTTACAGACCTGCAAAGTTCAGGGTTTGGCGTGATTCTAACTCTAGAGCTAAATGAAACCTAAAGGAACAACTATGTCTTTTGACAGTTTCCCATAATTCTGTTTTTCCTTTTCTAGAAAACTGCTGGCTAAGACATATTCACTTGAAAGAAAATAACCTCCATAATTAAAAAAAAAAATCTACTCTTTGGCAATCCAGCATGAAATGCTTTCATTTTAAAAACTATTTTTTACACTAAGTAGATGTTTCTTAGCCACTCCAACATTTCCCTTTAGTTGCCATACAAGGGATACAATATTCCAAGCATTGCCTGAAATGCACAATTTTGGGTTTCTTGAGGGTTTCTGGGAGGAGGGCACTTAATGATTTAAAATTTGGTGGCCCTGGGCAAAAACTTTGAAAAATATTTGTACAAGATGACAATTGGCAAAACAAACACAAGGATGTGGGCATATGCATGTACATAATCATAGTGTGGTCACAAGTTTAGCCCAAGAGCCCTCCAAAGCACCAAATGAAGCAATAAGCCCTTTAATAATGTTGATCAGAAACTCCTACAACAATTAGTACTGATTGGCTGAGTACTTAGTGAAGCCTAGAAGGAACACCAGACCTTGCAGGTCAAAGTTGAGGCATGTTACTTTTTATGCTACTTTGTTCTTGTCCTGAATTGGTTCTCTAAGGGAGCCAGAAAGGCTGAGATGAATTCATGGCTATGGTGATAGCTTCGGAAGCACTAAATCTACTTCAAAGGAAAAAAAAAAAACCTTTATCTTGTATCATCTCTTTATCACACATCATTCCTCCGAATTGCATTCTGATTATACTTGATATCCATCACTAATTACCCTCACTTATAGATAGATGATACTCAGGTTGGCAGAACAACAGACTTAGCATTGTACAAAGACAAACGTAGCGTGTAATTGGCAGATTGTATGAAATAAGCTAAATTGTTCTCTGAGGTGAATGGATATTTGAGAATTGATCAGTATTAAACCGGAACGTAATAACAGGTTGGAATCCTTAAAAAAAAAGAAAACAAGCTGCCAAGATCATTTAGATTCTCATTCTTTGGTAGGAGAAAGATAGGGAAAGACTGCAAGCCTATGAATCGTAAAGAACTGTCATAGACTTGTTGCCTCTCATAGGCAAAGTAGACATAGAGTAACAATTTGAAACTGGGACACATGGAACAAATTCATATGGGTTTGGGTGGGGGTAAGTGAAAGGTTTGGGTCTAAGGCATATCTATTTTTCGGATTAGTTGAGGTAGTCTAAAGAAAGAGGTCAAGGACATGAAGAATGTTGAGGAACAAAAAAAAAGAGAGAGAGAGAGGATTTTATTTGAGAAAAAGGTTGTAAATCCAGAAATTAATATATTCAGGAGGAAAGTGATCTGGACTTTGGTAGGTAACAGCAGCAAGGATTTAGACAAAATGCTGTAAATTTCACTCAATACTCTTCCCCGAGTCCTGGTAATAATAATAGCAATAGCAATAAGGTAAGGATGATGAAAATGAAGATAGCTAGCATTTATACTGAGCTTTAAGGTTTGCAAAGTACATTACATATGTTACTTCATTTGATCTTTCCAACTCTGTAAAGTGGGGGCTAGAAGTATATCCATTTTACAGATAAAGAAACGTACTGAGGATCACACAGCCACTGTGTTTGAGGTAGTACTTGAACCTAGTGCTTGATCTGACTGCACTTATTTTAATCGTTCAAATATTTGATCAGACAAATATTTATTGGTAGATACCATATACAAAGCCATATACCTGCTATCATTCAGTAGGAGAGATAATAGGCAAAAGAATAATCAAAGAACATGTCATACTGTAAGAGATAAACCTGAACCACATTAGTTTTAGGATCTTGGATCATTATGAGTAGCAGAGGCAGGGCTAAAATACAGGTGTCCTGAATCCACATCCAATTCCCTAATAATAGTTCACTATTCAGCAAGGCAAAATACAGATCTAGTTTTCAATCTCCTCATCTTCCAAATTCATGAATTACTCAAGATGATCTCTAAGGCCCATCTATAAACTACAAGAATATTTATTATTGCTTATGAAACTAGGGAAGAAGCAGTGTGAAATAATAGAAAGCTGGCTTTGGGATCAAGAAAAATAGAGTTCAAATCTTGTCTCTAATACAAATTAGTTGTGTGATCCAAGGCAAGTTACTTAATCTCTCAGCCCTCTCAGCATTTCTCTTTAAAAAAAAAACTCAAAAATTGCAGAGAAGAGTACAATCAGTTGTGTTAGAAGTCCCTCACGTGAAGCTCCCTCCACAGATTAAATCTTAGATAAGAAAGGAAGGAAGGAAGAAAGGAAAGAAGGAAGGAAGGAAGGAAGGAAAGAAGGAAGGAAGGAAGGAAGGAAGGAAGGAAGGAAGGAAGGAAGGAAGGAAGGAAGGAAGGGAGGGAGGGAGGGAGGGAGGAAGGAAGGAAGGAAGGAAGGAAGGAAGGAAGGAAGGAAGGGAGGGAGGGAGGGAGGAAGGAAGGAAGGAAGGAAGGAAGGAAGGAAGGAAGGAAGGAAGGAAAGGAGTAGATATTTGCTAGAAAGATACATGTGTGTCTGTAGAAACATGCATAATGTGTGTCTCTTCCACATATGCTAGTGCCTAGAACTTGTATGCTACTTGGGGACCAGATGAAAGTGTGACATATTAAACTCATAGAGTACTTTACAGTTTGCAAAATGTTTTTGTCCCAGCCACATGAGGAAGGTGGTATAAGTATTATTTTGCACATTTTACAAATGAGCAATACTTTACTATGGATGAGAGAGAACAGAGTTGGCAGGCCTAGTCATTACCACCAATACACCATTATCTCCCCATTAGAAGTTCCCCTTCCCACTGTGATCCCACATAGATCTCTGATTCACAGAGAGGGCAGTCCTCAGGCCATATGGTGGGACAGAGCTTCATAAAGCAAACCTGGAGGCTACGGGATTGTAGGAGTTGAAGCCTAAAGTAAGTTAAGAGAAGGGAGCTGATCAAACTGCCAAGCTCTCTGCCCCCAGCCATGTTACCACCTGGGGCATAGTTCCAGTCACTCAGCTTGAGTTCCAGCTCTGGGCAGAGGCAGCTTGGAGTGACAACTGATTTGCATATACCACTCAAAGTGAAGATATATTTCATCTTTGAAGTCTTATATACTATCACAAAAGATACAGTATGTTAATTTCCAGAATAAGCATGTTTATAATGTTTTGTTAAACTAAATACCATAATGTTATATGAAACCAAGAGGGAGAAAATACCTCATTTTCTGTTTCCAAAAGTCTATAAAATAAGAGGAAAACAAAGTAAATAGTGTTAGGATGATGAGCACTGATTTTAGGTAGTTGATGAATCTGAACACTTTTTTTGAATGCTACTTTAAAAAAAAAAATAAACTTGATAACAATCACTCTTCAGATGTGCTTTTGTATTTCCTAGTCTAGATATTTGGATTCGGTATGTCAGTTTCAGGTATCATTGAATAGAATGGGACTGAGTCTATTATTTCTTTATTCTAGCAAACTCCTGGTGAAAAAAAACTCCGCCTACCAATGCCTTTTCTCTATAATGAGTAATTTTAGGGAGTTGTCCTGAGACACTGAATGTTTAAGTGACTTTTCCAGAGTAATACAGTCAGAATGTGTCAGAGGCAAGAGACATTTATCCCAGAACTTCCAGACATCAAAACTGGGATTATTTCCCCTTCTACAACACACTATACGTCTTCATATATTCTTGCTCCATTCATTGTTACAGTCTAATTTTTAAGGACTGAATACCCTAAAACCATTAAATCAAAGAAAAAAAATTACAGACCACAAATGGAATACCATGGCTGAAGACTTTCACCCAGGAAAGGGTAGAATTTATATCATTACATGTTTGCAATTTTAAAGATTTCTTATACAAATAACCATTGCCACAAATGCCTCTTAGAAAACCCTGA
Source organism: Petaurus breviceps papuanus (assembly GCF_028583685.1). Taxonomy (NCBI): domain Eukaryota; kingdom Metazoa; phylum Chordata; class Mammalia; order Diprotodontia; family Petauridae; genus Petaurus; species Petaurus breviceps. The sequence goes on along the minus strand of NW_027185863.1, from coordinate 21,582,727 downwards.
CACACAAATAACTTTATATCTTTTTTTCTCCCTGCAACTTGTTATATGTGTGCCCATTTTAGACAGTTTGTTCTCAATTACTGGCACCATGGGCTAACAGACTGAAGACTTATTCATAAGGAAATGGATTATATATATCCTCAAAACAGTGATGCCAACAGCAGGCGGCTTATGCATACAGCTTCTGATTCACAGAGACCTTGGTGTGCAAATGGCATGCCTCTTTCAAGCAGTGTAAGGAAATTATGTGTGAGGTATTGATATTTTTGCATAAACACTCTGCTTCTTATCAGAACTGTAGCTAACATTTTGCCATCATGCCCCCGTGCCCTAATTTATTCACTTATAATTGAACGGAATTTACATAAGGAAGCTGGAACCCAGACCAGTCTGATTTGGAGGAAGCCAAATTCCACATTGGACCTCAGAATTTGGATAAAAAGCCACGTGAAAACCAAGAAAAATGAAAATTTATGCTAACCTTCCCATTTTGGGCTCTCTTCTTTCTAAATTAAAGCTAATCAAAAGTAGCAGCTTTTTCCTACGACTTCATAATGGCCCATGGGGAAACCTCTCTGGTTACACAGGGGCTTTGTTCATAAATAGACAAATGTGTCTAAATTCCAGATTTCAAGGTGAGTGAGAGAAAGCGGCGGCATGCAAAAATGCTGAACAGCCCAGATGGCCCATCAACAGTTAATTAAGTGGCAGAACCTGAAGTTGCTAGGAGGCTGCCAAGATAACTGCCTGCATAGTCAGCCATAGGCTCATGTCGAGAGAGGATAAAAATGTTCAAGGGGCTGGCATTAGTACTTGGTGACATCTACTAGAAAACCAGACAGATGTATACAGAGAAAAATTTGCAATACAGACTGTTGCAATAACAGCACTAAGGGACTTCATGACTTGGGATATGGGTAATGAGATACAGCATAAAGTCTTTGGCATGGCTCGCAATCTTTAATCTGCCTAAAAGCTACTGGGACCAAAAGTCATTAGCCTCTCACATCTGTTCATATGTTTCTATAAAACAAGAAAGTGGAGATCTAAGTCCAGTTCCTGGGAATCCATGTTGATACCCATTAATTCTTTTGTTTGATTTCTATAGGGAGATACAAGATCCTATAGGCACTAGTATAAAACTGGTTTCTCACCAATGGGGTTAGTTTTTCCAATGCGTTTGTAAGGAACAAAACTTGCTATGGTTTGTGTATTAACCATAAAGGATACTCTAGGAAAACTGAGACAAAGGCAAGATATGTCCTCTGACCTCTACTTTCTTTGTATTCCCCTGTTCCCTCAGCCCTCCCATTGCTGTGGCCCACCCCAGATAGTTCCCTATGCTATACACCAATCATTTCCTCATGCCTCCAATCAAATTTTAATTGACATAGGGAGAGAGGGGACAAGGTATTCATGTCCCTTAAGCAAAGTTTAAAATTATAGCACCATTTATTTTGTGTGTTACTGTCCCCTAGAAGCATTCAGCATTCACTGCAATCCATAAAACCTGATTTATCACAGAATAAATACTTTTGTGCCACAGAAAGTAAGAGTTTCTGGCATTAATAATATATACATTTCTGCTAATATGTTGTTGGTAGAGCTGTAAATTGTTCCAGCTACTCTGGAAAGCAATTTTGAATCATGTAAAGAGAATGATTAAAATGTCCATAACCTTTGACGCAGAGACTACAATCCTAGGCAAATGACAAAAAAAAAGAATGGTTCTATATACACTTTATTTATAGTGGCACTTTTTGCAGTAGAAAAGAACTGAGAAAAATCCATCAATTTGTTCATCATTTGGGGAATGGTTAAACATAGTGTGGGCTTTGAATGTGACTTCAATGATGAATATGATGAATGCAAAGAAGAGTGAGAAGACTTACATGAACTGATACAAAATGGCTTTACTAGAACCTCGAAAACAACATACACACGTAATTGACTACCGCGATATAAACGGAAATGACAATTACAAATCTTGACTCAAATCCCATCATTTGTATGACCTTGGACATATCCCTTCCTTTTCTTTGTATTTCAGTTTCCTCATTTGCAACCTAAAAAGGCTGAACTAGATGACCTCTGATGTCCCTTCCGGTTTTAAATCTAAAATCATATCTCCTTGCCTACCCTTAATCCTAGTTCTAGGCTGAAGTGTCACTTCCCTGGGTCCTGAATTATTAAAAAAAAAGTTTCAAAGAGTGGAATGTAATGAAACTCAGAAGTCATTCTGTACAGGTCCCTCGTTTTGTAAATGTGTTTCCATATCCAGCATTTGCACTGTCTCTTTCCTTAGAAATAATTAGAGGTAGTGTTTTGATATTCCTTTTTATAAATACACATTTAATAATAAATTTTATCAATCTGTTTTTATATCACCTATGTTTTCCATTGTGTCCCTTTTTCCACTCCCTCAGATAGATTTCCCTTGTAAAAGAGGCAAAAAAAGTAAAATAAAATAAAGGGCAAATAATGTTCTGCAAAAGCAACCAACAATGACATTATATACAGTGATCCACACCCACAGTCCCCCACCTCTGCGAAAAAGCAGGGGAATGTATCTTTTCATATCCTTTTCATATCATAGGCCAAGTTAGTTCATTAAAATTATTTGCTCTTTGTTCTGATTTTTAGCCAGCTGAGAGAGTTGATGTAATTTTTCCTAAGGTCCTAATAGTAAGTGTCACATGATCCTAGCCACAAGACAGTAATGAAACCTCCCAGAGCCAACTCACATTTGCAAGAAATGGATTTGGGAGTTATTACAATGGCATGAATTGTTATAGGTTTTAACACCATGCCCCTTGGAGAACCAAAAACCTGCTATTGCTGTTAGAAATTCCACATTATAAAGGTTTCCAACTTTTGGAGTTCCAACTTTTCCAGATTTGATATGCTTTCCCCCCAACCCTATGTCTGACAACACATTTCCATCAATGGAATCATTTCTTTTTATTTATGCAATTCAAGAAGATCTGTCTTATAAATATAGTGTTGTTAGTTCCCAAGAAATGAGCTTGTAAGATATTTTATACAAATTTTACTGTATGTAGTTGTTTGCATGGACACGATTTGATCTATGGTACATCATATTTGTGGATTACTGTACTCTATGTATAGATTAAGCAATGGGTTATTCATCTCTGAGGACCAGCCTAAATTTGGAGAAATTCAGAAAGTTACATGTCAGGTCATGATGATTTATCAGTCACCATAACTCATGAAAACCATGTACTAAGGCATAGAGGAGTTGCATTGGTAAAGAATGGAACCACTTACATGAGATCATTAAAGTATTGTTGTAAACCTGGATTATAGCTTTGTTATAAAAGGGAACTCACTCTCTTACATTTTTGTGTTTTTCTTTCTGCTTCTGTCTCTCTGTCTCTGTCTCTATACACACACTAATGTGCAACATGTGAGCCCTTACTAAATACTTATCGATTCAATTGAGTATACTCTCACTTTAGGCCCTTTAGACCAAAACAAGCCAACATATCTCTCCCATGTAGTGAACTGGTTATGTTATATATATATATATATATATATATATATATATAAATCATCTTTGCAAGGTTTATGCCTAGGAGAGCATTCCCCTTCTTAATGCACAGAATACACTGTGCCCACATCCCTGAAAGGTAGCATGGCTGGGATATGGAAGGGTGGAGCTATTTAATAGCCATACAAACGCAAAGTGAACAGTGCAGTGCTCCCTGGATAGAACTATAGTCCACATACGTTCCAGTAGTAAAAGTCTATTCTCTTGGCAGCTACAGAGAGCATAATATACAAGTGCCCAAGAGATCAGCTTCACTTAGAGCATAAAAGAAAGAAGTAGAATATTTTGGTACTGGGATTTAATCACATACTCAAACTGATCTGTGATTTCCTCAGTTGTGGAGGGTCCCTCCAGTGATATGGCACTCAACCCATCCATGACTGTGCAACTCTTGTTCAGGTCCTCCCATAAACTTTCAACAGGGGCTCTGCCAAACATTGGATCCCTTGTGGTATGGAGATTTTAAGTGTTTTTTTTTCTTTTCTTGTTAGTTGAAAAAATAAGTTTCTTCACCAGTTGTTAAAACATAGCTATAATTCATTTAATCCTTTAGATATTAGTACAAAGAGATGCCAAGCCTCAGGGAGCCAGAAACGGAGAAGGACTACATAGAAAGGGATAGAGACACATCTAAAGTTTAAAGCACATTCATCAGAGATCCTGAACCCTAGGGGCACCAAATATTATCTCATTTGATCCTCAAAACAGCCCTATGAGGTAAGTGCTATTGTTATTGCTGTCTTATAAATGAGAAAACTTAATCTGATGTAAATTCCTTGAAACGAGGGACATTTGTCTTAGATTTTGTCTAACATTCTTATCCCAAACTATGACTTTGAACAATATGTTACACACAGTGGTCACTTAACAAATATGCATTAAATTTAATGCAATTTTGAGACATTACTGATGCTTTATTTATGTGTAGTATGTTAGGCATTTAGGGCAACTATAATACAAAGTTAATTTTTTCTTGACTTCAATAAAATATTTAGTTCGGAACAGACAATGGTAATAATAACAGTGGATACCTGAGTAGTACTTTATATACATTTTGTATACATTTTCCTAAGGGTCATGCCACCTTGGAGGTAACTGGTAGCACAATGAACCAAGAAGTGGTCTTGGAATCAGGAAGACCTAAATTCAAAATCAGCCTTAGAGATTTATTGTGTGACTTTAGACAAGTCACTTCCTCTGTGTTTGCCTCAGATTCCTCAGCTATAAAAAGGGGGTAAAACTAGCATCTATCCTTCAGAATGGGTTCATAGTGGTCATTTAATAAATGCTTATTTCCTCCTTCCCTTTTCCTCCTTTAACCTTCACAACAACCACATTTTATAAGTACTATAGAAATGATTATCACCGTTTTACACAAAAGCAAACTGATCTTCTGGGAAGTGAGGTAATTTGCTTATAGTCATACAATTAATGTGTGAGAAGTGGAATTTTGTTGTTATTGTTGTCTTTTTGGAAGGGGAAGACAGGGCAATTGGGGCAATTGGGGGTCAGTGACTTGCCCAAGGTCACACAGCTAGTAAGTATGTCAAGTCTATGAGACAGGATTTGGACTCAAGTACTCCTGACTCCAGGACCGGTGCTATATTCCCTGCACCACCTAGCTGCCCCTTCAGAGGTAGAATTTGAATTCAGGTCATCTTGGTTCTAAATTCAGTGTTCTGTTCACTTTGCCATATTGTCATATTAGTTACATTGTTATGTTCTAGAATGGATCCCCATGTACAGTGGTAACATGTCTAGTGAATATATTGCATGCATTTCAGAATAGGTAATAAGGCATACTGTGTATCAATGAAACAGACACACATTAATCAGCCGCTTTAGATTAAATGATATCCCTTAAACATGTAGGTCAAACACAATATTTGCTCTTTCACACATAGTTCTGGGATAAATCACATGAATGTGTTCATTCAGTGTAAAGGTTTTCTGAAGAAAAAAAAATGTGTGAATTAGCTAATCATTAAGTTGTGGATGGTTCCTTTGACAGATTCCTTCAAGATAAAAACAGACACTGTGGCTCTTTCAAAAGAACACTTTCATCTCTTTTAAACATGAATATAACAAACAGAATATTCAGCAACATATTTTCAACTCTTAAAGTAAACAGGTATGACAATGATCAAAACAAAAATTAATATAAAGTACTTGTGAAACTAATGGTATAGTACTTTTCTAGGCTTCTTTAGGCTTTCCATTGTTCCTTCCTCTGCATCCCCCCCAAAAAAAATAAAAGTCACGTTTCTATTTGTCAGAAGAAAGCAAGGAAGGCCTCCAACTTCCCAGTGTTGAACTTCCTCACCTTCCATGCCCCACCCAGGGCAAACATTTTGGAGATAATGGACAAAAATAGAATGGAATGAGAAGGGGTGGATGATGGATTTGTATTGTTGGAGAGTGCTCCAAAATTGATGAGGTCACAAATCCTTTTGAGTATTGAGAGTTCTATACTAAAGTCCTATTCTTAGGCCTTACTTGGGCACAAAGGTAAGCTTATAACCTATGGCTTATTTGCTATCATTCTAAAAAGCCAGCTGGCTATAGGTCCTGCTTACCTAAATAAGGAAAGGCAACTAGGTGGTTCAGTGGACAGAACACTGGGCCTGAGTCAGAAATACTTGAGTTCAAATCCGGCCTCAGACACTTACTAGCTGTGTGACCCTAGGCAAGTCACTTAAATTCTGTCTGTCTAAATCTCCTTGCATTTAAATTGGGATAATAATGACACTTACCTAGCAGGATTACTGTAAGGTTCAAAAGAGCTGATATTTGTAAAGCATTTAGCATAAAACCTAGCACGTATGTGTTTAATTAAGGCTTTTTCCTTCTTCATAACCAGAAGTTTCTCTCCGAGATTAAATTTTTTAAAAGAACTTTATGAAACCATTTATTGAATTAAGAAGGGGGAAGAGGAACTGTCATTCACCCAAGTTGATGGGGACATGAAATCACAAATGTTTCGAGGTATTTAAGGAGTATAAATATTTTTGTATATGCCATATCTCCCTACTAGACTGCAAGCTCCATGTGTTAGGAACCATGTCTAATTTAATCACTCTGTATGCCTTAGCACAATTCAAAATTGTCTGTACATTATATATAATTAAAAATGTCTGTTCGAAAGTAATCTGACTAACTTTAATTGTTTTCCATGCTACCAAAGAGAATAGCAATTTTGTTGCCTATGTTTACGAATCTTTACTCAGTTTTTATAATATAAGAAAGGCAACCAAGATAATATTCTGATAACTATCAAGGCAAATAATTTAGTTATGAAGTCATTGATATAAATTAACAGTAAAATGAGATTATGTTATTTATTTTATCATCATATTTAAAAATTATATAAATCTAAAGTATAGTTTCAAAGTCAGTGATAGCATCTTTGTCTACACAATGCACTAAATACAAACTTTTTACAATTTTGTCCAAGGAACTCTGTTTCCTAATAACTGAGGCAAGGACTGAAAGCAAGAGTCAAATTATCAAAATGTTTAAAAGACATAAAAGCAAAAAAAGTATGCACAATAGTTATAAATATCTTTAAAACAAGGGTTCTTAAAGTGTGTAGTAGTGGGGGACCATGAACTTGCCTTCTAAAAACTATTTTGACTGTATTTCAATGTTATTACTTTCCTTCTCAATTTTATGTTATTTTTTAAATTCAAAAATATTATTCAGAAAGATGTCTATAACCACAGAGAAGTAAAAGCCCCTGTTTAGGAGCATTCTTATTAATTTCAATTATAAAAATCAAATGAATATCATGGAAAGAAGCTACAAATGATTAATTAGAATTATGGCACAATCTGAGAACATGAACATCAAACCAATAAAGCAAACAAAAGTGTCAATGAGAAATTAAGGTCAGTTTTATAAGCTGGGGTCAGAAAGAGAAGAATCTGGAGATACAGCAAATTAGAAATGGCACCAGGAACACAGGCTATCAAGAATTAATTCACTTCAATAAACACTCAAGTACAATATGCAAGACACACAATTGATGGCAAATAAAGCTCAGTCACACAGCAGGCCACTAAATCAAGGTAAAAAACATACAAGGATAAAATTAGATATGGTAGACTCACAGGAAAAAGCCAAAAAAGCAGATCACCAGTAAAAAGAGTGACTGGAGGCCTTAAGCACCTGGTCTCACATAGTATTATCTCTTCTTCCATTTGACCTTGGCTTGAAGGTTAATGCTACATGCCTGAACCACCTGCTTCCCCACAGGATCTCAATGAAATAAATAAAACATGCACATTGAAGTGTATCAGAAGGGGCCAATCTAAGCCCCAGATGACCAATTTTTATAGTGAATGGAATGACTAATGATTTACTTGAAAACACAGGACACAAGCTGACTGGAAAGATTTGGTGTTTTTTCATGCCATGACTACTTCCTTTAATCCTGATCAGAACCAGAGACTGCAATTTATGTGTTACCATAGCTTTCCAATTCTTTTCAGACTGTGTTTGCTAATTGCTTTTCCTTTAAAATTGGCCAACATAATGAGAGGAAGAAGAGTACTGTTATTCTGGAGAGCTTGCCATTAATGGTAAAACATTCTTATAGGAGTCTGGCCTGTGTGGCCAATTAAAAGAGAGAAACAGAGAGAGAGAGACAAAAAGAGACAGAGACAAAGAGACAGAGACAGAGAGAGATAGAGAATAGAGACATAGAATAGATAAATATATACGTATGTATGTTCATAAATTATTGAGATACTGTAGGCAGAAATTTTAGCAAGCATTTAACTTAATTTCTTTTCCTTTGTGCTGGCACAATGAGCAATTCTTTTAGCTCTATCACTTTCCCATTAAGAATCTCCATATACTTCACACACATATGCTTATGCTTTTGACAGAAACCCCATGATAAATTTTACATTTTTTCCTTAATATATTGCGTGTTTAGAGAGGGCAAGAAATACAAAAGTATAATACAGCAATACAATTGGGAAGGATGATCACTTGCCATAGTCTTGCTTTCTACAGATTTTTCTTTAGAAATGAACTCTAATCATTGTCTGTCTATTCAACGTGTTGTTCTTTGTATGGTTAGCCCTTCCTTGAAGCTAAATTCATTAGGTGATAGGAACTGACATCAAGTGGTCAATAAGTAACACCAAGCTATAACTCAACCTTGAAAAAAGGCAACCCAAACACTTACCACCTACTATCCCAGGATGAATGATTTTCAATACTTACCGGCTAAAATAGAAAATCTTCTCTCCAAAGGGGAGGGCAAACAGGATAAAATATGATTGACCAACACACTTTGGACATGGAAAAGCAGGAAATGTAACTGCTAAACTTAGTTGAAATGACATGAGCAAAACGAGAAAAGTGGTGGTCCATTCTTTATTAAGAGTCCTAAGTAATTATTATTATGATTAATAATGATAATGCTAATGATAACAATAGCATTTATATAGTACCTTATGTTTGCAAATAACTTGATAGGTATTATCTTATTTATTATGTATGATAAGCCTTCA
>NW_027185863.1:21531134-21571134 GCF_028583685.1 Petaurus breviceps papuanus | reverse complement strand
TTCTCAACCAAAACTTGATAAGGTTCCTTGAATTTGATCATAAAATTTCCCAAACAGTATTAACCTCTGCCAAGTTAAAATAATAATGATCAAGGGCTTACAATGACCTGTCTGTATAGAGATTGTATCCCCAAACCTCTACAGACTAATTTAGTGTAGTCTTTACTCTCAATGTCTGGTTTGAACTATGCTTGAATTCCCTTTCCTTTGGAACTCAAGGCAGAATCCAGCTCTCCTGAGCTGTACCTTATGTTGTCATGCACATGCCCTAAATCTATCTCTTCTCCTCTTGCTCTGTCTTTCTTACCAACCAAGTAGAATATAAGCATCTTGAAGATGGTGATGGTAGCATCTTTATTGTTGTATCCCTAAAGCCTAACATAATTTCTTGAATATATTTGGATACTTCAGTGGATCTATGATCTTGTTGATGTGGGAAATAACTTCTCATCCTGTATGCCTCTTATTCATGTTTGCTCTTAAATGCTCTACAGGGAGTATGCCAACCTTTCTGGGGGTTCCACCACTTTAACTTGTTACAAGCTGTGGTATTCCATGATTCATATCCATGTAGGATCACAGAGAAAACATTGGCATTAAAATCTGTGAATGTTTGTTTCAAGAAAAATAATCGGATCACTAATAACACTGGTCATTTTCCCAAATGCATTCCTCCTTGCTCTGCCTATCCATGCTTTTGAACCCTAGTCCTCATCCATCTACATTGTCTTTTCAACATGCTTGTACTGATCTACCAGCTCTCTGTTCAGTATATCCAATTCTATATCAAAGTCTAGACAATAAGTATCCTTAATCCAACTGCTTTTACATGTGAATAGTTAGACCAAACTCTATTGAATGAGATATGGGGGAGTCTAGAGTTATTATTAACTAATATTAATTATATTAAGTATAATAAACTCAATATATAGAAACTCCCTTCATATATTTTGTTTTGGGTAATGAAACATTAATGTCTTATTCATGGTCAAACAGTAAGTATGGGTCGAAGGTAGGACTCACAACCATGTTTTCCTTACTCCAAAGACAACCTCTTATCCACTGACTATATTATTATTGTTCTTAACATATGCTTAGAAAACACTATGGACTGAAAAACCATAAGGCAGTATTTTTTTCTGCTGTATCACATGCTTTTTGCACAGTCAAGAAACAATAAGCATAGTGTTATCTTAAATTATCTCCACTTTTCAGTCCTCAATGTAAAACTATTATTTACTATAGAATATTGTTTTCAAAAGTTTGCTTTTTGACTATTCACATGAAGATTTTGTAGACATGGAAAATAAAGGATAAAGGTCACTTATGATTGATATCTCATCAATGATCTTTCTTCAATAATAATTAATATATGTGATTTTTTCCTAAGCATTTTTACATCCTCCCCTCTTTCAGATATCTAGACAATCAATCCTGCAATGCTTGCAAACTTGTGCTGCCTCCAGTACCAACCTTCTCTCTGTATTCTTGGTCCATATCAATTATTCAATGCCATTTCAAATTCTTCATATAGAACACCAGAGTTTGTGATGTTAGATTCCAAATATGGCGGCTTCATCTATATATGTATATATTTATATATAATATATGGAGAGGGAAGGAGAGAGAGAAGGAGAGGAGGAGGGAGAGAGGGAGAGAGATAGAATCTATGTTTTCCTTTTTCTCTTTTTCTAAGAATTCCTCTACCAATAAGGATATTTACCTTCTCTACAACATAAAATCATATAGATTTGCCTTAGGACCTTAGAGGTAAAGTGAGTTTCCACAAGTCACAAAAGTCATATTTACCTACAGACAAAATATTATTCTACATTATTGAATATTATTTGTTCTTTCCCTGCATACTCATTAGCTAACCTCTTGTGAGACCTTTTTTTGTCATCCTCATAAATTTAGCATTTTACAACCAAGAGTTTTCTATCATCTGCAAACCAGACTGTCCATATGTTAACATTTCTACAGCTGAAAAAAATGCCCATTTGTACCTATCCTTTGTTTCCTTTTTCTAAAGCCCTTCCATATCTAAGAAATATCATTCCCCCAAATCCCAGGCTAACTCAATATTTTTTTTTCGGATAGTGCAAACATCAATTCCAATGAAAACCAGGTGAAAGCAGAATTGAAGTGAGAGGTGTGATGATTTTTTAAAATATTAAAACCTCATTATAGATAGTTTTACTTTCCCACATGGTACATGAAAAGCTAAATTCTAATGAATCAGTTTCAGAAAATAAAGCTGGGCCTATGGATGGCAGTCATTCTAGACCCCTCTCAAAATAGTAACAATAACATCACTACAACACTGCAAATTCATTTAAGAATACTGCTATCAATATAAAATCAATGAAACAGAATTCCTTTCTGTTATAAGTGTGGCCTAGATAGCTATAAATATGTCAAGTACTTTGGAGAAAAGAATTTTCTTTTGTTTCACAGGAAGCAGATTCCAAAGGAACAAGTATCAACCATGAACAATGCAAGGTTTTGGTTTGTTATCCAGAATTAAAACAAGATAACAAGATTTTGCTGAAGAAATTTAGTGTTCTTGGGGTGGCCAGGTGGCTCAGCGAGTAAGAGCACTGGCTCCAGTGTTGGGATGACCTGGGGATCAAATCCGGGCTCAGATACTTAGCACCACACCCAGAAATAACTGGCCATGTAACTTGAGTAAGTTACTTAACCCCGATTGCTTAAAAAAAAAAGAGAGAGAGAAATTTAGTGTTCTGAGACTATTAGAGAATCCTGGTAATTAGATAGAACTTCTTAAGTGTGAACTTCCTCAGCTACAGGAGAAATTAAAAAGTTAAATAAAGCAAAGACCTGAGTTTAAAAGAAATGAAACATCAAGTTGGTATAAAAGAACCTTTGAAATGTGTTCAAAAAGAAACCACTGCATGAAGTAGTAGTTTAAATATATATAAAACCTTTTAACTCTTTTTGAATTTTTAGCACTTAACAGAATATCTGGCACATAGTGGGTACTTAATAAATGTTTACTGATTGATTGATTTCAGTCAGCACAGAGAATTTCCAGAAAATTTGTTGCTTTTGATAAAGCAAATATAGCCTTGTAAGAACCCAATAATGCTTCCTGGGTTTGAATTGGATGTGATTTAATACAAAGAGGAAAGACTGAACCCAGATTCATTACCTTTTGCACCTAAACCTTCTCAAATATAAAGCTTCCTAAGATAAAAAATAAATAGTGGAGCTTAGAAATGCAATAGTAAGCCTATAAATCAACCAACTTAAGTAAAAATGTAGAAAGATCAATAAACCAGAGGCTGTGCATTGTCCACTATTTCTCTTAACATTTCAAGTAAAGCAATGCAGCGATCTAATTTTTGCTTTGCTTTTGCTATAGGGTCAACCTCATTCCACTTTTGACTCTACATGTCTTCAATGATTCTTTCACTATGATTCCCATAAATCAACAACCCTGTGTCCTTCCACTATCTGTTGGGCCACCTACAATTTTGATTCTTTTGAAATCATGCTATTCACAAATGCATACCATCAAGAGGAGAATATTGGGGTGGCCAGGTAACACAGCGAGTAAGAGCACCGGCTCCAGTGTTGGGATGACCTGGAGATGGAATCCGGGCTCAGACACTTAGCATCCACCCAGAAACACCTGGCCATGTAACCTTGAACAAGTTACTTAACGCCAGTTGCTCAGGGGCAGCCAAGTGGCTCAGCAAGTAAAGAGCACCAACTCCAGTGTCGGGATGACCTGGGCATCAAATCCGGGGTCAGATACTTAGCACCACACCCAGAAATAACTGGCCGTGTAACCTTGAGCAAGTTACTTAACCCCGACTGCTGTAAAAAAAAAAAAAAAAAAAGAGGAGAATATTAGTGTGAACAGAGTTATTGCAAAAGATACTAGCATGGAATTATTTTAAATATTGCAAAATTTCCTAGTTGTCATCCAATCTGCTCTCCTTCTCCTATTTAACTCTTTACACATAGGGTCAAAACTAATTATCTCCCTTTAAAAGTGTTCTTCATTTCAATTCAGTAAGCATATAGTAATTATATTCTCTATACAGAACACCATTCCAGGTGTTCAGGAAGACACAAAGTTAGAGAACATACTGTTCTTCATAAGTTTATATTCTGGGTAGGGATTTTGTCCTCAACACAAATTACTATAATACATGGTGAACATTGGTGAAAAACAATTCTGATTTTATGGCCCATCATGTTTTCAACATATAAAATTGATCTAAAGTTAGAAATGCTGGCTTTCGAATTGGATGCAGCATCTTGATTCAAGTTTGTTCTTTTAAGAAAGTACATAAGTATTACTAATGATTTTGCTCTATTATTTAGATCCATAAATATCAGAAATCTCATACACTTTGTTGTAACAATATAGGGAAGTCTGCTTATTGTTCAACACTGCATGAATTAACCACTTGAAAAAATCATTTCCACAATTTTGAGAAAATTAATGCTTGGAATTGTGCTTATGGCAATAGAAAGGTCAAGGACTTTTTACCATGACTTCATACTTCTTTGAAAAGCAACTACAAAGATAATTTATATTTCATATTTAAAGCTGATGGTAATAATCTCTTCAGATGAGTTCAAGGAGGAAAAAATGCAGTGTATTATGATATCCAATGGATAAAATTTAAATGATCATCTAGAAAACTGACATCTTTACCTCAGAATTTCTCATATATATAAAAGAGTGAAAGGATATAAATGACTTTAATTAAGTGTGCTACACCAAGTGACAGAAACTTCAGATCTACAAATCTTAAATTCATATCTTTGCATTTAATCTCAAGATTACATATAAGAAAAATGAACTGACAATATAAAACAAATTTGCTGTGATGATGGTAGGGAAATATTCTCTTTGAAGAGGGCATCTTAAGTCTCATAAGAAACTTCTACTGAAACAGCAGCTTTATCCAAGCTCTCAATTATATTGGCCAATGGAAGAATTATAAATTATGTCTTTTGTTTGTAATTCCCAGGGAAGTTTTCATACTTGCACTGAAGATAAAAATTAGTCATAAAATTATGCACATTTTTTCATAACTAAGAATTTAAACTACTATGAGTTTTGTTTTTTATATTAAAATTCTACCAATGAATAATTTGGGGGATTGATATCTTTATAGATTTCTACCCAACATATCAAATTGACAATTTTCTGTGAAAAACATATGTTAGATACATTACAAGGGTTGTAATGGCTACAATGTACATCAATCACCTTATATGGTCATGATCCTCTATGTTGTTCCTTCAATTGCACAAAAAACCTGCCTTCAAACATGTATTCCAAGCCTTTCTAGGGTGGCAGAACCTGAAACAGCTTGCACTGCACAGCCTTTGAGATACCCAGATCACTTGAATCCCATTATGAGACAGCAGAGTAGAATTTTTTCTTTCCCCCTAAAGCAAAGACTCCCAATGGCCCCTTTGAGATCTAAATCTACGATCCCTTTTAGGAGTTATAACACTCTCTTTGTTCATCTTGTTTCATTATAGTCATTATACCTGTTTCTCTAGATGCAAAAAGAGGAGGGAGCAAACAGCATATTATTTTAGATTAACACTCATTAAAAGATCAATTCAAACAACCAGTCAGTAAGTATTTATTTAACACTCCATGATATCATTGTTCCTCTTTCAAAATGAAGGACAAACAACAATATTTAGCTCCTACTCTGTGGTAGGCCCCATGGTGTGTACTTGAGTATATAGACATATATAATGCAGTCCCTGACTTTAAGATGTGTATATATAGGAGAAGATAACACATACACATAAAAAAGATGCAAAAGTATAAAAATTATATACAAAATATGTACAAGACAATTAAGGGGAGGGGTACTAACAGCTAGGATAATTAGGGAAGGTTAAATGTAGGAGGTGGTATTTACCCTTAACTTTCAGTAAACTTGGAAATTCTAAGAGGTGGTGAAAATCACATTCCAGACTTGAGATAGAATCTGTGCAAAGGCAGGGAAAGACATATTATAATTTGAAAGGAATAGCAAGTTTCCTAATTTGTACCAATGTGTGCATGAAGTAAAGTAATAATATAAGATAAGGCTGGAAAAGTATGTTGGAGTCAAGTTGTAAAGGGCTCGATATGCTAAACAAGGGCTTGTACATGATCCTAGATGTAATCAGTAATAATGTCAATAAACATTTATAAAGTACCTTGTGTGTATAAGATACAATATAGGAAAAATAGGTCCTGCATTCAAAATACTTTGAATTTAATTGGAGGAGGAGTTAGCATGAGCAGAAATAAAGATGAAATAACAAATGATATTTCAAGTCTTAGGAAAGGTTGAAAATGCTAGGAGAAACTTGAGAAGGAAAAGATGATCTTTAACTGGGACAGAGAGGGTATTAGGGAAGACATCAGGGAGGAGCCAGTTGCTGAGATGGACCTTGGATAAAGTGAGGAATGATAACAGGCAAAGACTGTGGGGGGGGAATTTAAGGTGTGGGTATCCATTCAGTTTGATTTTCCAAGATTAAGTGTGGTAAGGAGGTTAGAGAGCCAGCCTTAGACCTAAGAAGACCTAGATTCAAGTCCCACCTTTGACACCTACTGACTGAAACCCTGAGCAAATTTATTAACTTTTCAGTGCTAGGGACAATAGCCTAGGATTCTAAGGTGCAGAGAATGTGACATCCTATATTGGTAGAGGGAGCTTTTTTTTACCAAGGTTTTCCCTAGATTGGAAATCACAGGAGAAGTCCCTACTTATGTAATTTTTAAATTTTTTAAAATAATTTTATTAGTCATGAAGATTTCAAAGTCCAATAGATAACAAAGCAACAAGACTTATCAAGGCTGGAGAAGTCCAAGGGATAGGGAGGAGGGGAGGATAGAGGGAAGGGAAGAGAGGAGATAAGGGGAAAAAGAATGGGGGCCTTAGCAGAAGAGGTGATGCAAAAAATTAAAAGGTTTTCTATGAGTGAGAAGCAACTATTTCCCCTTGGAGGGCTACAAATAAAAGGACAATTTCCCCTTAACTAATATAGGGCAGTAGAGAAAGTGAGGTGACATCTTTCTTCCTCAAGAAAGTAATTTTTAGAATTATAAATCTAAAGGGGATGGAGCCAAGATGGCAGAGTAAAAGAATCATAAATTTAGAACTGTAATAGCTAATAACTAACATTTAATAGAGAGTTTAAGTTTTGCAAAGTCCTTTACCTACATTATCTCAGTTGAGCTCCACTCTAATCCTGGGAGGTACGTATAATTTTATTTTTCCGTATTTTATGCATGAGAAACTGAGGCAGACAGAGTTTAAGTGAGTTGATGAGGGTCATAAAGCTAATAATTGTCTGTGGTGGGTTCAAATTCAGGTCTTATGGATTCTGAGTCCAGCATTCTATTCACTAAACCATACACTTGTTGGAACAGACCTCAAGAATGATCTTATTCAACCCTCTCATTTACAGATGAGATAATTGAGTCTCACAGAGGTTAAGTAAGTTGTCCAAGGTAACGAAGGTAATAAGTGTCAGAATTAGGGTATGAATCCAGGTCGTCTGAAACCAGAGCCCAATTGACGGGCAGATTCCATGTTGCAGGGACAGCATCTGTCTGTCCAGAACCAGTTGCTTCAAATGACATAAGACATCTGCTTCTGGGTATACTTATAACAACAACCAAGCTTGACCAAATATTGTAGATCATTAGATTGACTCATTAATTTTGAAGAAGTTAAAGGATTAACTTTGATAGAGCAGCAAATTAATGTAAGCCCAAAAGATTTTCCAAGAGTCACACGTGAAAGGGAAGCCCATATCCAGTCTTAGCCCTGGGATTCTGTTCTTCTGTTACCATGTTTAAGTGGTTAGGACTCTCTGAGATTAAGTTCCATAAAGTCTGGAGCCCATATGAGATCCTCCCATGTATCTGGGAATAAAAGAGGGTGCTGAGGTGTGAGTACTGTTCTGACTCTTCTGTATTAACATTGTGGGAATAATATAATATAATATTAGACTTATCATTCTCAGGTCATAGAAGGAACACAGAAGGATATGAAAGTTTCAGGATAAAGCTTTCCTTTCTGTTAATACCCTGAGACATTGAAGAGGCAGGTTTTGACAAATTTTGCCAGATCAATCTAGTAACAGAAAGCTTCAAACCAGAAGTCAGAACCACTAAGATAATATATATATATAATATGTAGGGTAATATATCCATAAATTATTTTAATCTAGAAATCATAACATAGGACTTAATGGTCCAAACTTTAGCTGATTTTTCCACAAACTTGCCATGCTACCTCAACCAAATCTCTCACAGGCTTGATTCATCTTTATCTATAAAGGGAGTCGAAATCCAAGAAGCATTTCCCAGAATGTCTATGAAATGTGATAGCAGTCACATTTCTTTTTAACATATTTTTGAATAATTGTAATAGCACAATTTTCAAATAAAAAGTTGTATTTAAATCATTTCTTCACTTTGCAATGGCTCTCAAAATCTTTTCAGCTATAAAACTAAGAATTCTTCAAGATTCCCAGTAATACATTAGTTGATTAATCCATAAATATCCCAAGAATAACTTTCTTGAAGAAATTTTATGATGATTTCTTTTCAAAGGAAAAGTAGATATAAGAAGGCACTGTTCCATATTACTAGGAATAACTTAGAAGAAGTGGCACTAACAACATCAGTAAAGACATGATCCCATATATGAGTGGAAGAGGAGGCAGGCAGACCAGTCATGCAGTGAGAATGAACTCTTAGTTTGTCCTTCATGACTAGCACTTCATCCAAAAAGACTGACTGCCAGGAAGCATGGTGGATGAAATCTCTATTGGAGGAGCTGCTGTTCCAGTGGTGTAATGTAATGCCAAGCAAAGGCAACTTCCCAAGGTTCAAAATACCAGCATAGGTGCTCTCCATTTTATTCAGTGAAAAATTAAGAACAGAGAAGATCAAAATATGACATCATTCAAAATACAGCATTTACTAAGTGAGATTCAATAATCTCCAAGTTCTACCTGATTTAATCAAGTACTTCCCCACTCCAGGACATTACATTCATTTAATCAATAACAAAGTCCCTGTTCTAAATACTACTTCACCCCTAGGCTGTACCTTCATTTAGTCCATTAAAAAGCCCCTCTCCTCAAATGGAGATTAGTTTCCAATCATAAGTAAAGAACATTCATTTGTTCAATCATAGAACACAAAAAGGTCAAAAGTTCCCCACCCCTGGATCACAATTGAATCTACCCCAGAGTTACAACAAGTTTAAGCACAGCACTTAATAGCCAAATGGAAGTCTTTTCTTCATCTTGACACAGAGGCAAGTTCTCAGCAATCTTTGTTCCTGGGGAGAGAAAGCTTAGCAAGGCCAAAGATACATTGCCAGTCTCTTCATTAATTCATTTTCTGTCTGTAGAACAGTCCTAGGACCCCTGAAAACATTAGCAAAACCCTCTTCCAGGATTTCTGTAAATATACAACAAGAAAATCCTTCTTCAGGACTTCTATACCAACAGCAAGGTTCCAAGAATTCTGCAACAACAGTACTGGCCTTCACCAGTGGACAGTATTCACTTTCTGTCTGCAGAACAGTCTCT
Organism: Petaurus breviceps papuanus; assembly: GCF_028583685.1. Classification (NCBI taxonomy): domain Eukaryota; kingdom Metazoa; phylum Chordata; class Mammalia; order Diprotodontia; family Petauridae; genus Petaurus; species Petaurus breviceps. The sequence goes on along the minus strand of NW_027185863.1, from coordinate 21,561,522 downwards.
GGAGCTCTGAACCAACAGCAAGGTTGCAAGACTTCTGCAACAACAGGACTGTCTTTCACCAATGGACAAATCTGGCAAAACAACATCAAAACAGACAGACAAAGTACCAGCATAACAGCCATGTCTCCTCAGTCCTTGGCAGCTATGGGTGGCAGCTCTCAAAAGTCCTGGGCAATTCAAAGTGGCCCTCAGCAATCCTCTCAGTTTCTCTCTGCCTCCACCATGTTGCTTCCAAAAAGTTCTTCTGCCTCTCTCTTGTGTCTCTCCAAATCTACGTCACCAGTCCTCCCAGTTCAGCCCTCTCTTTTCACATCAACAAGTCCATTCCACAAGTGGGATTAACAAGCTCTGGGCTTTAACACAATCAAACCAAAAACCAAGCCAATACAGGGGAATCTTTAAATGACATTACTATTACAAGTGGTATCTAAAAGCTGTGGTGTGAAATAGGGAGGCTTCTTTATTTTCCCACACTTCCCTGCCCCTTAATAGGCTGAATACAAGCATATGGAGACTGTGGTGGGAGGAGTTTGCTGAATGGTTGGAGTAGAAAAGGTGTAGCAGAGCTGAGAGGAAGCTGGGTGTCAGAGCAGTTAGAATGGAGGGAGGAGAGATGATGTAGGCAAGGAGACAACTAGGCTTGTGAGTGTTTGTGGAAAGGCTTTGGGATGATGTTGCTCTCTGTGGTGTCATTGCATATAGATTTCTTTGTGGCTATGATAAATTCAGTTTTCTGATGTTCTATTTGGCTTTCTGGTGTCTGAATAAATGTTTTGCTGCTGTCTTTGATATAGAGTCTGTTATTTTTTGTGATTCAGAATTATGCTGGCATATTCATAGTTGCTGTCTGTGCTGTGAATATCATGTTGGTGCTACAAGGAGCCACTGTTTCAATGGTCTATAAAAGCTGAGGTGGGACATAAGGAGGCTGCTTTATTTCCCCACTCTTTGTTTCTTAAGGATTTCTAGACTGTAATATAGCAAATAGGAAGAAGTATTTTTCAATTCCTTCCCTCTTTTTACCACCCGAGGAACAGTATATGCTAAACCTCAAGTTCCTACTTTACTTTTTATGCTTATTTTTTTAAATAAGCCTATTGCCCTCATTCTACATGATTTAGGATAATTCATCTGGACCTCCATTAGGTTTGTTGGACACATTCTAGGTATTCCTTAGAAACATTTTGTTGATGACTCCATGTCTTATAGCTCAGTATTTTCCCTGATTCATCCTTAGTCATTAGTTACTACCTAGTTGCTAGATGACTGGTGATAGAGCCAAGGGGAAACGACCTCTTTGGGAAAGAGTGGCCTTTCTCTATTGTCTATAAAGGCAACAAGTCCCTTTTCATTTCACATAATTTTTCTTCCTTGGATTTCTTGAAATACAAAAATTGTAACTTCTAAGGGAAGCATATTTTGAGTGGCCTCTTCTGTCCTAAGAGGACAGTTCCTGGATCTCTAGTTCCTTGGTTTTTTTTTCTCCTTTTAGTTATATCTCTGAGCAAAAGTCAGAATCTAATCATGCTGAGAATGGATATTTCAAGTCTTGGGGGCAACTTGAATGGCAATGAATATTTCAAGCCTCATGGGTAACCTGAATTTGAGAATTCCCAAGTTTGCAAATTCTCATAAGGTCAAAAGTTCTTCAGCTTGAGAGGAACTAGGTTTTTAGTAGGAGAAATCCTATCCTAAGAGAACTGTATATTAGGACCATCTTGTAACTGCAAGACTAATGTCACTCCACAAGGAAGAGAATGAATGGGCTTTTCCAGTCCTCCATAATATTACAGCCCTCCCTCACTCAGATCAAGTCAACTTTGCAAGTCATGTCATCATCTCCCTGATGTCATGGACCTCTGCAAAAATGAAGGACAAACACATACACACACACACACACAGAACAATATTACTGTGAGTAGTTTAGAGAAAGCAGATGGGAGGGCAACATGGAGTGGTTTTGTCATTGTTTATTCGTTTTGTCTTACTTTGTTTTAGGTACCACAAAGCTGCCTTATTTTCTGGGGGCAAAGTGGGAGCAGGAAGTCTAAGGTATATGATGACATGTTTTTGCACTTTACATTTCTATGCATTGATGTCAAGATGGAAAAGTACCAGGAAGAAATATAACTTCACCAAATCTTTTGCACAAAGATCCAAAAACCAAACCAGACCAAATTCTGGTCAGAGAATCCAGGCAAAAGTCATTGAGGGGAGCAGGGACTTGGTTCAGCCTTCAGCCCAGAAAAGAAAGAAGGCTACAATGGAATAACGCAAGCAGGGGACCCAGACCAAAGGGAAGCCTGCAGGTCAGTCACTCTGAAGCTGCAGAGCCTCCCAATAGGCTAATCGTGGCAGTCTAACAAGCTAGCATCAGTCTGCTGAACTGTCCAACCAGAGACAAGCCAACAGACCCAAAACTGGGTCAGGAAATTGTAGATCTCAAGCCATGAGAACGGTGAGCAAAATTTCACCCTAGATCACATCACTGAAAGCGTGAAAGCTTTGGGAGCACTGAAAGCTTGCAAGCCCCTACCCTTGAATATCAGAAGGATATGAGGGTAGAAGCTCACACTGGACTTTGTTTCTTTAATTGTTCATAGATTCAGATGAATCATTTGTATTTTATATATTTTCTGCAGTGGAAGAAATAAAGACTATCCCACACTTAATAAGAATGTTATAAACTAAGTACTTACACAGGAGTGGACACTTACCATGAAGGAAACTTAAACATGAAACATTTTTGCTATTGTTCAGTCATTTCAGTCATACCTGACCCTCTTTGTGACCTCTTTTGGGGTTTTCTTGGCAAAGACACTTGAGTGGTTTGCTGTTTCCCTCTCCAGCTCATTTTACAGATCAGAAAACTGAGGCAAACAGAGTTAAGGGAAATTGCCAGGGTCACTCAGCTAGCAAGTGTCTGGGGTCAGATTTGAACTCAGGAAGATGAATCTTCCTAACTCCAGGCCCAGCACTCAATCTACTGCACCACCTAGCTGTCAAAATGTGAACCATACCTAAGTTTTAATCGTATTTATTATGAGGTTGGGGCAACAAGACAAAGAGAAACTGACCACTTTGAAGTCATCCCACAAGGCTGGACCTGGATCTTCATGAGTCCCAGAAGCTTTCCGAAGTTCTAGGTCACTGATGACCATTAAACTCTCAGATGTTTAATTTTTTAGACTGGAATAATTGAAATGGGCGTGGACAGTGACAAAGAAGGGAACAACAACAAAAAAAACCCTGCCAATTCAGGCATGAAAAATTATAAAGTGGTGTAGAGTGGAATACCTACCCTCTTTCTCAAAACTTAAAACATGTGTGACTAACAAATAATCCTCCCCCAAGATTTACAAGAGTAATTTGTTAACTGGGAATGCATGAGTCTTGAACACAAACTTGTTTTCATTCAATGTGAGTCACATAATACAAATTAATAACGTGTTGTAGACATATAATTCTGATGACTAAATACCGAGAATCCCTATAGGGATATAGTCTACCTAGTTCTAGTATCTTAAAGGAGCAGAGGAAGAATATGATGCTTTCAAAAATCTGACTAGTGCCTTCCAACTCTGACATGAGCTACAGACACATGCAGTCTATGCCACATTTTATCTTTATCATAAACATTAACCCAATCTTTGTGCCGTTAGGTGTCTAAAGGCATTTAGAAAACAACAAGACAACTTGATTGAGACTGGCATATTACCAGAAATACAGATGCTGAATGCAGTGAGCCCAACAGGGTTGGCAGATCTATGTATCTGGCTCATTAGCCAACCAGGAGAATATGAGCCCTTCACAGTCAGGACAAGGATCCATCAGATAGATGAATATTATCCAGTGGACTGTGATACACATAAACATAAGGACTGGGCTTATGATTTCATCAGTACAGTGAAATATGATTTCATCTGTACAATGAAAGCCCAGGTGAGAAAATTCCCTCTACCTATACATGTTGGCATCTTCACAACTTATATTCTGGAAGACTATGACTTTCCCAGCGTCACACAGGAAACAAAATGTCAGAGATGGATTTTGAATACGTCTTCCTGATTTGGGGCCAACCTTCTATTGATTATATGATGCTGCCGACTTTAACGGAGGTGTGGTAGAATTTTACTTAAAGAAAAGAGAGAGGAGAAAGAGAAGATATGAAATAGCTTTGGAGTTATTATATATCATGTACAATAAGTTATGGGCCAATCAGGAAATCCATTCCTCAAGCTTTTACTCCCATCAGAATACTAATAAGCTATTCAACTTCATACATAACTGCAGAATTCAGAATAATTTGAATCTATATGAGCAAAGGCAGGCAGGATTACATGTATATGATATGCAGCTGGAATTGATGTTAGGGAAGATTCAGTGCTTTTAAAAACTATTAATGGCAATACAATATCAAGAGAAAATTTTGGCATAACTGAAACTTATTTTGCTTATCTGAATCAGTTTATGCTCCTTCGTAGGTACTATGAGATAGATGTAAACAACTTCTTCCAGTGTGCTACGATTTATCATCTTGAGGCATCATTATCATAAGATTAAGAACAGTATATTAGGTTTCTTATAAATGAAAATGTCTTGCAGAAGAGCCATATTGAACTGCTGCCCCCACCTTCTTAGCAACCATAGCTACTGCAGTCCAGGGAAAGAAAGTTGTCCCCCTTTGACACTGTTGAATAGTGTGACATTGGAAACGAATATGATTCTGACAGTATAAATTATGTTAAAAAAAATTCATGACCCCCTCCCTTGCCAATACACCCTAATGAAACCATGGCATACTTCCATGTAGCTGAAACCTCTCAATTATGTTATTTCCCCTTTTAGAAGAGGGGTGGGGGACCCTTTGAAATCAGGAGTTGTCATAGATTTTCTATCCATATTCCCAATGCTTAACATAATTCTTTGTACATGGTAATCATTTAATAAATGCTTTTTTCATTCATTCATTCAAAAAGTACTAAATTCACCATTGGTTACAGTGAATCTGCCCTATTTTATTTTTCTTTACTTTGATTTGACTTTGTTTTCAATAAAAACATAAATGTGTTTATTCAGGAATTATCCTCAAAAGATTATACAGTATTTTTGCTCATTGCTCCAAACTCTCCCCCTTTGTTCTTGATGTTGAGCCTTTTGGGTCGTGTCTAACTCTTTGTGACCCTGTTTAGGGTTCTCTTGGCAAAGATACTGGAGTGGTTTACTCTTTCATTCTTGTAGCGGCAAGCACCCCAAGTGCGTCCTCAGGGTTTGCTGCCCATACAGGTTCTTGGATCTGCTTTGTTAAAGGAAAGCAACTCAAAATGGGTTAACAAGCTTACTTTAATCAGTCAGACATATATCGTTTACCTTGTTCAGGGGAAAAAGGTCAGCACCCCAAACTTCAAAATATACAGACAGAATTATCAAGACATTAACAGATCAAGTAGACAGCTTTCCAAACTGTCCAACCATTACATCCATACCCAGTCAACATCTGGGTTTCCACATCTGGGTTTTTCAAAGCCGGGGGACTCTCAACAACGGCTTCCCAGAATTCAGATCAAATCACAGAACACTTCTCAAAGTGAGTCGCAAAACAAAGCTACACATCAGGGCTTATATAGCCTTCTCCTGGCTCAGAGAATGTAACAACCTTATTGACTCACTGGCCAATCAAGAAGTATCTACTGAAAAACAAGCCTCCCTCCCCAGGCTTCAGGTGCATTTTAGCCTAGGGGCAGGGAAGATCTTCCAAATTTGCATTCCCATTGCAATTCTCTAGCTCATTTTATAGATGAGGACACTGAGGCAGAGTTAGTGACTTGTCCAGGGTCACACTGCTAGTAAATGTCTGAGGCTAAATTTGAACTCAGGAAGATGAGTCTTTCTGACTCCAGGCCCAGCACTCTATCCTAGGTACCCAAACTCCACCCATACCCCAGAGGTAGTAATGAGGAGAATAGCTAACATTCATATAGCAAGTACCATATTAAGCATTTTACATGTCTTTTGATCTTCCCAACAACCCTGGGAAGCAAGTGTTATTATTAACTCCATTTTACAGATGAGAAAACTGAGGCAAACAGAGGTTGTGATTTGCCTACAGTCATACAGTCAGTAAGTATGTGAAGTTAGATTTGAACTCAGGTCTTCCTGACTCCAGGCCAAGCACCCTGTGTGACCAAACTCACTCTATGGTTTAGAAAACTGTGATAACACATATAAGGAAGAAATGCCTTCAAAACTGGTCTTAGAACTTACTAACACAATGCAATAAAATATTCTCAGTACATGATTGTGAAATAAATTGAAGCAGGTCTTTGATCCTGGGGTTCAGAAATAGAAGGAGGCACAGGACAAGGCTGGGGGTAGACCTTGCTTAGAGTGAGGCTCTATGACTCTCTAATTACAAAGCATTGTCCAGCTGACATGAACCAAGGTCGTTAGAAGCAAGTCTAGGGCTGTATGAAACCACTTTGCACTCATTGTTGATATGAGGCAAATTTATTTTGGGACCTTATGTTCCCACCCTGGATTCTAGCTTTGTGAAGAATTGGGTGCAAAAGTTCAGCACATGTAATAACATTCTAGATAAGTCTTAAGGATTTTTTAACTACAGGGAGACAATATATTTTCACTTAATTTCATAGCCAAAGACAATGAAACATTGATTTCAGGATTAGAGGTAGGACAAACAGGTGAAAGGAGGGCTGCCCTACTCAACTTTTGTTCTTTAGAGCTAGGAACTGAATGGAAGTATTTGCATGTTGAATACACTTCAGATAAGCATCTGAAAGCTTTGAGGTGTGCTCTCAGTAGTGGGGGCTCTTGGTTCTCTGAAAACCTGGCCTGGAATGCCACCAGATTGTGTTCTTTTGTGACATTTTCTCTTGGAAATACTACATAAACTACGTTATATTACACCTTAACCTCCAGTATTGAGGGAAATTGTTGAGTTTTGCAGAATATCAACTAAAAGAAGATAAATGAAGAGGTTTTTTTTAATATGTATATTATTTAGACCTGTTTTGCACCTCATTATGCATAGGGTGGTTGTTAAGCTTTGTTTCAGCTTGTGGAGGAAAATAGGTTGAGGGTTAATTATATTTGAACTGCAGAGCCCAACCTTAAAACAATATTAAATTCCCATAGTCACAGAGGGGTCAGGAATTTGATTGTCTAACATACCTCAGAATTTATGGCCTTCATCTTTATGAATGAGATCATTCAAAGTAGCACTCAGAGAAGGAGTCTCAAGAATTATATTACAGCATCCTCTAATACTAGTGAGTTGACATTGCCCACAGAAGTCCAGGAAGTTTGTATGCCCGAAGGTATGGGAAAGTCTTTTTCAAGCAATGTCATCAAAATACTAAGATTTTTTTTAATTGAAAATATTGTTTTCTTTTTGTTTTTTTGTCATCACAGTACTGGGACTTTTCATGGCAATGGGATGGAACAGGCTGGTGGCAGAGGGTGGGGCAAGGCTGGGATCTGAATTATCAGTTACTAAGAAGAGCCAGCAGTTATGTCCACGGAGTGGAGCTAAGGCAAAAAATAGTAATTAGGTACCTCAGGTCTATAGAGGCAAATAAGTAGTCTGGAGAAAGGGCACAGTGTACCAGAAGCAATAATATAACTTAACACTGAACTCCCTGCCATCTGAGGTAGAAATTATTTATACACTTCCTGCCTAGAGTCAGAACTGGCCTCAAAGACTGAGATGGCTAGATCCCATAGGTTGAAGCAAATGGGTTTAAAGGGTTAAAGTCAGTAGGGACAGGGATACAGGATTTTCCTAACAGTTAAATGGAAATCATTTCAGGGGCTCTTAACCTTGTTCCCCTCCTCCAACCACCACATTTCACATTATGAAACCCATGGGTCTTGTTGCATGGGTAAAGCCACATAGTACTTACTGAATGAGATAAATTAATTCATGTTCATTATTTTTCCACACTGGATGTTGGTTCTCTCCCAAATTTCATGCAAAAGTTCTCATAATAATGTTTTTAAATGAATAAATTACATCAAATCAAAAAGAAAACAAATTATATCATAACACAGTGATCAAAATATTTTACAATATAAAAATCACATGACCTTAGGTTAAGAACCCATGATTTACAAAAACAAGAATGCCTAAATTATAAAAAAAAATACCTAATTTAGGTAAAAACACACAATTTTAATACATGTAAAACAAATTTTAAAATGGATAGGGAATCATACATGGTACAGAAATCTTTCAGGATGAGAAGGTGGGAAGGAGTAAGCTTAGAATCCATTCCTCCCCCTCTCTTTTCAACACCGTGCCATCTGGCTTTCAGCCTCATTATTCAACTAAAACTTCTATCTCCAAAGAGAGCAAGATTTCTTATTTGCTGAACCTAATGGCCTTTTCTCAATGCTCATCCTTCTTGACCTCTCTATAGCCTTTGAAATTGTCAATCACCTCTTTCTCTCTAGCTTTGCAGGACACTACTCTATCCTGTAGTGTCCTGGCTTTCTTCCTACCAATCTGACTTGTTTCTCAAGGGACTTTGGTCTCAGTCATGACACTTACAGTGAATGTCCCCCTACAGCTCTTTCCTGAGCCCTTTTCTCTTTTTCCTCCCTACTATTATTTTGGTTGGTGAATTCATCAGCTCCTGTGGATCTAATTATCATCTCTACATTGATGATTCTCAGATCTATTTATCCAGTCCTAACCTTTCTCCAAATGCGTCCCCAACTTCTGATTAGACATTTTGAACTGGATATTCCAAAGATATCTCAAATTCAGCATGTCTAAATCTGAACTCATTATATTTCCCTCCGAAAAGCTCCCCCCTTCAGAATTTCCCCATTACTATTGAGATCACCACCATCTTTCCACGCAGGCTTCCAAAATAGGCATCATACTCAACTCTCCATTCCTTCATTTCCTGCCCCCATCCAATCTGTTGCCAAGGCCTCCATAACATCTCTCCTTTGACATTGCTACTGTAGGCCTTCATTACCTAATAGTGTGCTATTATAGTAGCTTTTTGCTTTGTCTCCCTGTTTCAAGTCTCTCTCCCACTCTAGTCCATCCTCCATTCAGCTGTCAAAATGATTTTCCCAAATTGCAGGTATGCCTCTGACACCTCCCTATTCAATAAATTCCACTGGTTTCCTATCACTTCTAGAATCACACCTAAAATCCTGTTTGGCTTTTAAAACTCTTTATAATCTGATCTCTTCCTGCCTTTCTACTTTTCTTACATCTACTCCTCACCCCCACATACTCGGTGATGCAGTGACACTCACTTCCTTGCTATTCTTAGCATGAGAAAATCTACCTCCTAATAGTATTTTTTCTGGCTGTCTCTCATGCCTGACAATCTCTCCCTCTGCATCTCTCCTTTCTGGCTTTCCTGGTTTCATCCAAGTCCCTGCTAAAACCCCACCTTCTACAAGAATTCAATTCTTGAATTCACTTAATGCTAGCTCTTTCCCTAAATCAATTCTATCGAAAGCATCCTGTATGTATTTTATTCCTACAAAGTTGTTTACCTGTTCTCTCCCCCATTATACTGTAAGCTCCTTGATAACTAGGATTATTTCTTTTCTTTTTTTTTTTTTTATAAACCAGCACTTAAAACAGCCTGTCTGGCACAGAGGAGTTCTTGTAGAAAATGGTTGTACCTGTCTTCTTCCTCAGCTACATTGTAAGGGTTGGAATGCTTCATAATCTTGAATCTCCAGGATATAGAGGGTATGTCCAAGTATATTGGCCCAGGGGTGTCAAACTCAAATAGAAATGGATCACATATTGAATTCGAAAACCACAACTTAACATTTTCAATGTTACATTATAATTTTATTGATTTTGTTAAATATTTTCCAACTAAACTTTAATCTAGATCAGTTTACAGTCTGGTATCTACAAGGCCTCTGGGCCTGGAGTTTGAAGTCTCTGTCCTAGTCAATCCAACAGACTTCTTCTTGCAGGGGTAGAGGTGTCTAGGTCCTGCTCAGACCTAGTGAACAATAAAAATGTTCCCAATTGAGAGTTGCATTAGAGCTAAGTGGGGTGGGGTCATTTTCTTTAAGTTTTTGTTTTGTTTTATTTTGCATTTGAAAATATTAAAGCTCGAGTAAGAGCACCGGCTCCAGTGTTGGGATGACCTGGATCAAATCCGGGCTCAGATACTCAGCACCACACCCAGAAATAATAACTGGCCGTGTAACCTTGAGCAAGTTACTTAACCCCAATTGCTTAAAAAAAAATATTAAAGCACTATATGGAGTATACCAAAGAACTCCCTGTAGTTTTCAGCTTTAATGGCTGATGTATGCAATGTAAATGAGAGACCTTATTACTATAACAATAACTATAACAATTATTTTTTTCAAACTTATAGCATGATACATATAGCCATGTATCTTATCATGTACCGATAGCAGAATTCTATATACATATATATATACACATAATGTGTATATATATATATATAAAACATATACATACACATATATGAATATGTGTATGTATAAGTGTGAATATCTGTGTGTATACAAGCACTTGATTATCTTTTGCTAAATTAAACATTGTCCTTTGAGACTATGTATGTGTGAGTATAAAATTTATTTACATAAAATTTATTGAATTACAAAGTTTTCTTTTAATTGGAGTTAAGTGACTTGCCCAAGGTCACACAGCTAATTTTTGTGTTAAGTGTCTGAGGGCGGATTTGAACTCAGGTCCTCCTGATACCAGGGCTGGTGCTCTATTCACTGTGCCACATAGCCACCCAAATTACAAAGTTTTCTTACCATAAAACTAGATGAAAGTAAAATGAATTTGCTCTGATAACAAAGGAAATTTTAAAGTATCAATATTTCCAGAATGTCTTTTCTCCTTTCAATTTTTCTCAGCATGGTAGATCTTTTATATCTATAAGACTTTCTTAATAAGCTTCAAGTACTCATAAGGATTTTATTTCAATTAGCTTTGACACTCTGGTGACAAGTACTAAGATTCTCTTCATTTTACACTTACAGAGAATCACCAAGGAAATTTGTCTTGCTATCTAAAAGATACTACTGATCATCCAGGTACTTCTGTGTCTCACTTCGGCCTGGAGAGGAGGTCAAGGTAAGGCAGTGATATGGTGTAGTGTAGAGCGTGCTGGGCCAGAAGTCAGCAAAACATATTTTAATCTGACCTCAGACACTTACTAGTTGTATCATCTTGGGCAAGTCACTTCACCTTTGCCTCTGTTTCTTCAACTGTAAAAAGGGTATAATAACACAACTTCAGAGGGATTATGAAGATCAAATGAGATAATATTTCTATAGAACTTAGCACATTGCTTGGCACATAGTAGGTATTTCATAAATGATTGTTCTCTTCACTCACTTCAAGACTGTACTATCCAATGGTAGAATGGGCTGCCTTTAATTTAATTGATGCACAATTCAGTGGAAGTTTGATGACTATGTTTCCAGGATAATGGAGAAGGAGCCCTTGCTCGGATACAAGTCATACTACACAACCTTTGGGTACATTAAAAATCTGTAATACTAATTTTTTCCCATGACTTCATTTTAATATTATGGAAATCAATATTTTAGTCAAAAAAGTGAACAATAGTAAAAGTTTTAGACTCTGTGATAAATAGATAAATCTCGTTAGAAGCCTTAGGTCTCCATTTTTTTTTTTTTTAGATTTGAACTGAATCTATATTTTCATTGGGTAGAGAACTCCCAGTCAGGAAACCCTATCTGCCAATGCAGATGACCAGCAGCTCTGACACTTATGGTCTTAGAGAGTTGTCAGGAGGAACAGGAAGGTAACTAATTTGCCCAGCATCACATGGTCAGTATGCATGAGACATTTACAGTTTCCTGTACAATCACCTTTTTTTTTCTACTCTACTATGTTATGCAAGTACTTGTTTGTTTCTTAAATTCAGAAAAAAATAAATAGCATTTATGAGAGATTGGACTTATACTCTGATGATTCTGACATCAAGGTTCCCTCTTTATCCACTACCTATTACTGCCTGTCATTCACATCTGTAGAAGTGAAGAAATACTTGACTACTTCAAAGATATAATCATCAACACCAGCTCCAAGAGTACAAAGTGAATCATGATTTGACGTATAATACAATCACAAACATTGGTTCTGGCCTGTCAGTGGGTGATAGAGGGGCACTTCTTTCACAGTATCCCTATACCTTCCCACACTTTTCTCCTAGGTCACCTCTGTTGTCCTTATTGACTGGATGTCAGGCATTTCACTCTGTATTACTCAGCCCTGGTTAGCGTGGCTTACTTCTGCTTTCCAAATAATGGGTGGTCATGTCAGAGTTGGTGGCTATTGAATTCTCAACCATTACAGTGAAAGAAATATAGAATAGATCATGTTGTGTTTATCTATAAGCAGTCACACTAAAAGCCAGAGCAAGGAACATACCCCTAGAAGCTGTTGTTGAAGTGTCTTTCTGTGACTCTCAAAAACGCTAAATTCAACATGAAATGAATGTTGCCAAAACTCTTGCTGCTACCTCAGTCTAATCCTTCTCACCACTCCCCTTATTTATTTCTACCCTTTCAGGTCCACACCTTCTTACCTGGCACTCCCTCCTTTCCAAACGCCCTGCTTTCCTGTGTCTGTGAGGCATACTCCCTTCCACCTTCAAAGGCTATAGAATCCATATACAACCAAACCTAGCCCCATCAAGGAGAGGAATGACAACTCCCTGCCTTCTTCAATCTAATGAATGACTCACCTCTAAAATGGAAGAATTCACTCAGCACAAAGACCACAAATGATCACTTCTCCATGGAGTGTAAATAATGATTTGTTTCTCCACTCCTGGCCTTCACTGTTTGGTTTCTCAGCTGGATGTACAGTCATCATTTCATTTGCACATCCTTATACATGTTTGTCTGTGTCAATATTATTTGTTCTGGATTGAAGGTGCCTAGAAGGCAGGGATTGTCTATTTGTCTTGTTTGGTGGAACTCCCTGCCCTGACTTTATTAAGTAGCCACTTATCTTTGATCAAAGACATATTATTTTTACCATTATATTAGATGCACTCACATAAATGATTCAATGCCTCCTCATCGCTAGATTTCTCTTTTGTAAAATGTTGGATTTACTGGGGTGGGAGTAGATAAGCTGTGTACTTTTAGGTATGATCTACTGTGTGTTATATACTTAAGGACCCAGGCTGAGAATTAAGGAGGTATACTGGACCTGTCATTTTATTGTAACTCCTAGTTAAGAAAACTCCCTCTACCAATATAGGTCAGCACCTTTTCTACAACTCAGTTTTAGAGAATTGCCCAGAGCAGTGCTAGGATCAGTGATTTACTCAGGGTTAAATAGCCAGTGTGCATCAGAGACAGGGAATTATCATTTCTCTCCTTGGTTGCCTATAAATTCTATATTGTGTATAAATTCTATATCCTTTGAAGGGGGAAGAGGGTAGGCCTCACAGACACAGGAGAGAAGGTTTTTTTTTTTTTTTTTGCTTTTTGGAGGGCAATTGGGGTTAAGTGATTTCCCTAGGGTCACACGGCTACTTTTTGTGTTAAGTGTCTGAGGTCACATTTGAACTCAGGTCCTCCTGACTCCAGGACTGGTGCTCTACTCACTGCGCCAGTAGCTGTCCAAGAAGGTCTTCTTGTCTCTGAGACCTGGTATCTATTCATTTGTGCTAGGTCAAACAAACCACTCCATTTCCTTTAAGAAAAAAAAAAGGAAAACAAATGAAACCCTGTACTGAGGTAAAATATCTTTACTTAGGTGACTAGAAATCACAGTCTACTTGGTTGAACATGGAGTCTGGAAGACCTAAGTTTGATTCTTGTTTCAGACACTTACTATCAGACACTGAATACTTAACTCAGCATTAGTTTCCTTTTCTGTAAAATGGAGATAATAATACTACCTACCTGAGAGGTTTGCTGTGAGGATAAAACATGTAAAGTGCTTTGCAAATTTTAACATGCTCTGTAAATTCCAGATATTTGTTAGATATTTTTATACAGACATAAATCAAATTAGGACAATGATTTCTAAAATGCAGGGAACATGGAATTGGACTAATAAAAGTCACAAAAAGTACCATTAATTTAAAAAGTTGTTTTTCCTTGTTGAAATATTATGGAAAGGTGAGGACATTGTCTGCATCCACGTATCCCATCTTGCTTTAGGAGAGCAGGCACAAAAATGGGTGGCGCTGGCCAACACTTGTCTAATGCACGAGCCAGAGAATGATGAAGTGTTTCTCTTAATAATCCTCAGACAGAGATGGTCAAAGTAAGAATAATGGGTAATAAATATGTGAAGGGAGTTATATCCTTTCTTACTTTGTCACTGAAATTTAGATGATGGACCAGAACTTACTCTAGGTACTTGAATTCTGACATCTTTCAGTCCTTTATATCTCTATTTTCTGGATGAAAAAACTGAAACTGATAGTGGTTAGGCAATTTCCCCTGGGGCATATAGCTAGTGTGGGGGTGTGTGTGTGTGTGTGTGTGTGTGTGTGTGTGTGTGTGTGTGTGTGTGTGTGAGAGAGAGAGAGAGAGAGAGAGAGAGAGAGAGAGAGTGAGTGACAGAGACAGAGACAAAGAGAGAATGAGTGAGACAGAGAGACAGAGAGAGAGAGACAGAGAAAGACAGATAAAACATTTTAAGTGCTTACTATGTGCTGAAAATGTGCTAAGGACTAGGGATACAAAAAGCAAAAATAACAATCAAGACACACCCTGCCCTAAAAGAGATTTCATTTTATTGTAGAAGACAATACATTTAGAACTGGAAAGGGTAAAGGAAGGGACGTGTGCAATGACAAGGCTAGAAAGGTCTAGAAAGTGCCAGGAAGTCTCCAAAGCAGGCAAACTCAAGCCAAATATGACCTGTTAAAGTCTGCCATGGTGACAGGGGAGGGGTCCAGAAATGACAGTCCAAGCTAAGTGACTTGCCCAGGGTCACAAAGCTAGTAAGTATCTAAGGTAGAAATTGAACTGAGGTCTTCTTGACTCCAGGTTCAGCACTCTGTACCAACAGATTAAGCAGTCCCTGACCTCAAGGGGCTTGCTTTTAATTAAAGGGACAAAACACACATAGGATAGTTGTAGCTAGGGAAGATTATTTCAGGCAGAGAAACCAGAGATGGTTTAGATTGTATTCACAGAGCAAATGAGTGACATGTCCTTTCTGGGAGTAATAGGATTGAATTGAGAACCTACATGTATAGATGGTGCCTCCCCCAGTAGGATGTAAGCACTTATAGAACAGGGTTTCACTTTGTTTCTTTATATTTGTAGAGCTTAGCAAGGTGTTGACACATTAGAAGACTCAATAAATCCTTTATTGATTAGACAAATGAGGTAATATTGAAATATGTTTACTACTGTCCCTTAAATTTTTCTTTTTTCTCCTTTTTTTGGAGATGAGAAGGCAAGGCAATTGGGGTTAAGTGACTTGCCCAATGTTACACAGCTACTAAAGTGTCAAGTGTCTGAGGCTGAATTTGAACTAAGGTCCTCCTGACTTCAGGGCCTGTGCTCTATTCACTGTGCCATCTAGCTGCCCCTCTCACTAAATTTTTCTTTCCTGGACATGTGATTTTTGAATGCCTCACCTTCAGGTTGGTCTTATCCTCACCTCAACCAAACACCTTACCCTGTATTATCTGTTATTTCAGAATCACTTAAACATTCTTTATCCTTAGCCTAGGTTAGTATCATCACTGGCTATCTAACTCCTAGTGAAAACTATACCTAACAGAAGGATAACACATTGTTGGTATTCAGTAAATGCTAAATTATAATGACAAAAACACAAGTTATTTTGGAAAATAAAATAGCTAATCTAATTTCCCATCTGGTGTCCGGAACATTAACCAGAAGCATTCCCCTTTGAAATGCAAAATATCTTTAAGAGTGACCAGAATTGTTTTCAGCTTGATCGTATTACATTTTTAAAATTTTTTTCAGTCGCCTTTTTTTCCTTCTAGTTCTTTCTATTCCTAATTAATCTAAGATTTATGGTTTGCCAAAATATACTCGTTCAGCTGCCTTGCTTCTCTCTTATCTAAGAGGCTACATCACTCATGGTTTAGTGCCATTCGCCGAGGGAAACTCAAGGTACCAGACAAACATTAGTACCAGGTTTTGTGGAATGTTGTGTTTGGGTTGGGAATAATGAGTGTGTGCTCTGCCATCTCCATGTGGAAATTAGTGCACTGCTGAAATCGTTCTTTGCCCACAGAAAACTAACTTGAGATTAACAAAAGTGGAGAATGAGAATAACCAAATGAAAAATGGACAAGTTAAAACCTAACTGACTTATTGCCAATAGAAATAGACAGCAAATTAAATAATCTGAGGCCAACAGGATCTCAGAACTGGTGCTAAGAGATCTTGGAAATCATCTAAATTCAGTCCCTTTGCTTTATAGATAAGAAAACCGAGTCCTGGGGAGGTAAAGCTCAGGGCCCACAGGCATGTAGGAAGTGGCAGAGACAAAATTCGAGCCCATTTCCTCTGAGTCCAGATCCAGAGCTCTTTTCCACCTGTACCACACATCTCTCCAAAATGACAATAATGGGACCCGGAAGAGAGGATAGGGTGGAGGGTGGAACAGGGAACAAATGGTAATACTAAATATTAAACATTTAGAGGGAGAGACAAGGAAGAAAATCATGCAAAATAGAAGAAGATTATTGGGAAGCATGGGCAGCTAAATGGCACAGTGAATCCAGTGTCAGGCCTGCAGCCAGGTCTGAGTTCAAATCCAGTCAGACACTTACTAGCTCTGTGACCTTGGACAAGTCTCTTAATCCTGCATGCCTCAGTTTTCTTATCTGTAAAACAAACTGGAGAAGAAAATGGCCAACCCTTACAGTATCTTTGCCAAGAAAATCCCAAATGGGGTCAATGAGAGTTGGACATGGCCGAAATGACTGAACAACAGTAACACTGGGAAACAGCCAAAAAGTGCCAAGAGGAGAAATAGAAAGAATGAGGTCGAAAAACAGAGCAAGCAATAATTATTAGAAATCAGACCTCACCTACTTATGGGAAGCTTCTGTTAGTCACCTATATGACTGTGAGCATCATTATATAAATCTTTATTTGCTTCTGCAGAAAAAAGGATCCCTTCCAGACAGGGAACCTAGACAGATCATCTCCTTTCCAGTGGTAATAGGAATGGAGGCTTCTTATTAACTAAAAAGTCTTACTTTCAACTAGTAAACACAAAGAATAATGTGATAATATTAACCTTTTATAAAAATTAGAGATGACCCATTAGAAACACTCCCTGTTTATTAGAAATAGATTTTAAAATTAATTTGCTAGACACTTTAATGAAATATTTGACACAAGGGAAAGAAACAGATGGAAACTGTAATTTCTGAAGGTCATTGTCATCATCTGCTCGGTAATTGTGGCTGTTTTGGGTCACTGCTGCAGTAGGATATTTCTCTAGAGATGTAGCCACCAAAGGCAGAGCTCACTTCCAATTAGGATGCTAATACAATATCTTCAATTCACAAAAACAAGGTAAGGGGATTCCTTGATTATAAAAGACACTAATTTAGAAATAAAAGGTACAATGAAGCATAACTCATTTATTCTGTTTATTTAATTCAATTCAACTCAACAACTTCCATCTATGACGTATGCATTTTTGTATGTACTTTTTTTTTCCATGTTGTCTTTCCCATTAGAATAGAAGCTCCTTGATGGCAGGGGCTATTCTTGCCTTTCTTAATACCCTTGCTGTTTAGCACAGTGTTTGGCACAGTGGAAAGGATTTCATAAATGCTTGTTGACTAACTAACACACTTTTGTTCAACTATTGTTGAACAATAATATTCAGTATTACCATTTGTTCCCTGTTCCACCCTCCACCCCATCCTCTCTTCCGGGTCCCATTATTGTCATTTTGGAGAGATGTGTGGTACAGGGGGAAAGGAACTCTGGATCTGGACTCAGAGGAAATGGGCTCGAACTTTGTCTCTGCCACTTCCTACACGCCCGTGGGCCATGAGCTTTACCTCCCCAGGACTCAGTTTTCTCATCAACAAAGCAAAGGGACTGAATTTAGATGATTTCCAACTTTTTGTTCAACACTCTTATGTTCATTGTGTTGAACCTAGAGAATCAAAAGTGAAATGAAAACCCTTGTCCTCATGGAATTTTCCTTCAGCTAGATGTAGCCTCATAAAGTAGTTGTTTTGGATGCAGTAAAGCTTGATCTGGTTGACAAATTGAGCATAGAGTGAATAGTGTTCATGCTTTGCAGGTGGATTTGGCTAGACTGGACTAGACAACCCCTAACGTATTTTCCAACTTTAAGGGATGCTTTGATTCTCTAATAAAGGGACATTGTAGCAGCAAGGATGATGTTAAACTAATACAAAACTAAAAATATATCTTGTCTAGGACCTAGAAGATATACTTAATAACCCAGACATGAGAAGACTCCAGTAAAGGCAAGAGGAAAAATAAAGTGGTTAGTGATTCACTGCTCAGAGTTTCTGAGGCAGTTATTTTTCATAACTTGGTAACAAATTTTTTAAAAAGATAGATCCAAGAAATGACAAAAGATCTTCCAACACTTCTTGAAAATGAATGACTACTATTCACTTCTGGTGAATCATGCAGGCACAGAAAGGGAGAATTCCAGATAGTACTGGCTTAAGATTGTGAAATTGTGTGGAATGGGGTAGGGATGAGAGAACGCCTGGAGAACATATGAGCACAGGTTGTGTTTCCCTCACACAGAAGGTTCTATTAGGGCCTACTTGTACCCCCACAATGCAAAGTAATTCCTTCTTCCTCAAGGGCTTGATTGTGAAAGCAAATGTTACTCTCTCGCAAAATGTGAAACCAAAAATGAACAGTTTACAATGGTAAACTAAAGCTGCCCAGCTGTTTGCAAACCAATGTTAAAATCTTCCCTTGTTCAAACCCCCCTGATGTCTTGATCCCTTGCTATTCAAATTTTCCCAGTCTGCCGATCACACAAACAGTCTGGCTTCCAATTTCATCTTTCAAATGAAGCCCTTCAATGTGTGTTCAAGAATGAAGAGCAACTAACAACCACAACAAACAATTCTTTCCAACATTACCAATGACCTATTAATTGCCAAATCTCATGAATTTTTCTTTGGAAAATTAAAATTTACTTATTTAATTAAAAAAAAGTTTTACCTCATCTCCTACCACAAAAAAGGGGGGAAGAGAAAATGAAAGAAAAAAAGAAAAGAATTATCTAAATCCTCATAATAACTATACAAACAAAACTCATTTTCATATTGGCCATATTCAAAAGACACATACTTCAGATTGTACCCTTAGTCCATCGTTTCTCCATCAGGGAGTGGGCCGTTAATTTCCTTATAATTCTATGCAGAAATTTTTCAGAGTTGTCTTTACAGTGTTATGGTTATTGTTTAAATAGTCCTCCTTATTCTGCTCACTTCATTTTAAATTAGTTCATACAAGTCTTCTCAGGTTCCTCTGAAGCTGTTTACAAAAATAGGTACCACGCTACTTAAGTCTCTGCCACCATACATGCAAATATGCTATCTGTCTCTGTCTCTGTCTTTGTCTCTCTCTCTCTCTCTCCCTCTGTCCCTTTTCTGTCTCTCTATATGTGTATATATGCATGTACATACATATATATTATATATATATAAAATATGTACACATATTATAGACCTACTAGTAGTCTCACTGGTTCAAGGACTATAGAATTTATCAACTTTTTGGACATTGTTCCAAATTATTTTCTAGAATGACTGGACTAATACAGAAATCCCTTCAGATTTTGCCTTCTTTTTTTGTCAGCTTTGTTGATCTAAGGAGTATAAGATAAAGCCTTAGAAATGCCTTAATTCGTGTTTTTAATAATTATTCATTATTTGGAACATTTTATTTTTTCTATAAGACTATGATAGCTTCAGAGGATTTCTTCCTCTGAAAATTTTGATAATATCCTTTAGCCATTTATTGATTGCTAATAACTCTTAATCTTATAAATGTGAATCAGTAACCTTTCTATCTTGGAAATGAGATTTGTTAGAGAAACCACAAAAGGTCTTTTTCTTAGTCTTTATCTTTTTCACATTACAAACTCTGACACTGTTGATCACTCTTTTCCTCTGAATTTACTCTCCTCGATAGATTTCCATGACATTCGTCACTCTCTTGGTTGCCCTTAGGCCTCTTTGACCAGTGTTTCTCAGTTTGTTTTCCTGAATCTTCCCCTAGGATACAACCACTGTGAATTCCCCAAAGGCTCTGGCCTAAAACTTCTTCTCTTTCCCTACTATTTCACCTGGTGATTTCATCAAATCCCATAAGGTCAATTATTACTGCTATGTAAATGATCCTCAGATTTTTCCAGTCCTTACCTCTCTGCTGACCTCCTGTCTCACATCACCAACTGGCTATTCAACATCTCAAACTGATCACATAGAAATTTCAGTCTCATGCCTAAACAAAACTCAGTATCTTTTTTTTTTTGGAGGGCAATTGGGTTTAAGTAACTTGCCCAAGGTTACATGGCTAGTATTTTTGTGTGGGTGTTAAGTGTCTGAGGCCGGAACCCAACTCAGGTCCTCCTGACTCCAGGGCCAACGCTCTACTCACTGCACCATCTAGCCACCCCTCAAAAATCAGTATCTTTCCCCTCAAGCTTTGCCCTTTTCCCCAGCTTCCCTGTTACTCTCAAAAGAACCACCATCTTCCCTGTCACCCAGGCTTAAAATATAGATGTCATGTTTTACTCTGCAATTACAATCACTCCATTTTTCAAATCCAATGCCAAGATTTTTTCTTTCTATCTCTTGTATACATCCCCTTCTTGTACACAATATCTCTTGTATACATCACCTTCTCTCCACTCATATTACTATCACCCAGGTTCTGTTCATCCCTACTTCACACCTGGACTGTTTATTTCAACAGCCTTCTGACTAGTCTTTCTACCTCAAGCCTCTCCCCATCCCAGTCTAATCCCAACTTAACTGCCAATGTGACTGTGTCACCCCTTCTCCCCACTCAATAAACTCTAATGGCTCCCTAGTACCTCCAGGATCATTTATAAAATCTTCTGTTTGATTTTTTAAAGTCCTTATCACCTTGGGCTCTTCCTGTCTTCATAATCTTCTTATGCTAATATTCAGCAACACTGAATTTCTTGCTGTTCCTTCCATAAGATATGCTATTTCTTGACTCTGGACCTTTTTCACTCACTATCTACCATGACTGGATCCCTTGGCTACCTCACTTCCACTTCATGACTTTCCTGGCTTCCTTAAAGGCTCAGCTCAAAGCCCACCTTCGACAAGAGGCTTTTCTGGGTTTCTGTCACATCCTCACTTGTAACATATGGAGCTAGTTGTTGGTATTATGTCCTCTTTTAGAATGTAAGCTCCTAAAGAGTAGGAGTTGTGTTTTTGTCTTTCTTTGTAGGACTAGCATTTAGTACCATGCCTTTAGTACAATAGTCAATCAATCAATAAACATATATTAGGCACCTAATGTTGGCTGATTGACTTAAATAAAGGTGTAAATAAAAATCTTATCAAATTTGGAATTGACTCAAAGCTGAAGGACATAGACAATATACCGGATAAAAAAATGAGGAACTCAAAATAATTTGATGGGCTAGAATAAAATAAGCTTAAACTCAATAGTGTAAAGTACTAAACAGATAAGATAAAATATATAAAAAATATATAAAAATAAATTTCTCAAGTATACATTGGAGGAGGCATGGTTAGACAGCAGTTTGTCTAAAATAGATTTAGAAATTTTACTTATTGGCAGCTAGGTGGCACAGTGAATAGAGCACCAGCCCTGGAGACAGGAGGACCTGAGATCAAATCCAGCTTCAGACACTTAATATTTAACTAGCCAGGTGACCTTGGGCACGTCACTTAACCCCAATTGCCCTCCGGGGAAAAAAAAACCAAAAAGAAATTTTACTTGCCTGCAAGCTCACTATAAGTCAATGTTTTGGCACATTAAGAAAGGCATCACTTCAAGGATTCAGGTGATAATCTCTCTGTACTTTGCCTGAGTCAGAAGACATTAGGATCATTGTGTTAAATTCTGGGCACCACAGTTTAAGAAAGATATTGAGAAGGTAAAAATTTTCCAGAGGAAAACAGTTACTCTTGAACACAAGTGATATAAAGATCAGTTGAAGGAATAGGAGACATTTAACCTGAAGAAGAGGTGGAGTGAGAAGGAGGGTTCAATGATGGCTGTGTTAAAGTATTTGAAGGGCTGCCATGTGAAAGAGAGATTAGATTTATTCTTTGTAATCCCATAGGGCAATATCAGGAAAAATGAGTGGAAGTTTCAGAGGCAAATTTAGTTGTTATAGTAAAAGAAATTTCTCAGTAATTAGAGCTATCCAGAAGTGGAGTGGATGACCATGAGAAGTGGTCAGCTTTCCGTTTTCCTACTTGGAAGTCTTCAAGGAAAGTCTGGATGACAACTTTTCATATATGTGATATTTGAGATTCCTTTTCAGTACAGGGCTGACTAGATGGTCACTAAGGACATTTTCACTTTTTTTGTTCAGTCTTTTTTAGTCATGTCCAACTTTTCATGACCCCATTTGGGGTTTTCTTGGCAAATTTACTGGAGTGGTTTGCCATTTCCTTCTCCAGTTCATTTTATAGATGAGGAAATTAAGGCAAGTGGGGGTAAGTGATTTACCCAAAGTCACACACCTAGTAAGTATCTGAGATCAGATTTGAACACAGAAAGAGGTTTCTTGACTATGGGCCCAGCACTCTATCTAATTCACTCTGCCCCCTAGTTGCCTGTTCTATGAAAAATTTTTATACCTCTTAATTTTGAATATGGATATCACACAACAAACCCTGACTTCTTAGAAAAGTTATTCTTAAATGTCTTGTGTGTGTCATAGACCCTGTTGGCAGTCTGGTGAAGACTATGGACCTCTTCTCAAAGCGTTTTTTATTTTATTAGTTTTTTTTAATATACAAAATCAAATATATTGAATTGCAAAGGAAATCAGTTATATTGAAATAGTTATCAAAATATTAAAAGTTCCATGTTCATGTAACCTCTAAAATATATTCACAGACTTCATTGGATATGGGTGGACCCCACTTAAGAACCCCCATTTTAGAAAATAAGAATAAACTTTATTTTAAAATGTACATGTTAAAAAATTGTTTAATGTGTAATTGGGAAAAATAAAATATTATGTACAAAATTTTAAAATGAGGTGACAAAAAAAAAGAAAAGCAAAAATCAAAGGAAGAAGACTAACTTAAAATGTCATAGAGTTGTCTGACTAAGAGATGATACTCACATGGCAAAAAAAGAGATGTACATTAGTGTACATGGCCATTGTGTAGGTTAGTTTTTTTGACGGTTTACTTAGTACAGAGGTTTGGGGGTTCTATAAATGGTAAGGGATTAGAGAAGAAGAGAGGGACAGCTAGGTCTAAATTTTTTAAAATAATGAATCATTTGAAATGGTCACATATACACATAACAGTATTCAAAGCTATAATTATGTAAAATGTGGTCCTTGGTTACAGCACCAAAGGAAACAGGCAGTGCAAATTCAAATAATGTGGCCACTTCTTGGAGATTCATTATTGGCATTAATCAGGTCCTAGCTGCATTAGCAATATTGATGTAGAATACAAGAATGATGATCAAAACATTTTTTAAATGAAAAGAAAAAAATGAGAGCATTCAGAAGGTACAGAAAAACAAGACAGCTTTGAAAATAACATATTAAAAACATATGTTTAAAAAACTAGCAGTATGAAATGGAGATTCAGTTTTACATACAATCCTCATTTGTGTAATATAGGGAAATGTTCTTTTGTGTATATATGTGTGTGTGTGTGTATATATCAGACAGAAAGAGAAAATGAGAGAGAATTTACATTTACAATAAAACACAAAGTGGAGTTTGAGAGAATAGATCTGTCTAGAATATGACATATCAACACTGAATAGAAGAGTTAATATAAATACTTCAATGTGAATAGGAATGGTAATACTTTTCAAAAAGAACAATTTCAGATCCATTTGTTGCCTGCTCCCAATATGTGTGTGAGTGTGTATGTGTGTGAGTGTGTGTGTGTGTGTGTGTGTGTGTGTGTGTGTAAATTTTCTTTCCTCAGTATCCTGGTGGTCTGAGATGTTCTCTAGGTGGCTCCTAAGCTAGTGTGTTGCAATATTAATGTTTCTAATATGATATCTTTACTTCTGTTTCTGGCATGAATTAATCACTTCCTTATGCTTGTTAATACAAACCAGACACTGTCTCATTAGTTTCTCATCAAAAGGAGCATCATTTTCATGAATTCAGAAGGAGATTTGTGTTTGTTAATTTGTCTTTGGCAGAAAAAGAAAAGAGAGAGAGAATGGAATATAGACAGTCAATGGGATCTTTGACCCTTTTGAAGTAGCATTCCAATAAGTGCTTTTGGAACCTCTAACCCCAATGAATGGTGACCAGAATGCCAGGGAAAAAGCTTCTGTAAGAAGATTAGAAGCATAAGCTTTCCACTGGAGATCTGATTATGAAGGGCTTAGGAGTTCTTTCTAATACTGTTTTGCTAGGAGGACCAAATTTTAAACTTATATCATTGAATTTAATAATCATTCTTTAAGCTAAGGGCTAAGAAATGAATGTAAATCCAGAAAGGGAGACTGAGAGGGAACAGTTAAAGAGGTAGGGGAAGAACCAGGGGGAGAGCAGGGTCAATAAGGGCAAAGGAATTGATCAAAAGTCGCCACAAACTCAATTGGGTTGAGGATTGAGAAAGAGATCTAGTTGTTAAGGGACTATTGGTAACCTTGGATAGAGCAATTTCTGTTGAATTGGGAGGGGCAAAAAGTCAGCTCTTAAGAAGAGTAAAAAGCAGATAGGGGGTCAGGAACAGGATCAAGAGATTGGCCTTTACAAGAATTTCAACTTCATCCTTCAAAACTGCAGCAAAAGAAAACAGAATGGAGAATAATGTTAAATGACCTTCAAATGATCTCACTATCTTCAGAAAACAACTGACAAGGAGGGGAAAGGAAGTGGTGGACACTATATTGAGAGGGTGCGAAGGGGGTGAGAAGATGTTTTTTTTTTATTTTTATTACATTTGCACTTGTTTTTAAAACTGCCTTGTCCTATCTTTCTGTTCAAAAATTCAACTTAAAGTCACTGCTCAGAAATTCAACTTAAAGTCTATCTTTTGCAAGAGGCCCTCCCTCTAGTGCTAATGCCTTCCCTCTTAGATTACCTTCAATTTACCCCATAGAAGATACCTCCTTTACATATAGTTCAGCAACTTGTTTTCCTCACTAGAATGTGAGCTTCTGGAGAACAGGGACTGCTTTTTGTTTATTTGTTTTGTTTTATATTTGTTTTTGTTCTTGTTTTATGGGAGGGGTGGTTTTTGCTTGTTCTTTTGCCTTTTTTTCCCTTTTCCCTGTATTCTCATCACTTAGTACAGGGCTGTCATATTGTGAGCCATTGATAAATGTGAATTGACAGTTAACTGACTCCTTATGCTTTAATCTTCCTTTACATTTTTCTTTTTCAATACTCTCATATAGGAGAACAAGTTTGGGGGAATGGAAATATAAGAACTGCTCTGAAGCCCCAAATTTGAATCCTAATTTAGATAGTACTAGCTGTGCAGTCTTGGGCAAGACATTTATCCTCCCTGAACCTCAGTTTCTTCATCTGTGAAATGAGAATAATATTTGCACTAAATAGCTCATAGAACACTTATTTCATCTTTATAAACATTTAATGTTAGAGACTTTTGCTTCCTCTATATCACAAGGGTTCTTAATCTAAAATCCACAGACCCTCTACTTCTCAAGGAATCTGTACAGAGATTTCAGGGGCCCAGGACCTTGGTAATTTTGTTATTCTAATAATTATTTCAATATAATTGATTCTTTAGCAATCCTAAGTATTTCATTTTATTTATTTCAAACCAATATTCTATAGAAGAAATACATATGGTTTCACCAACCTTTCAAAGGGGTCCATGACAAACAAAAAGATTCAGAGCTCCTTCTCTAGAGAGTCAATGTTGACAATTTTGAATGTGTTTTCAGATCTCCACACTGGAAGAGAAAAAAAAAAAAACTGGCATAGTAAATGTAGAACTGACCTCAAAGCCAGAAGAACTGGCTTCAAGTCTTGCCTCTGACACAAATTGGTTGTGTGACCCTGTAGGGTCACTTAACTTTTGAATGGACTAAAAAGCTCTCTAAGCCTATAAATTGCAGAGTACCCAGCTGCTTTAGCAGAGGGAGATACCTCCCCTGGGAGTTCCCTAACCTAATGAAAATTACAAGTCCAGTTGCTCCCTGAGGTTATAGAAATACATTATTTCCTTGTACTTTTCTCAGAACCTTTTATATTAGTTCCCTTATTCTGTCATTATTTGCATTATTCATACCATTAAAGCCACTCCCATTTTGTATAAATTCTGGTCCCACTATTAACACCATAATCCCTTGAACTGCCCACAAAATTGCTACCACAAACAATGAATTAAAGGGCTGCTAAGTATTTGCAAAGCTCCATTAAATTTAATTGTCTGAGATTCTTTGAATTCCAATGACCCTGGGCTGATTAACTTTGTAGAGTTGGTATACAATTCTTAAAAAAAAATAGGCACTCCATTTACTTAGTTTTGATATAAGATTGACCATTACACACACACACACACACACACACACACACAACCCTGTGATGTCAGGCCATAAGGATAGTTTTTTTTTTTTTCCTGAAATAATTAGCTGCTCTTTCTCATTCCCTAAGATTTCCCCACTGAAGAAAAACTATAAAAAGTTTAGGTAGTTCCATAGTCCCCTGATCAAATGCCTGATTGCCATCTGAAGGGCTAGGGAGAGCTAGACACTGCTAGTGAAATACATGAAATTAATCATTTTGAAGAATATCCCTGAGTTTTTTTAGGTGTAAAAAGGCAAGATCTCCCTTTCTTAGCCATACCACTGTGACTACACTGGGCTACCTCCACTGCTTCACCTCTCACTCCTTAATCTCTTGTATTCTGACTTCCCGATCCATACTCAGAGTAAATTGTGCTCTCTACCTGTGTCTTATGTGGTGAATGCTTTCTTAATCCTCAACCCATTTCATTTCTCTGAAGCTTTGGAGTGCTTGCCCTGTCCTGGATCTGCTCTCCTCCTGGTGCTTTGTCTACCCAACTGGCTTTTCTTCCTCAGTCCTCTTTTCTGTATTATTCCCCATCTTCTGCCCCCAGTCATAATTATTCCCTAAGGATAAATCACAACCTCTTCTTCAGCATGTAAAGCCCTCCATAATCTAGCACAGACCTCTCTCTCCAAACTCATCTTACTCAGTAAGCCCCCATACACCCTCTGTGGAGCATTACTATATAGCCTCTACATTCCAAATAAATTTTTCAGTGATCCATTCTCTATACTCAACATTACATCTCCCACCTCTATATGACTCCCAATGCCTTGAATGTACCCACTCCTCACTTTTGCCTCTAAGAATCTATCAATTCATTCCTAACTTAGGCAAGTTAACAGGAAGCCTTACCTTCTCCTCCATTGGTTTGAGTAATCTCCTTTCTCAAATCATTTTCTTTTGCGTATTTATATGTCTCTTATATTTTCCTAGTAGACTATAAGCTCCTTTTCAAAAGTCCTGTCTTCCTACACCTTACTTCCTGCCATCATCTTCCATCTAGAGACATTGACCTCCCATGTAACAAGACACTCCATCTCTCACTTCCAAGAATTCTCTCTCTCTTTTCCCCACTGCTGTAATCCTTTCCATTCTCATCTCCATCTATTGGCTTCCCTGGCCTTCTTCAAATTCCAACGAATATCTCAACTCCCACTGGAAGCCTCTATTTCCTATTTATCCTGTGCATAGCTTGTTTGTATATATTTGTTTATTTGTTGTGTCCCCCATTAACTTGTGAGCTCCCTGAGGAAAGGGCCTATCTTTTTTCTCTCTTTTTGTTTTTATCCCTAGAGCTTAGCACAAGATCTGGTACATAGTAGTCATCAATAAACTAATAAATGTTTGTTGGTGACTCAAATGCCTAGTGTAGTGTTGTTTAGCCATTTTTCAATCATATCTGACTCTTAATGACCCCTTTTGGGATTTCCTTGGCAGAGATAATGAAGTGGTTTGCCATTTCCTTCTCCAGTACATTTTACAGATAAGGAAATTGAGGCAAACAAGGTTAAGTGATTTGATAAGGGTCACACAGCAAGTAAATGTCTGAGGCCTGATTTGAACTAAAATAAAAGAGTCTTTCTGACTCTAGCCTACTGCTTTGTTCATTGTACAACCTAAATAAACTTTTGTTGAGGTTGGCTTGCTATATTGGTAGAAATGGTACTGGATTTATCATTAAGAATGCTGGGTTCCTTGCGGGCAGCTAGATGGCACAGTGAATAGAGCACTGGCCCTGGAGTCAGGAGGACCTGAGTTCAAATCTGACCTCAGACACTCAACAGTTACAAGCTGTGTGACCTTGGGCAATTCACTGAACCCCAATTGCCCTACCTTTCCCCCTCCAAAAAGACCAAAAAAAAAAAAAGAATTCTGGGTTTCAACTCCAGCCCTAAAACTTTATCAAGTCAGTCAGTGAACAAGCATTTATTAAGATACTACTATATGCCAGGAGCTGTGTTAAGCTCTGGGGATACAAAGATAGGATCAAAGAGCCATTACACTCAAGGAACTAACCTTCTAATAGGGGAGAAAACACACAGGTTATTTTTTACATATATATTTATCTATATGTTTATATATAATTATATATATAATGTGCATGTATGCATGTGTATATGTATGTGCATATGTATTTATGTATATACACGTACATACACGTGTATATATACATATAAATGTATGCGTTCATGCAAAGACATGTGTGTATGTATATATGTATGTATATTCAGAGAGAGAGAGAAAAGATACATTGGAGGTAATCAACAGAAGCATCAGGAAAAGTAAATTGTAGAAGGTAGAATTTTCGCTCCTTGTAGCTTCCCCAAAACTCAAGAGAGGGAGAGCAGTAAGGAGAGAATTCTGACAAGGTCAGTGAATGATCTTCAGAAAATGAATGGAATTGGGAGATGCCTTGTGCAAGGAACAGCATGGAGGCTAGTGTCCCTGGATCACAGAGTGCATGGAGGGAGTAAGGTATAAGAAGGCTGGGAAAGTAGGAATGGACCAGACTATAATGAGCTTTGAATTCCAAACATAGCACTTTATATTTGATCCTGCAGGTGATGGGGAGCCACTGGCATTTACTGTATAGGGGAGTGACATTGTCAGGCTTGAGATTTAGGATGATTATGGACATGTCATTTAACTTTTGCTGAGCCTCAATTTTCTCATCTCTAAAATGATATAAGATGATAGGGACCTCAGAGACCATCTAGTCCAACCCATTCATTTTACAGATCAGTGAACTGAGGTTAAGTGACTTGCCTGACATTACACAGTCAGTAGAGCTTAAAATAACTATCCAAAAAATCATGAAGAAATCATTTCATAAACCTTAAAAACCTGAATAAATATTACCTATTATTACCAATAGTGTTTTAAGGTACTTGTTTGGAAAAACAAATCCTTCTTTCCAATCAGTTAAAATTTACCTATGTGTTTCATAGAACTATTTTCTGATCCTAAAGCATTGTTTTCCCTTACCCACATATATGAGGAACAACCAGTCTATATTAACAGGAGCTGGCTATAAAACCCTGGACTATGTAAGAGAACTTTTCACATCCAATGCCCAGTAAATAGTAGTCCCTTGTCCAACAAATAGATCACCTCAGCTTACAGACTGCCTGATCTAAATACTAGCTTGGCATGTAGTCATTGAAAGGGACAAAAATGAAATGAGTTTGTCTATGCTTCCCAGATCATTTTCTTTAGGAAAAGCACAAGTACCAGCAACTACAGAAAACTCATTAGCCAGTAATTATCTTTAGCTAAGTGAAGGAGGGAGGATCAAGAAAACAACTGAAGCTCATTCATTTACCCCATTTCTGAATATCACGATACTATATCCAAGGAGCCATTAGAAGATTAGGGATAGTTTCTATAGTTTCTGTATTTGACCCTGGTGAATAATAGCAACAACAAAAAAATGTATTAACACCTGCCATGAGCCTAGAACTACAGAGATAGGCACAGGAACTGGAGATACAAGGATAAGAAAGAAAGAAAGAAAGAAAGAAAGAAAGAAAGAAAGAAAGAAAGAAAGAAAGAAAGAAAGAAAGAAAGAAAGAAAGAAAGAAAGAAAGAAAGAAAGAAAGAAAGAAAGAAAGAAAG
>NW_027185863.1:21471618-21531124 GCF_028583685.1 Petaurus breviceps papuanus | reverse complement strand
AGAAAGAAAGAAAGAAAGAAAGAAAGAAAGAAAGAAAGAAAGAAAGAGAAAAAAAAAAGAAAAGAAACAATCTCTGCCTTCAGGGAGATATTTCATCAGGAGAGAGAATATGCACATATATAAGCTGTGCAAAGACAAAAGCCAGATTGACTAAACTGAAGACTATGTGAAGGAGAATAATTTATAAGGCTAGAAAAGTAGGTTGGGAGCAGTGGGCTTTTAATATCAGATGAAGGGATTTTTTATTTGATAGAAATAATAGGGAACTACTAGAGTTTATTGAGCCAGGGGAGGGATATGGTCAGACCTGTGGTCTAGGAAAATCGCTTTGGCAGCTGTGTGGAGAATGGATTGGACAAGTGAGAGACCTGAAACAGGAAGTCCATCTATTCTGCTCAAACGGCAAATGGAGCAGGTGACCCAAAAAATCCTTGGTTATACAGTAAGATCATGAACAAAATGATATCCAGTCATTTCAGTTATCTGGGCTTTGGTTTCTTCATCTGCAAAATATTCTTAATATAGGCTTCTCTCCCACTCAATGGTGAGTGTTCTCAGTCTTACTTGCCTTTGAGGTATTTTTTTTTGAAGAATGTCAGTGGCATTGGGTCTAATTTTCAAAGGTCCTTTTTTGGTCCCTGGGCATTGGGCACTGCAGCATGGTGGGGAAAGAAGTGGACCAGGGGTCTAAGGGCCTGGGGCTAACTCCTTGCTCTGGTCCCATGATTACAATCTATATGACCTTTGCAAGTCATTACATATATCTGGGACTCAATTTCTTCATTCGTGAGAAGAGAAGTTTGGACCAGATGATATTTATATCCTGTATTTTATTTTTCCTTTTGGAGGTTTAATGCAAAATTTGGATTTATTCGACACTAGTGGGCAGGATTTCTGGGCAACAAGTGATCGTGGTTTCTGCTACATGACTTCTAATGGCTCTGCATTTCCTTAGTTGCAATGTGAGCAGATTTTTTTAATGGTCCATTTTCATACAAATGCCATAATCTAATTTGGTAGCACACATGTTATGAAAAGGCAACCTAAAAAACCACATGTTCCCACTGCATGAGCCATAGAAAGTCAGTTTCTTCTCATGGTTTGAAAAAAAAAAAAAAAACACCTAACCTTCCCAGGAATATTTCACTCATTGGAAGACTGTGTGTCATTAATCTCTCCCATGCCCTTTATAGACACATTTAAAAGCACATTATTAATCCTCACAATGTCCCTTGAAAGGGATGAATCAATGCATTTACAGATGATGAAACTGAGGCCCCTTAAAACTAAGCAACTTGCCAAGGCTGACACCAAAAGTAAATGGCAGAGCTGGGACAAGAACAGTGGCCTCCTGACTTGAAGTCCAGGCTCTGCTAAGCAGACCATGCTTCCTCCCCAATTAAGGCATATTATTCCAACAGAAATGGTCAGATCAGGGGGGAAAAAAATGAATCGAATGTAAGTTAATCCCTACCTGAGTTTGCATAGCTAGCTCTCTTCCGCATTCACACATGTGGGGTCACCAGGGAGTTGTCTGGCTGTGTGTATTATTCCACAGCTGTCAGATAAATCAAAGATCCCAATGCAAAATGCAGCACTAGGAAACCTTATGTGATGTGGTTTTGTAATACTCGCTGGAGGACTTTCTTTGGGTCTATAAAATAATGAATGGATTGCACTGGAGACTAAGAATAGTATTTTCATGTGTGACAAATGTAATCCTGCAGGAGAAAAATTTTTTTTTTCATGTCATTTAAAAGAAAATGTTACCCCCTTGCTTTAGACTAGACCTCTAGCAAATGAGAACTGGGTACCATCTTTTAAAACCTTATGTTTTTGTAATGAAGAAAGCGGGAGCCTGTTTCATTTTACTGTTTTATAGGAACATGTGTTAGTGAACACACCAGACTAGAGAGGGAAAAGCAGGAGCTGGGCTTGTGCATTTGCAGGGTAGGGGTGCCACTGGTGTGGGGAAAAGCTCCAGTTTCATATCAGCCCTTCTTGGAGGTGAGATGACAAAGAAGCTGAGCCATGTCATAAATTAGCAGCCCCAGAGCACCACCTCGACGATTTTCTCCAGCCAAAAAGCACAGTCCATTTGTGACCAGCCTCTGATTTCCCTGGCAGAGCTTCAGTCCTACTGCACAATGTCAGATTGCAGGGTAGTCAGAGATGTGATGGCGAGGCTATAAAATACAGAGTTTGGAAGTGGCCTAATTATCCGATGTTAAAAACAAAAATTATGGGGCTCCAGATTGCTATTGTGGTGATGTCTTTGCAAGCCCTTTAAACAATCCTACAAAGGAAGCAAAAGCAGTGCCCTGGGTATGGTGCCTCCATTGGCAGGCTTCCCGCCATGTGCTGATAGCTCATCATTGTAATAGGTAACATTTTCCATAGCGATGTCAGGCACAATACAGCCAGGCCGAATATTTCAGATCAGCTATTGCAAATGTTATTTTAAGTTCACACAGAAACATATCTCAAAATTCTCAAAAGAAAATGGCCAATGTATCTTCAGGGGGAAATCATATCAGAATAACATGCATAAGCTGATAAAAAATATATATGGAAAATAAGCATGTAAATGCAAGTCAAATCACCATATCAGAATGGTGATTAAGACTGGCTCCATGGTCTGCCTCTAAAAAATTCTAACTATGGATCCATAGTTTTGGATTTTTTTATTGTTATTATTAGATTTTTGTTGCTGTTCAGTCATTTTCAGTTGTGTCTGATTCTTCTGGACCTTATTTGGGGTTTTCTTGGCAAAGATACTCGAGTACATTGCCATTTCCTTCTCCAGCTCATTTTATGGATAGGGAAAATGAGGCAAATAGGATTAAATGACTTGCCCAGGGTCACACAGCTATTAAGTGTCTGAGACTTAATTTGAACTCAGATCTTCCTGACTCCAGGCCTAGTTTTCCTCTTATTACATTACCTAGTTAAATAGGTGCAGCTGGGTGCCAGAGTGGAGAGAGTGCTGGACTGGAGTCAGGAAGACCTAAGTTCTTGCAGTTGACTTTGCATGTGACTTGCAGTTGACTTTGATCTGAGTGAGGGAGGTCACCAGCCTCACTTTCTCCTCCAGAGCCAACTGGATCCAGTGGTCAGATATTTATCAGAACAACTAGAGATGACCCAGGATGCAATGGGGGAGTCTAGCCCTTTTAAGGGAAGGATTCTTCAGGTTCTCCTTTTGAGTTCAGGTAACCTCCGTTCAGTGTATAGGTTTCTTTAAGAAGTGAGTGAAGGAATGACCCCTTTAATTAAAAAAAAAAAACAACTATGTTCTAGATTTCTTTCCAATATACCAGGAGATAGCCCGTAACAAATCCAAAAATACTGAATAATGAGATTTTTTTAACTTTCTATCTAAAAATATGTATATATTTTTATTCAAATTAGCCTCTTTTCTCAGGAACTAAGATTGGAAAAGGCAGAATCAACATCAGTTCTGACTCTGTAAAACTGGAGAGGAGCAGTAAAGGCCTGGACAGGTATAAGGATGAGAATCCTGGGCAGTAAGCTTTCTCTTTCATTCATCCCTGGCCCTTTCTCAGGTCCCACTTTTGTGTTTGTTCCAGTCCCTCCAGAAAAATCACAGAATAAAGAGCAGGTGCTGCAGTGAGCCTGGATCCTATTTGGCTATAAGTCATGGCTAATGAGGGCACATGTGTCCTTCACATGCGCCTTTGTTCACAGGTGTCTTCTGCCCTTTCTTCCTTTTGAAGTCCCAGGCCCACCTGTGGCTGCTGGGAGTCAGGCACTGTGACACAAGCAGCAGACACAAACACAACAGGGGATTTTCTTGATCACTACAGCAGAACTTTTTGCAAATGGATGGAAAATTACCTGAGAAAATAGATAGAATTTACAGATCATCTGATTAATAATCATTACCCAACAAATACCTGAAACATAAAAGGAATCAGTGCATACAAAGCGCTTAGCAAAATTGCAAGTGCGATATAAATGTGAGCTCTTATCTTTATTAATATTATTGTGATTAGCATTGCTGAACAGAGTATTCTGTATCCCATTATGGAACATGATTAACCCTAGAGAATTCACTTGGCATGCTTTGACTCATGTGAGAGAGATACAAACAGTCTCTACAAAACCTAGTTTTTGAAAACTATAAGTTGATGAATGATAATTATGGGTAGTTAAATGCTGAATGAGGGGCAAGGTAGTACTGAAGAGAACTGACCAGATTTGGAACAAGGAAGATTCAAGTTCAAGGCCTGACTCTGCTACTTGCTAGCTATGTGACCATAGGCAATTCACAATCTCTCCATGCTTATGGTAACTCCCCAAAATGAGTTATCCATATGTATCAGTGAAAGCAGTTTCCCCATCAGTTCTCTATACTGATGAAATCATAGATTTGGTTAATTTAAAAAAAGGCCAAACCTTAAAAATGCATATCCTAACATACAATATTTACATAGGGTGATGGTATATGCACATTTGAAAACATGCTTGTTATTTCTCAGATTCACTTCTTTTTTCATATTCTGTCTATATTGTCCATTTATTATCTGGCCAACCCAATTGGTTATCTAAGGGGAAAAAGCTTAATTCCCGGTTTAGACAGGTCAGGAGGCATGTAGCAGGTGGTGGTCTGGCTGGAATTCAAGCTAGTCAAGCTGTTGGATAGTCAGTCTTTTAATCAGGTTGCATTCCTCACTGCTTTTTCTGGGGCGGGAGGGGGTGGGAGTGCCTTCAATTCAATGTTCTTCAATATTTTAGTGTTTCTGACTGTTTTATTACAATGTTTTATCAATGCACTTCTGTTTTGCTATGACAAAGCAATCCCTAGCATGTATCAATCAGTCAGCAAACATTTATCAATCACCTACTACATGAAGGCACTTTGCTAGTCATTGCTTAAACAAATACAAAGAATGAAATAATCCTTGCTCCCAGCTTCCATTTTAACTGGGGAGGAAGAGTACAAATGTAAATATGTAGAGCATAAATTCAGAGAGAATAAGTATGAAGCAGTTAAATCCAAGGTAGTTTGGGAAGAAGGACCCTAGCAATGGGATGAGGGAGGGTGCTCAGAAAAATCTTCATGTAGATAGATGATGGTACTTCAGAGCTGCAGGTCACAGATATAGAAGAAATCTTTATAGGAACCCATAGAAACTTACATTGCAAAACACTCCAAAGAGTACTTGACTTTCTCTCCCCCCCCCCCCCATTTCCTTTCTCTATTTCAAGATACAGAACTCTGAGTAGAATATAATTCTATTCTTTATTTATTGACACCTGAGTGAACACATAAAGTCAAGTTTCAAAAGTGCTGAAGATAAGTTTGTTTTCTCTCTGAAACAATTAAGACTAGGGTAATAAAAAGGCCTCTCAGATTTTTAACTCATACTTGAAGTAAACTGAACTCATTTAGAAAGTTTAGGTTATTCAATTACCTTCACTAAGTTTTCAAGTCTTCAAAGTTGGTACTAAAGCAGAAAATGAAATTGCTTCAAGAGCAAGAACTTTCTATGTATGTATGTATATATATAGATATTTCTTGCTATTATTTTTCTGATGAAAATGAAAGCAGGAAGCACTAAGCACATCTCACCAAATACTCTGTCCTAGACTTTTATGCGTATAGTATTTAATCTAGGCATTAAACATCAATCAGAAATCTAATAAACCTAGAATGACAAAATAACATCTTTTCCTTACTAAAAGATAACAGTGATCAATTTGTTTGTATTGGCAGGTCACTGTCCCATTTTGTTTTGTTACCCAGTAACAGTTATTTCATTCATAGTAGAAGTGACTAAAATTATAGAATATATTACAAATTCAAAAATTAGTTACAGTTTAGGAAAATTCTTTGCAAAGTGTGATTTGTTATTTAAAAAATCATTGGTCCAAGACTTTAAAGAAACTAGGACAATCCTAATTTATTCTTTCATTCATCCAGGCTTGGTACTAAGCCAGAAACAAAAAATAAATCCTAAAATCAGGAATCAGATGAAAAAAGAATTTGAATACATTTCCCTTTTCCTTTTTTGAATCCTTTTTTTTTCAGTTTGTTTGCTTCTTTGATAGAGTCCCAGGATAAGTTCATACAACTAGGCT
Organism: Petaurus breviceps papuanus; assembly: GCF_028583685.1. Classification (NCBI taxonomy): domain Eukaryota; kingdom Metazoa; phylum Chordata; class Mammalia; order Diprotodontia; family Petauridae; genus Petaurus; species Petaurus breviceps. The sequence continues at coordinate 21,525,019 of NW_027185863.1, read as the reverse complement.
GAAATCCTACATAGCCAAAATTTTCTGTGGGTCCAATTCACCATGGCTCATTACTATGGCCTAATTGGAAACAGAAACCACTTGTAGAGATGGGTATGATGACTGCAGTAAAAATCCTAGTGTCCAATTCTACTACAATTGTGTAGGCTCAGCTCATGTTTCTGAGTAAATGCTTCCCAGGCTTACTGATAATGAGGAAATAAGCAGAAATGAGTGAGAAGATGGGGTGGGCAGTGGTTAGTGTGGCAGGGGGCAATGAAGACTGGATTGGATGAGGGGAGTGTGAATGGGTCTCATAAAAATTTTTCCAAAACCTTTGGCCAGGTTATTTTGATGAAAAAGCCACACCAGCGTGAGCTTTCACTATTGATTTTTAACTCAATTCAGGTCAATTAAAGTCAGCATGTCTTTGAGTTTTGACCATGTTCAAGGCCCTGAGATGGGGATTGAGATGGATATCAAGATGAAGAAGACACAATCCCCTACCCTGCAGAAGTTTAGACTCTTGTAGAAAAACTTGACATTTTGCTATACAGTTCTAACATTTTCAGAAGGTTGGTGAAATGTGTGCCAACTTGTAAAGCACTTTCACTTTAAAGGCAAATCCTGCAGAGACTAGAGGCTAAAGTGATAGAATGACTCATGACCTTAAAGTGTCAAGGCTTAAAACTGCATTCTCCAGGGACTAAGGATTATAACATTAAAATATTTGTATCTTTAGTTCTCAATACTTAATATTTGACTGCTGATATATCTCTGAATTATAGAACATTTAAATAAATTCACTATGATGATTATGCAATGCCAATGGAAAGCTATGCAAAGATGTGTACATATGTATGTATGTGTTTTGACTCATGACTTCAACTTTATTTAAAAAGCATACAATACATCTGCCCAAAATTTTTAGCAAGACCTGGCAGGTTGAATTCATTGAGCCAGAAACATCAACAAAACTTACTTCATTTGTTGAGTTAATGAAATTTCACGTCCAGCAGGCTTCACTGGAATAGAATATCTAGACAAATAAAATTATTGTTTGAAAATGATGCTGAGTATCTCTTTACTGGATAGTAAAATGGGTTGTATTGAATCAGTTTCTGGCTTAGACTGCACATTTTCAGAACAGCAAACGTTTTCCATTTCTGTTAATCTGGGGTGACAGCAAAGTACTTTCAAATGTTACGTGTTTAAGAAATAGATTATAATCTTGAAGGGGTTTTGGGTGGTTCTGAATTACTTTGTAAAATATGGAGTGCCTGAGCCAGGCTAATGTGGTTACTGTGGTCATAGACTTGTGCAGGGATGCAAACCACAAGCAGTAAGAGCAAGTAGGCTTCCAAACATCACATCACTACAATAAATATAATTAACTGCTGTAATAGGGCCAAAGTAGGAATCTGGGAGTCTAAAGATACTGGAGCATATTTTTAAATCATTTTCAGAGGACAGAAATTACATGGTTCTTGAAAGTAATACTCATATTCAATCAGATTCCATCCAGTGAGAAAATTTATAGTGGATATCCAGTGTCTCCAATGAGAACGTGAAACATCCAATCTGGAAGAATTTGTTTGTTTGTTTTGGGTTTGCATTTAACACTGGTTTCTGTTTCATCATTAGAGTCAGCTATTATAACCAGTTGGCATAGGACTGAGCCTGATTGGCTTGGTCTGGTGTGGCTTAATAAATAGATTTGGTTTCAGTTCGGGCCATGGTTGGCAAAACCGGACTTTGGCTAAAAGGTGAGTAGAATTTAGTAGGTTAAAAATAGCTTTTACAATTTTATGATTCCTTTCTTTTTTTTAATCACAGTCTTCTAATTGCACCAACAGACTATACTAAAAGGGTAATCAGGAAAAAGGGCAAAGGCAATTCAACAATAACAATGTAGCCCAAATACTGCTTTGAAAATTTAGTTTCCATGAGTCAAAAGTCAGTGGAGTAACCACAAAACTTAATTTTAAAAGGAAATGTTGACTATGATTTATCCATTTTCCATTCAAACAGAAAACCCTTAATATATGTACACATATGTAGACAGATGATAGATAGCTATAGAGATACATAGTTATATACATTTACATACATATGTTTGTCCATAGACAGTTTAAGACAAGAAACAAAGAGTATGGATAAGCAAGGCATTTTTTTTTGGAGGGGGGAAGGCAGGGCAATAGGGGTTAAGTGACTTGCCCAAGGTCACACAGCTAGTAAGTGTTAAGTGTCTGAGGCCAGATTTGAATGTAGGTCCTCCTGACTCCAGGACCAGTGCTCTATTCACTGTGCCACCTAGCCACCCCAGCAAGGCATTTCTGAAAACTGTAATCAATAGTGTCTCCTAGGAATCATCCTAATTTAATGTTTATATAAATGATGAGAAAAGAGATCTCACAGTGAAATCTCTAACTTTCCAATGACGCTCATTCCTCCCAAGTAGTGATATAATGAACTCGTGAGAACCAAACATCAAATTTCAATAGATTATGTGAGTAAACAAAAAAAAAATGTGGTAGATGAGCTTCTGTGCTGGCAAACATAAAACATGGAATTTAAGGGGGAAATGATCCAGAATACATTTATAAGAAAATGTAGTTTAAGCTTCAGTAAAAAAAAAAAAAAATAGGAAAAGAACATTGTAGACAGGAGGCGTTGGCACTATATACTGCTGTTTATGTGAAAAAGGGCCCAAGAAAATCTGGCAGTTCTAGAAAAGATCACCCCATCCTTATTCAACAATATAATGAAACTTTAAGCACTAGAAATCTACAGGGTATCTCAAAAACCTTAATGCCTGGACTACTTCTTGTTACTGTTGTCAGTCATATACAATTCTACATAAGCCTATGGACTTTGTCTATAGTTGTTGACTTTTTGTTGTTGTTTGTTTTGAGGGGGAGGAGTGTGGGTGGCAAGGCAATCAGGGTTAAGTGACCTTCCCAAGGTCACACAGCTAGTTAAGTGTCAAGCGTCTGAGGTCAGATTTGAGTCCTCCTGACTCCAGGACTGCCGCTGTATTCACTGTGACACCTAGTTGCCCCCTCTAGGGTTTTCTTAGCAAAGATACTAGAGTGATTTGCCATTTCCTGTTGCAGTATGGCCCTATTTTATAGATGAGGAACTGAGGCAAACAGAGATTTAAGTTACTTTCACAGAGTCTCAGAAGTAGTAAGCAGCTGAGGTCGAATTTGAACTCAGATCTTTCTGACTCCAGGCTGTGCTCTGTTCACTGCCCCTACACCTGGACTACTCCCACCTCTTTAATCTCTCTTTCTCAAATCCTCCAGCTGTCTCCCATTTCATATTATCCTTTGCAGCTGTTGCCAAATTGAAATTCCTAAAGCAAAGATCTGACCATGCTATTTCTCTTCTCTGGTACTTCCAGTGGCTCCCTATTGGCTCTAGGGGAAAAAAAAAGTACAAATTCTTCTCTTTGGCATTTAAAGTCCCTCATAATCTGACTCATTCTATTTTTTTTTATTCCCCAGACTAGTGACATATTGCTCCTCCTCACATACTCTACATTTTTGCCAAACTGATCTGCTTGCTGCTTTTGACCATTGATCCCAGTGTCTTTGTATGTGTGGACCAGTGATCAGATCCTAACTGGAAGGTACAGCATATCCTAATCAATGCTTCTTCTGGTACCTGAATTTCTTCAAGACTCATTTGACTTTCTACAAAGGCTTTATAGTGATTCCTTCCAGGAACTGAAGCCCTCACCACCTCTCTCTAAAATTACTTTGTATTTACTTTATATATGTCTTGTATTTGTTTATCCGACTATATGTAATCTTTTCCTAATTGAATTTAAGTTTCCTGAGAGCAGGGAAGAGTTTCATTTTCACCACTAAATATCTAGTACAATTCTTAATAAATAGGGACTTAGTAAATTTTAAATTAAATATTGCTTGGTCAACAAACTATGATTGATGAATATAATAAACTTTTTTGTATTTAAATATTATAAATTTTGCCATGAAGTTAATATGATACATATTTAAAACCATTCCTTATCACAAATTTGTCCTATTGTGATTAAGCATTGTTGGTAAGGGAGAGAGAAAGAGTGAAGGTCCTGAGATAGAGAGAACTCCTAGAGGAAGAAGCTCTGTCCATTTCTCTGCAACTAATATTCTTTGAGATTCGCCTTGAGTCCTAAGAGGTTGAGTGACTCGCCTAGGGTCTATGTCAGTCTCTGTTCTGAATCCAGGTTTTGCTTTGTCACTAAAGCCAGGTCTTTAACCATTCTACCACACTACCCCTCACAAGAAATTTTACCAACTTTTCATTTCTACCTAGTACCACTATTGATCATGACACAACTTGCATCAAAATGCCTGTCCTAGTGAACCCTTGTAAGTCCAATGAAAATACCACCAGACTCGGGGATTTGTGGAATTGGGCTGGGATTGAAAATAGTTTTCTTATATTTGGACCTGTCCCCCACCTTTTGCAGTAGTCTGGAAAATCAGAAGTCAGATTCCAAGATCACCCAGAGTTATCCCCAAAATAAGAATAAAGTAAGGAAGGGTACAGGACTTGGAAAGGAGAAGAGAGATAGAGAAATATGAGATATGGAATAGCATTTGAGGGATTTAACGGGGAGAGGGGAGAGTAAATAACTGGGTAGTGTAGTAATCTGCCCTGAGGCTTTTCTGATGGCCTCTGATCTAAGATATGAAACCATAGGACATAGTTAATGCCCTACTAGGGGTGTGTGCCAATGACCTAGGTGTTCTGAATGGCCCTGGCTGACAAGTACAATATCCAGGAACTGGGAGGCAGAATACACCTAGCTTTAAAGGTTCTATAAGTTCCTAATACAGGCAAAAGTTTGTGTCAGACTGAGGATGATTATAGATTTGTTTGTTTGTTTTTTTTTTATAAGGCAAAATCCAATTTCAATATGACCAGTCCACATCAGGGTGGCCAGTGCATAGCCAAAGGAGCTATCAACTTCTGGTCAACAGTTATTGGAGATCAAGTCAAATTAATGACCAAAAAAAGGACAAAGTAAGAAATAGACAACAGAGAACAAAAGAAAACTCACAAGGAAGCAAAGACAGACAATTCTCAACACAACAAGTATTATTTATGATATAGGTTTTCTTGAAATAAAAATTTGTTGTTACATAATTTGAATCCTCTCATGTTCTGTAATGTACATGACATGATTTTTTTTCTTTCTAACTTTGTATTTAAGTTCCAATATTTAAGTTTATGAAATGTTTTTGTTTCTTTTCTCTATTCTATATTTGTGTTCTGGCATTTGAGTCTAAAATAAATTTTTTGGGGAAAAAAGACCAAGTTATTAAGAGATAGTCTGAAAATATAAAATGGTACCAAAAAATTAAACAATTTATAGATGATAAGTAATATAAACTCCAAGACAACAAGAATTGTGCCTTATTTAAATACTAGACCCTCTCCCAGACTTTATTTAGTACAATGCTTTATACTTAATTCTGTGGAGAGGCAGCAAGTTTGGATAGAACACTGAACCTGGAGTTATGAACACTTGAATCCAAATCGAGGTTCACACACCCACTAGCTCTGTGACCCTGGTGTCTTGTCTTAACTTGTCTACCTAAAGGTTGTTATGATAATTAAATGAGATAATATTGGAATAGTGCAGATGTTAAGGTGTTATATAAATGCTACTATTAATAAAAATAATTTAATGAGGGAAATTTATGAAACAACTATAAATCAATTAATATTTTTAAGAACTTGCTTTATGGATCAAAGAAAAGAACCCAGCTCCATTTGAGGTGGTAAGGAATTGCAAAGTGAGAAGGACAATCAATGAAAAGCCCAGAGTCAGGAAATGGAGTGTATTCTTTAAGGAACAGTAAAGAAGGCAATGTCACTGGATCACAGTGTATCTGGAGAAGATTACAGCATAAAAGACTAGAAAGGTAGAAGAGGCAAAGTGATAAGGCCTTTGAACACAAAACAGATGATTTTATGTTTTTGTTTTTGCAGGGAGGTTGGGGTTAAGTGACTTGCCCAAAGTCCCATGGCTAGTAAGTGTTAAGTGTCTGAGGCCATATTTGAACTCAGGTCCTCCTGACTCCAGGGCCAGTGCTTTATTCACTGCACCTCCTAGCCACCCCAATGATTTTATGTTTCATCCTGGTGATCATAGGGAGTCACTGGAGTTTATTGATTGGGGGTTAGGGGCAAGTGACAGGGTCAGATATGTGCTTTAGGAATATCACTTTGATCCCTGAATGGAAGATGACCTTGATTGAGGAGAGCCTTGAGGCAGGGACACCAACCAGAAGGTTGCTAAAGTGGTCTAAGAGAGAGGTAATGAGGTCTTGTGCTAGGGTAGAGGTAATGTCATAGGAAAAAGGGGGCATATAACAGAGATGTGAAGGTCTAATTGGCTGCACTTGGCAACGGATCTAATGGGGAGAAAGGGCGAGAGAGAGTGAGGAGTCAAGTATGACAACTGGTTTGTGAGCTTGGATGGTTAGCAGGATGACAGTTACGGTGAAGAAAAGGCAAGGGTTTGTGGGAGAAAGGTAATCAGTGCAGCTTTGGATGTGTGGAGTGTAAAGTGCCTATGGAACATCCAGATCTAGATGTCAGACAGTTGAAAATACAAGCCTGGAAAGTCGGGAGAGAAATGAGGACATACATTTCTAAGCAAATGGGTTATTGAGCTAAAGAAGTCATAGTTCTGACTCTGTATGTCATATCTTGTCTGTGGAACTTGTACTGTAGCAAAGTTTTCTATAAAGTAAATATCTATAAAGCAAATACAATCGTTCTATTGATTTTTATCATAAAATTCCCAGAGGGGGAAAATGTAGTAGGATTTCCAGACTTTGCCTCTCTGTTCTAATATCTGGATCCCTGTCCTCTACTATCAGTTATTCATAGTGTTATAACTTTAGATTTGGAAGAATCCTTAGAAGTCACAGAATCTAATCTCCTCATGTTAAGAAATTTAGGCCTATAATGCTTCCTATTGACTATTCATTTGGGCCTTTGCCAGGTGTCTGCCCTGAACCTGCTTGAAATGACATTGTAAATTTTGTATTCTACTCTGACTTCAGCTTATCTAATAATTATTTCCATTTGGATTAAATTTTACTTTCTAGATTTGTGTCATCTTAGTTGGAATCATAATATTTTACACTTGTCTCTATATTTAGATTTCACTTCTCTACTCAGACCTTCAGATTTGCCTAGACTCATAGTTCTGGACTTTCCTAGCCATAACCATCCTGTTACCCTTTTCCCAGAAGCCTATGATCATATGGCAAGACCAAGATACATGGAAAATATAGAGAATAGGTTTCTGGGGAAGGGAAAGGAAATATATCAGTAAAAGATGAATCAAATATCAATAATAACAACAGCAAAAATAATGTGATTTTATTGTACATTAAGGCTTACAAAGCCCTCTCCATATATGTGTGTATGGGTGGATATATGTATATGTATATGTGTATATATATATATATATATTATATATATATATATGAATTAATGCCATGACTTACAAGGGAATTGGATTTCAGTGAGGAAGAGCTGTATCAAGTCACCAGACTCACTCTCTTCTCTGGAGCCATCTGGGTCTAGGGGCAAGATAAGATCAGGGCAACTGTAGATGGACCTGGATTCAATGGGAGACCTAAACCTTTTTTAAGTTAAGATCTTCCTCGGTTCTCAGTTTGACTGAAGCAATGTCCATTCAGTGATTAACGCTAGATTAACTGCCAAAAAATAGCAGGATTTGAAGATGGGCTAGAATTGTTCTGTTGGATCTCAAAGGGAACAACCAGAAATAAGAAGAAAAAGAGGTTATATTTTTACTACATACTAAGAAAATCTTCCTAACAGAGTTTTTCAAAGATGGAATAGGACACCTCAGGATAGAAGGGGTGATGCTTCAGTAGAAGTCTCTCAGCAAAGACTAAACGATCACTTGTGGTTATGGTTGTGGTTGTGGTTATTGTGGTGGTGGTGGTTTTGCTAGAGGAGACTTTTGTGAAGGTAAAGGTGAGATTAGATGGTCTCTGAAATGCTGTGACTGAATATAAGGGTATAAAAATAACTATTACCTACTTCATAATTTTATTTCAAGCTATGCCTGCAAACAATTGTTTATGTTCCTGCCTAGCATTCCCTCAGTGTTCCAGCTCTATTATTAAATCACAGTAAGAAACCTCTGAAAGCTGCTTGAACTCTTCCAGGTTCAGTGTACCAAAAAAAGTACTGAAATTCTACTTAATGCCCTAGTGATCCATTAAGGTCTATTACTTTTGAATTAGGCAGCTGGGTAACACATTGAATGGAACACTGGACATGTTCCAGGAAGACCTGAGTTTAAATCCTGTCTCAGATATTTACTAGCTGTGTGACCCTCTGGAAATAACTTAACTTCTCCTAGTATGAGTTTCTTCATCTGTAAAATGGGGATGATAATATAATAATAGGACTCGTCTCAGAGGACTGTTGGGAGGGTTAAATGGGATAATGCATGTAAAGTGTTTTGAAAATGCTAAAGCACTATATAAATGCTAAATGATGATGATGATGATAAATATAGCAACTTATTCCTGGAGAAAGTAGCTCATCACCTAAAGAAACTGACTCTATTGTATTCGATATATTCTGAATAAATGAATATGTATTTAAATGTTTACTATATGCCAAGTACTGTGCTAAGTCCTAGGGATACAAACACAGATACAAGACAGAAACTGGCCTCAAAGAGCTTATATTCTAATAAAAAGAAACAAAACACATAAAGGAATGATACCAGGGAAGGATATTTTGATTTCAGAAGTCATAGAGATGGTGATTAGAGCCATACAGGATTTGATTCACACAACCTTTTCAGTTGCAATAGCATTATCCTCCCTAAAGCAAGAGGTTGGAAAGTATAATGAGGTGGGAGATGGAAGAGGGGGGGTGGAGGTTGGAATTACACCAACAGCAAAAAGATGACCAGGATGGAATGTGATGCATTCTGAGGTCAGTTCCGTATAGTGAGCTATCTAAATTTTCACTCATCAAACAAAGACCCCAAAAGGGACCTGAAGTTCAAAGCTAACTACACTAATTTCCCCAGTCAGTCAACCAGCATTTATCCAGTATGATTTTTAGGGGTCTGATGGCCCTGAGAGTGGCCAGGTTCTTTGGAAAGAACACAGGACATCTGGGTTCAAATCCTGGCTTGACTACGGTCAAGTCATTTAAAATATCTGATCATCATTTTATTAGCATCACTGTGGTATGCTAAAAACACTGGTGTGTGGAGTGAGATGCTTTAGAATCCCAGTACTATTACTTATTATCTGTGTGACCTTGGAGAAGTCCCTTAACTTGTCTGAGTCTCAGCTTCCTCCTCATTAAAATGAGGGACTTCACTAAAGCTCTCCTTTTACAAGAAGAAAACTCATGGCCAAGGTCATATGTATATACTAAATGGGAGAGGTGTGAGTTAAGTCTAGGTCTTCCAACTCCACTTTTCCCACCATTCTAGACTAGAGATATAAAAGGGGGAAGGGAGGTGAGAAGAGAAGTTTATATGTGCATGTGTGAACATGTGCATGTGTACATACAGTAGAATAAGGAAGGGAAAGAAAGCAAAAGCTGCAGTAGAAAAACTGTCAGCAGTAGTATAATAAAGTCAATTCTAAGCCACCAGGCAAGTTCAATCTGCAGCAGACATCTGCACACAAACAAACACTGTGGAAAGCAGTCACAGCTCTTGAACTTACTAAGAAAAGTAAACAATGAACCCACAGGGTTGATTAAAAAAAAAAGTAACACTGTAAAAATGAAAGCACTGTTCCTTCCCAACTAGAAACATGCATTTTCTGCAGCTACTGTTTTTCAATAATTGAAAACTGGGGGCTCAAAGCCAATCTGAACTGGAATTTGAACTATGCAAGCTATTGAGACCATTCTTTACCTCAGCTTACTTTTGCTTTTCCAAATACTGTCTATAAATGGCATTTAGACTTGTGCCTCATATATCTATGTGTATACATATATACACATATATGATGTATGTGTATGTATGTATATATTTGTGTATTATATAAGTTATATAAATATATATATTCTCTTTAAATGCTCTTGTATCAACCACATTAACATGTTATGTTATGCTCAACATTCTCTCCACCAATCCAAAGTCCATCCAACAGAACATACAAAATATCACAGATTTGGTTTGGCTTAAAACCCATGTAACATATAGTGAATGCTCAAAAGATATTTCTTGACTGGAAAGGTAACATGATGTAATGGAAAAAATATTGAATTTATAGGTAAGACAACATGAATTCAAAGCCTGTCTATCAGAGACTTACCTTCTTTTTGACCAGGGCCAAGTAATTAACATCCATTTATTCATTTATCAAAATAGGCCTAATAAATCTGTTGTGCCTACCTCAATGTGTTCTTGTATAAGATCAATAAGATCGTGTATGTATAGTACTATTTAAATTTCAGTCATTATTTCTGAATAAAAAATTAACAGATGAAGACACTTGCTCTCATCATAGCAACAAGATATACACTTCTTAAGACTTTGAAACCATTGTCTTGGACTGTTTGTTAAATCCCTTGACTACTGAAATCCTGCATTTTAATTTAAACAATGATCTCAAGAGATGTTAAGCAGGTAATTTTCTTTAAAGGAAATAAGTAGCATAAACAGCCCACTGAAAGAGCCAAAACTAAGGCTGTCATTTTCCATATGCTTATATTTTTAGAACAGGATTTAGTGAAACAGAAGGAAAAGGATCTAGATAAATGCATGAGACACCATTTGTGACAAATAAAAAGCTTTTTTTTTTTTTTACCTATTTAACAAACATGAAGACTCCAATAGACTTTGGCAGGAACCTCACAAGACAAAGCCAAGACCAAGAGACGTGTTATTTATGTTATGATCCAATCCTTTTTCCTGAATGTCTTTACATATAAAAGGCAAAACGTTAACAATGGAATATTATCCAATTTAAATGTAATCGCTTGCACATGTGGGGAAGCTACAGCTGAAATGTATCCCAATAATTATTTATGGGGTCTCGATAGCTTTATATCAAAAAGAGGAAAGTAGTAGCTGAAACTACTGAGATCTTTTTTTTTTAATCTGTGATCCAGGATGAATGTGAATGAGAAGATGATATGGTGGAGCTCTTTAGTTCTCTTCAACACCATTAGGAACCATTTTCAGAATTATATTTTTCTCTTTTCTTTCATAGTCATCATTGTCATCATTGTTCATGTTGCTCAGGAGCTACAAACCTGAGTCTGGGGAGATTCTCACACTTGAAGCATTAGGAAGTCATTTCATTCCAAATCGTTTATCAAAGAATCAGAGAGAATTATGGTATATGAGTGTTGGAAGAGACCTTTATAGCCTTCTTTTTCCTATTTGCTTTTCCAGAAAGCCAGGTTTAATCTTGGCTTACAGCCCATAATAACCTTCCAAACAGCTATCAAGAACAAAACAGGTTTTCAAAGTCTGCATAATAGGACAAATAAAAGGTTCTATTATTTATTTTTAATATGTAAATAACAGCTGCAGAAGTTTTGTGATGGTGGCTTTAAAAGAAAAATAAAAAGACAAAAAAAAGTCATTATTTGTAGCTGATTTGTGAATAAATAGGTAAATTATATCATTGTATCTGATTCTTTTCAGTGTAAACTAGCACACAGATCTTGTAATTTTCTTAAACACTACCTCGTATTTGAGTATGAGCATAAACTCTGAAGAAAAATTATGTTTTTTACTGTCTATGTAGAGGAGCCAAGTTGAATTGGAACCATAAGTTCTAGTGCAAGTAAGCCAGCCGCTGCTGTCTGCAAAGGTGCCAAACAGCACAAATTGGAACTTGCACCCAACCACATTGATCACAGACCAGGACATGCTCAAGCACAGGTTCAATCAATTTGGCATAGTCACCAGCTACTAGGAAATCAACAGTAACAAATAGACCAATCTGGCATAGACAATACCCCGCAGAATGGTTCCCTTTGAGCAAAATCATCAGGCAGCTCAGGAAGGGAAAGGCACAGAGTCAAAATCGACATACCTTTCAAATAAGGTTCCAGGACTGCTAACAAGAAGAGATATTATTCTCAGTTCCCACAGGACCTAACCTCACACACTAGTATTTCTAGATAAATTCGTTCATCCTTATACAAGACCTTATAGAGAGGCATAATCAAAGGGTTGGGATAGGTCAAGACTCAAGGCCTAGGGTAGGAACATACACATGCTCACCAACGACTTGAGACCTGACTGGCATTATGGGATTGGTAGTTGAGAGAAGTAAGCTTTCTCTCCATTCCTTGAGTGAAAAGAATCCAGTGTGATTCTGGGCAAGCCACTTAACCTCTTCTCTCTTTCTCAGTTTCTTCAGCCATAAAATGGGGATAATAATAGCACCTACCTTCTAGGTGTATTGATTCAATCCTTTTTCCTGAAGGTCTTTACATATAAAAGGCAAAACATGAACAATAGAATATTATCCAATTTAAATGTAATCGCTTGCACATGTGGGGAAGCTACAGCTGAAATGTATCCCAATAATTATTTATGGGGTCTCGATAGCTTTATATCAAAAAGAGAAAAGTAGTAGCTGAAACTACTGAGATCTTTATTTTTTGAGAAGATAGTATGGTAGAGCTCTTTAGTTCTCTTGAACACCATTATGAATCATAATGAGGATCAGAGGAGACAATATGTGTAGATTACTTAGCACAGGTCCTGGTATATAGCAGGTGTTATATAAATGTCAGTGTTGTATTATACTCTATTCTTTGAGCTGGAGAGCAGCCTTTGGTTGTGCCCAGCTCAAAGATCAAGGCAGTACCATTATTTTTCAGGCCTGGGATGAAATGCTTGCCCTTGTCCATCCACTACAAATCCCAAAATAGAGGTCAGGTCTCAAACCATTGTATTAGCTGAATTGAAATTGCCTGGAAGTCAGTTTCTAGTCCCATGTGTGTGGACCTTGGGAAATCACTGAAATTCCTTAAGCCTCAGATATTCGTCTTAAAATAGAGGCAATCATAACTGCCCAGGTTCCTTCATAAGAGTGGTTCAGAAGAGCAAATGAGTTCATAGATTTTGAAGTACTATGAAAAGAGTCCAATATGAGTATGAGATTTTCTTCTTCTTCCCCAGGTCAACATGGGAAACATTCTGAACATGCAGAGCAATTATGTCTATATCAAATGCCTATTTATGCTGAATAGTAGGAAATGATACCTTCTGATTATTTATGCTCTGGTTATCTCAGGTTTTGGAAGGGATATAAGAGCAATTCAAGGAAATGGGGACATCTAGACTGGAGAAAAGAAAAAATAGAGGGATATTGTTTTGATATTCAACTATTCAAAAACATTATCCTTGGATATATAAAGCAGAATTGAGACTGATTAATATAAATTACCAAGAAGCAGATTTCGTAGGGTCTTAGATTCATAGATCAGAAGCCATCTTGATGGGGCAGCTAGCTGGCACAGTGAATAGAGCACCAGTCCTGGAGTCAGGAGGACCTGAGTTCAAATTCAGCCTCAGACACTTAACATTTACTGGCCATGTGACCTTAGGCAAGTAACCCCAATTGCCCTGCCTCCCCGCTCCTCCAAAAAGCAAAAAAAAAAAAAGTCATTTGTTCAATTCTCTCATTTCATAAATGAAAATACTGAGGGCTCAAAGTAGATAAATGAATTATTCAAGGTCAGACAGGTAGTAAATACAAAAGTAAGGATTTGGACCCAAAATTTATGACTCCAAATCTTTAACTCTTAACAGTTCAGTATAAGGCAGAACTTTCTAACCAACCTATCTGAAAAGGAAATGCACTGGTTTGGGAGATTATCCTCCTTGTAAGAAATATTTAGAGGCTGAATGACTACTTGTTGGAGATGTTATAGAAAGAATTAATGCTATAGTAGCTGGCCTATATGACATTAAGAAATGGCTTCTGTACTCAAAACTTTACAATCTTCTTAGCGAAATGAGAATAATACACAAGAAACAGCTAAAAACATTCTGACATAGCATATAATTATCTAATAAATTGTTGTACAAAGTACAATTAGCATAGCATACAGCTTCAATGTCCATTTTCAATAGTAATTTAAATTTGATCAGCGCTTGTCATTGGTATAAAGAGTATAGGAAGTTGTTTGCAAATAGCTATTCTACATATAAAGAAAATGTTACCAAATATCTTAAAAGGTTTTTTTTGAAAAAGAGTCACCAAAGCTTAGAAAAATAAACTGATTCTTTACAGGAAACTCTATACCCTTTAGTCAAAATTTAATCAACTCTTTCTAGTCATTTATTTTAAAATGCTAACTTAAAATCAGTACTGTTTGTAAGTAGGCACCATCTGCCCTGGAGGTGTCTGAATTCTTGAGGCCACCAATCACAATATTTCTCCTCTCCAAGTTTCCAAAGCCCTGGAATTTTTTTTTTGACCTTCCCCTCAATCCACATTTATGAGATCTGTCTCATCTAATATTATACCATGTTACCTGCAGTTTCTGTACAAATGTCTTTGTTTATTCCTAAAGTCTATTAATGGAAACAACTAAATAGAACCAGCAAAGTGAAGATAGAAAGGCAGGAAGAGACTAGAAGATTGAAAAATAATGAGAACTTAACATCTTCAGTAATGGACAAGCTCAATTTCCAAGATGAATCTGATATTCTTTTCCTCTTCCTACTCTATCTTTTTGGCCTAAAAGTTAAGAAAGTTTCAGCAAGAAAGTTCAGCTCCTAGAAAAGTACCTAACACATAGTAGGTCCTTAACAAATGTGTATTGATTAAATGAATGAATTATTGAAATCTAGAGCAGTATTTTTGTTTTGTTTTGATTTGCTTCTTTTTTCTTTTTCTTATTGCTGCAAGAGTAATCAATCCACGTATCACATAAAAAAGAAAGTCTCATGCAATGGGAATACAATATCTTCCAACCTTTCACAAGCAATGTACTATAAGTATCATTTAAGGAATATACTGTGCACACTATAATAAAGAGTATATGATAAAATGCAATATGATACATTCATGACTCAAAAAAACTACTATATACAAACTGTGTCACTTACTTTTCCTGCGAATATATAAGAAATATTTGCAATCAAGATAAAGAACTTAATATTTGCCATTCTAAAGTCATATTGCTTTTATGGTTAATGGCAGTTGAAAGCCTTGGACTTATATCAAGTGTGGAAAACTTAACTGTGAAAACATTATAATCTCTTGCCAACATGTCATTAGTAAAGGGGTTAGTAGAAATACTTTTCATCCAATTATCATTCCAGTTGCATGTCAATGTCAGTTGTATTAGCACAGCTGAGTATTAGGCTAAAGCCTCTGCTATAATCAAATGATTACTTTGGTTCCCTTTACAATCATACAACGGTTCCCCCACATACTATAGGAATAATATGTGAATTATGTATATCCATTAATTGCTAAAAGAATATCCTGAACAGTACCAGAAAGGCAGTGTGACACTGAATGGAGCCTGTTCTGGTATGGAGATCACGGTTCTGGTCATGAATATCAGCAACTACAATAGTTGTGCCACAGGATCTCAGTTTTCTCATCTGTAGTGTGAGGGAGTTGGACTAGTTTACCCCTGAGATCTCTTCTACCTCTAAATCTATTACCATTTGTTGTAAATATATCATCTACCTCTAGGTTCTCTTAGACAGGCTTCCAGATGTCTGGCCATTACATCCATACCTAATCAGTTACTACCGTGTTTCCCCGATAATAAGACACTGTCTTATTATTTTTTTTGGACAGAAAAACACCAGAGGGCTTATTTTCAGGGGAGGGCTTATTTTAATGAACATTGACAGCAATTTTAATAAACAGGTAAATGTGAACAAAAAAATGTACCTTTATTCAATAAGCAAATCACTGGGGAAGAACAGGATGACGCACTCACTGCTGCAGCTCTGATTGGATGCAGCTCGGAGCGTGGCGTGCGTTTCGGGGGGGGGGACGGTGCATACAGAGGGTACCGTAATGTAGAGTGTAGCGCAGGGCATCACCTTCACTACAGTAGCAATCTCAATAGGGCTTATTTTCAGGGGAGGGCTTATTTTAGAGGAATCTTACACAGTAAGGGGAGGGCTTATTTTCAGGATAGGTCTTATTATTGGGGAAACACGGTAGATAAGGAAGCACCAACATCTGGGTTTTCAAAGCTGGGAGCCTCAATGGCCGCCCAGAGTCTCATCTGGTCAAATCACACAACTCTTCTCAAAGTGAGCCCCAAAGCAAAATCTCACATCAGGGTATATATAGCCTTCTCCTGAGTCAGAGAATGTCACAACCGTCTTGACCCACTGACCAATCACAAAGTATCAAGGTGTAGGCATTCCTGAAAAACAAGCCTCCCTCCACAGGCTCCATGTGACCACATTTAGCCTATTAAGGGGCAGAGCATATTTTCAAATCAGGGAAGGTTCTCAGAGTCACTTAAGCCCATCAAAAGGCCAAGGGGCAGGGAAAATCTTCAAATTCCCATTCTCATAACAAGGTCCTCCTGACTCCAGGGCCACTGCTCTATTCACTGTGCCACCTACCTGCCCTGTATGGATTATTCTTAATATCTAACTGATGAGTTCAGAAATCTCACATAATCCAAAAATAATTTATGTCTATTTAAGAATGGAATTTGATATTTGTCTTTGAATATGGGTGTGTCAACATTCTGTGAATTATCTTCAAATAAAATAATAAAGGTTTACTAAAAAGACAACTTAGAGAAAAAGAGGAGATCATTCAGTCTACAGACTGTCCATGTTCAATTCCTACATTCTGGGAAGATGAAGCTCTCCTTTAAACTAATTCAAAGATTTTCCTGGAGAGAATCCCCTTTCCCTGGAGAGAGGGAAGTACTGAAGAATTTGGCTCTCATAGGCTTTCTATACATGAAAAGTAACTAAAAAGAAGTACTATGTCAGCAAATTCACAGTGAAGCTGGATAATCGTAATTGTTCAAGATATCAAGGATCAAGCACCATATACTATGAAATCCTGAGTGGGAAGAAAGAAGAGGAATAACAGAGAACAAACCTGAAAGCAAAATTTTCTGTGAATGTCTTTCTCATGGCTGATAATGTAACTATAGCTAAATAAGGGTTTAGTGCACATTCAAATTCTTACTCTTAATATCATGCATATATGTCTCTGCCTCAGTTTCCTCATCCATATAATGGAGATAATAAAAGCACCTATTTCACAGGGTTGTTGTGAGGACCAAATGAGAAAATATTTGCAAATCAGTTAGCACAAAGTAGGCACTTAATAAATGCTTATTTCCTTGTCTATATTTATCGCCAACATAAAGAATGTGTTAATGTGCATGCACATATATTGCCATCATTGGTTATCCCTGGGGGGTGGAAAATCCCTAGAATATTACTAAAATAGTTTTAGAAGATATTGCATTTATTTTCATATATATATATATATGTATATATATATATATATGAAGATATGCTATTTTAAAAGAAATTTGAAATCTTTGTAATTGTTTTACTATATTGTCAGAATGCCATATCCCAGAATATGCATTCTTATTGTTAAAAATACACTTGCAGTTTCCACTTTCAGAAAGATATTGCATATACTATTATTTATTAATTAATTTTAGTGCATTAAAAATGTGTCCCAATTATGTCTCCATGAAAAGTATGCACTGTAATTTGAATATTAATAATACATCAATATAGGGTGCTACATACAGCAACAAAGTCTTTCTTTCTAATAATATTAATTGACTAAAATGCACAAAAGCAACTTACAAAAAAATTAACATTTTGAAGACAGGCATATTATCTAAGCTCATAAAATGAAGACAAATTCCATATACAATAATTTACAAAGCAGGCAATTGTTTAATCCTAAAAACAATGAAAATCTTTATAGCAATTTACCATCCAAATATACTTGGTAAAAATGGTAGTAATAATACTATTGGAACATGAAGAAAGAATAAAAAAAACCAAACTTTTGGCTCTGCTTTTCAAAGGTGTTATGATTTAGAATGTTATTAAACTGTGGGTTATAGTTAACTGTCCTATAAATGATTGCTTCACTTCTTTGAATGAGTATATTTTGATCTATTCTTTGTTTCAAGAATGCCATTCACTTATCCCCATGGAGAATTTTCTATATAACTATGTAAGTAGTTTCATTTACTCTCAGTTAGTTTCCTCAGGCCCATAATCAGGGGAACCAGCTTGAACCAGTTGGGAAAATTGATTAAATTTTTGGTGTGAACATTTACATTTAGAAATCAGCAAATTCTAAAAATCAGGACTTGATTTGTTGTTTCGTTTATGGATAAATTTAAGAAAGTGATGAAGAAAATGTTAATAATGAAATTTAAACTTAAAAGTTTATCACATATAGCTAGACAGACAGACAGACAGACAGACAGACAGACAGACAGACAGACAGACAGATAGATAGATAGATAGATAGATAGATAGATAGATAGATAGATAGATAGATAGATTTTCCCCTAGGGGACTTATTATTAAACACTTTCCAGCCTTGCCAGTCCATAATCATTACCTATTTTAAAAAATGAAACAAATGGAAGGAATACAGAAAAAGTAGGTTGCTGCTTAGGATGTGTTACCTTGGACAAGTCACTTCTATAACATCTCAGTTTCCTCATTTGTGGATTGGTTGGGTGAGCTATGTTCCAGTTCTGAATTTAAAAAAAAATCCACTGATGACATACACAAGTTGTCCATTTTATGGTTCTTGATGTCCTTTTATATCTGTAACTAGTTTTAACCAGGTTCATTAATAGGAAAATGTAGAACCTTCCTTGAAAATGCTTCATCAAAACAATCACTTGGGGACACTATATACCGTAATGGCTGACAACCAGGCATTGACCCAGGGATGTTGCCCATGAGAGGAGTAGTGGTAATAATTGGTTCTAAGATTCTGGAAGTTCAAATACATGCCTAAGTCATCCATAAATACCCCCAGCATTATAAAAGGCAATCGAATATGACAGGTCCTCTACTTCAAACTTTATAAGATCCCTTTATGACATTCTTCCCACTTCTATATCACCATAATGATTCTTTTGAGATGAAATAATACAATGAAATCTCATTCAAGTCAAGGATTTGTTTCATTTTGTCTTGGTATGCTGCCTATCATAGTCCCTGGAATATAGTAATCACTTAAGAAATCTTCACAAATTGAATGATTAATTTTATCTTTATTTTAACAGTGGAACAAATGTTGAAGAGACAAAAAATGTGATTCATCATGGCCCCACTTTTCTTTTTTTTAGTGGGGAAGGAATGATCGGGAGGGATGTCTAGCTCTATGACAAATCCTCTATCCTAGGCAAAAATGAAAAGGCAAGAATATTGGGAGGTGGGAGGTATTGCTTCTCATACAAGAAATAACACACTGAAGGGGCATTAACAAATCACCAGCTCCAAAGAGGCAAGTGTATTTCTGGCCACATGGGCATATGCTGGAGATATTGCAGGCATGGTTCCAGACCACTGCAATAAAGCAAATATCACAATAAAATGAGTCACATAAATTTTTTGGTTTTCTAGTGTATATAAAAGTTATGTTTACATTATAGTCTATTAAGTGTGCAATAGTATTATTTCTAAAACAAAAAAGAAATGGACAAGTCTTAATTAAAAATATTTTATTGCTAAAAATGCTAATCATAATCTGTTCCTTCAGTAAGTCATAATCTTTTTGCTGGTGGAGTACCTTGTCTTGATGTTGATGGCTACTGACTGATCAGGGTGGTGCCTAACTTTCAGCCTATATTACTTTTTGACATGCCTTCTTCACTAAGCTTAATCATTTCTAGTTCTTGATTTAAAGTGAAAGATGAGCAGCTCTTCCTTTCATTTGAACATTTAGAGACCACTGTAGGCTTATTAATTGACTTAATTTCAATACTGTTTTGTCTCAGAGAATAGAGAGGCTAGAGGAGAGGGAGCGAGATTGGGGAGGGCCAGTGGAGTAGTCAGAACACACACATTTATCAGCTAGAATTTGCCATCATATACAGGCAAGATTTATGGAGTCTCAAAACAACTACAGCAGTACCATCAAAGGTCACTGATCATTATAACAGATATAATAACAAAGAAAACGTTTGAAAATTGTGAGAATTATCAAAATGTGACGCAGAGACATGATATGAACATATGCCTTTGGAAAAATTGTGCTGATAGATTTGCTGGATGCAAGGTTGACACAAACCTTCAATTTGTGAAAAATTTAATATCTGCAAAGCGCAATAAAGCTAACAGCAATAAAACGAGGTAAGCCTGTACTCCCTCATTCCTGGGCAAGGGCAAAGAATGGCAAGCAGCCAAAGAAGTCTTAGGTTTACAAAGTTTTATAGTTGTTCACCTTGAATTACTAAGAAGAAAAGGCTGGTGGCCCATGTGGTCAATTTTGGCCAAAGTAAGTTAAATTAAAGATATTTGATTTATAATGCAACTACATTTATATATGACTTTTCAGATTTGCAAGGCATTTTATATATATATATATGCTTGAATGTGTGTGTTTGTGTGTGTAGTCTTGTTTGAAGAAATCAACTTATAATACTTTATAAAAAGGGAATCATCATAGATTTTAGAGGTGACAGGAATTTTAGAGGTAGTGAGGCGATGTGGTAGATAGAGAAATGGAGCTGGATTCAATAAAAGAGTTCAAATTCAGTTTCAGGAATTCCATTGTGCAGTAAGCACCTTGAAGGCAGGGGACTGTCTTTTGCCTCTTTTTGTATCCTCAGAACTTAGCATAGTGTCTGGTGCATAGCAGGGACTTAATAAATATTTATTAATTGATTGTTTTATTGATTGATTACTAGCTGTGTGACCCTGGGCAAGTTACTTAATCTTTTTCTGCTTCTGTTTCCTCTCCTGTAAAATGGAGATAACAGTAGCACTTATTTCCTAGCATTTTTGTAAGGATAAAATGAGATAATATGTGTAAAGTGCTTTGAAAATCTTAAAGTGCTATATAAATGTAAATGCTAGCTAATCTATACTACCTCCCCTAAAATTTTTTCTTTGTGCTTTTTGCAGGGGGAAAGGCAGGGCTATGGGGATTAAGTGACTTGCCCAATGTCACATGGCTAGTAAGTGTTAAGTGTCTGAGGTCAAATTTGAACTCAGGGCCTCCTGACTTCAGGGCAGGTGCTCTATTCACTGCACCACCTAGCTGCTCCCTCCCCTAACATTCTAAAGACCCAGGGCACACAGTTATTCAGTGGCAATGCCAGGGCTAGAAGTCACATGTCTAAATCTTAGGTTTTTGCCCCTACCACTGTACTTACTGTCTCTTATCTAAGAAAGGGGTGTTATTTTGAGCTTAAGACTAGAATAATAGAAATAGGAATGACTGGCAGAATAATCAGTTCATCGATCTAAACTCTGCCTCTCATATAATAAGAATATTCCTTAATTGTGAGAAATTGGATTTCTATGAAAAGAGCCCCAGTGCTAACATTTCTCCATAATTACTGCATGGAAAAATTCAGCTTCCGCCTCCTTGCAGACAATAGAAACTTTTTACCCTTCTCACAATGAGCTTGCAAAAGAGGAGTCACCGGAGTTACAGTCAGAGCAAAATCCATTAGAGCAAAGATATCGGTAAATGTGAGTGTTGACAGAAATCACAGGTTGATTGGAATACCAGCTTAAAGAAAGCACACTTCTCATGAATGCTTACAGTGTTTTCTATGGTTGATTCCATCAGCTGAAGCTTGTGGGGAGAGAGGAGGAAGAGAAGAAATAAAGAAATAGAAGAGTTATCTTCAGAGATAAAAGTTTGAAAAACATCCAATAAGTAAATGAAAATCCAGGACATTGTAGCCTTTTCAGCCAAATTTCATCCAGTGACTTGTAGCCTGAAACACTAGGCTTGAAATCTTTCAGGAACTGGGCCCTCCATCATGTTTCCAATAGTTTCTATTGGCAAGAGAGTCTGAAACTTAAATAGACCCCTTTGTTATTTTGGTGTTTCTATGAAAAATGAAAAGACAGTGAAACTAAGCTTTAAAAAATCCTGGGTAATTCTGTCTATTCAAAGCTGTTCCTTTGGAAGGCTGAGATAACACAAGGCATTATGTTAGGAGCCTTTGACTGTGCCGAGTGCCCAAATAAATCTCAGGGGATCCTAAAAGGAAGCATACTTACTGATTTAATGATCTCAGGAAAGCTCCAATAGGATATCGGCTGCCTCACCAAGAGCCAAATGACTTGGATATGATTACTAACCCAGACTCTAACTAGGTAAGTGATGGAGCAATAACCAAAGTGAAACAGGTCAAAACCCAGACTGGACCAGGCTGTATAAGGACATCTGGGAAGGTTAATTATAGTATTGAACATAGCATTGGTTACTTTTAATGAGCCCTGAGTTTGTGTAAAGATTTTAGTGTTATTTCAAACCTTATACCACCAAAAAAAACCCACAATATAATAAGAGGATGTCTTTGGTACTGAATGAAGTCATCTACCTCAAACTCTCCTCCCTTACTCTTCAATTTAGATTTAAAATAAATTCTTTACAAATGTAGAAATTTGCTTTAGGTTAGCCTTATAAATGGATACCACTTATATCTTCTATCTAGCTCTTTTCTTCGTTGTGTAGAATGAAATATGAATCATGGATATTCATCGTATTACACTCTGGAAGGTAAAAGGCTGGGGCTAGATTGACGAAATAATTATGTAAATAATAGGAGGCTTCAAAGGAAGAGTAATGGTTTAAAATACTGCATAACATTAAAAAGTTAATATATTTAATGCTAACCTTTGCAGCCTCCAGTAATATTTCAAACATAAGAAAATTGTTGTAGAAAGCTTAGTAATATTAAAGCAAAGGGATGAATGTCCTCTTAATAAATGAACCACCTTGTTTTTTCTGGGAAACTGACAGAACACCATTTTACTCTGATGGTAAAAGCCAATGATGAACTTTGATAAATATCAGACTGCAAGATTCTCTAATGCATTGGATTTAACCCTGAAAAGAAGTCCTTTGATTTCTTTTCTTAAAAAGTATACCAATTGTGTAGTTCAATAGCAAATACAACTAAATCCTGAAGAAATTCTATTATACTGGGACATGATATCCTGAAGTAAAGAGGAAATGCATTCAAACTAGGGCAATACTAGTGATTTAGCTCTAAGACAATAATTAATTTGATAAAATTCTCTATCTTTGAATATTTTATACATATTTTGGTACTCATAAAGACATTACATTTTCTCTGAGAGAAATTATTAGGAATTTAATGGAACATGGGTAGAGTCAGAAATGAGAGGTTTTGACTGCTCAAGGGGGGATTCATTTATGATTTAATGGGCAAGTGATGGTTTGAAGCTGTACAAAAATGAGCCCAGGAATGTTGATTTGGGAGAAATAACGGTCCTTTAGAAGGCTGGGGGAAGGGCAAGGACAGGGAAAGGAAAGAAGGAACATAATGAAAACTGAGATAGAGTTTAACATTTAACAATAGTCTATATCCATATCATGGTCTTTACAGGAAGGACTGAGATCTAATTGCTAAATATAAAACTTGTCAGTGAAAAGTTTATGTATTTTATCTTTGGAAAAATACAAAACACAATAAAGCTTGAGGATAATCTACTGTATCACCCGCTCTTACTACATTTTTTTTTCTTTATTTCTATTTCCTCCTGAAGACATAATTTTGACTGTTGTGATATACCTTTGATCTTTGTAAGTGGCAAGAGATCATAGATACCAGAACCATACACTGGGCAGTTCCATTTCTTCTAGAACTGGAATTCTGAAAATTAAATCAATAAGTATTTAGGGGTCATCTGCAAACCATATAGGAAGTATAAAAACTAAGAATCAGAATATTTTCTTTTGTGCCTTACTCTCACAAAGACTCTTTAAAAACAGATGAGAATTGGGAAGAATTATCCATCCTCCCTTCCCTCACAACCCTGCCACAGTATCTTTATAATTTGGACAAGAATTATCATTGATATTTAGAACTAGAAGTGCTTCAAGTCCAACCACCTCATTTTATAGTTGAGGAAACTAAAACCTAGAGAGGTCAATTGTCTTGTTCAAGGTCAAACAGGTATCAAAGGATTCCAATGTGGGAGTCCTTTGACCTCAAATGTTTCTTATTCCCACTGTACAACTCTTCATCTTTTAGTCAGTACCCAGCTCTATAGAAGTGAAATGAGTGGAAACGTACAAAACTGATAGAATCCTGGGTGACTGAGAGCACAGTTCTTCATTTGTTCAGGGCAATTGGGACCCAGGAGAATAAATAGTACATCACTTAATATGATCATTTAACATGATAATAATAATTCACATACTTAAAATGATCAAATGAGATATTTGTAAAGTGCTTTACAAAGCTTAAAGTGCTATGCAATTGCTAGCTAGCTATAATTAATAAGGAAAAAAGAAGAGCCAATAAATTACTTGTCGAAAAAAAGAGGAATCTAATATGAGGGGGGGGGATGACAGATTAATGCTGTACCTTTTAACAGGGCCAGAAACTGGGCGGGAATGGACCAGTTCAACTATTGTGACAGCCCAAAAGGCAAGGAACAATACCTTAAAGATCCAAGTTCTGTGAAGAATATGTTATCAGTTATTATTCTTCAAACCTATTACTTTGTGCTGAGGCTGTACTAAGCCTGTGTAAATGCATATTGCTCCCTAGAAAGAACTAGCAATTCCCTTTATAATGCATTTATACTTGATTAAAGAATGGATTTGCAATTCAGAGACTGTAATTAGAGCAAAGGGTCTCTATAATTTTAGCTACCCTCATCCACTAATGATGATGTTATGGAGATTAGCCACTATTATAAGGACTCATGGCCACTAAAATGATTACTGGAAACACATGTATTGATGGTTAGTAGCCCATTCTTTTCTTTCTTTTTTTTTCTTTACCACAGGAAGCCTATTATAAACAGAATGTTGTACATGACTGCTAGACAGGAAAAGTGAGATTAACAATTAACACCTCGCTCAAAGGATTAGTATAACTTGTATGCTGCAATGACTTTGATTCTAATTAAACCTCTCTGAGAGGCATGTGCGTCCTCTTTCAGGTAAATCTTGCTGTTTAGATGAATTTTTGAGACCAATGATTTGGTACATATACAGATACCACCTTCATTTTTGGAGAAAGAATTGATCTTTAACTAAAAAAAAATATGGTACACTGAAGAAAGTACCAATGAAGCTTTCAAGGGAAATATTCATTCATAAAATGTCAAGTATTTTATTTTCCTGTGGGGCTATTTAGTTTACAGTCTTACAGACATGATATAGATCTACTATTTCAATGCATTAACTCGATTATGCATTCATACATATGAACAAAAATTAGCAAATTAGCGTATCTTCCCAACTAAGCCACCACACACTTTTCTTAACCTACAGGAGTAACTGAATGCAAAATATCATATGCCAACAGGCAATGTAATATAGAAGAATGTCTAATTTCTGTCAGTTCATTGTGTATATATAAAAGTTATGCAAGAGGAAAATAGGAACAATCTAAAAATGTTTGAATTTGTGATCTTAAAACCTGGTTATGAATCACAATTACCACATTTACCAGCTAAGTGACTATAGGCATGACTGTTTTGCTTTTAAAATCAATAATAAGGGGATAACAATACTTATGTTATCATTTCACAGAGTTATCATAAGGAAAATACTTTATACAACTTGAGGTGTTTAAGAAATATATCAACATTAGTTAAGAAAGTTCAAACTTAAATAATGGTTGGCCAAGATAACTTCTAAAGCTTCTTCCAACTGTAAGCTTCCATCATTGCAAAATTCTTTCTTTTTCTGTAGTCTCTATATTTTTCATTTCTCTTTTTTAACATAAATTAATGGGAAAATTCAAAAATTTAAATTTATCTTTTCTTTATCTTCCTAGTTATTCTTAGGGTAATTAAATGAGAATTACTCACAGAATACTTTAGCAATCATCTTGCTGGGGTGTAAATGGTAATGAGAAAAAATATTATAAATAGTGTACATTATATGGTGACTAACTTCGATTTTCAAGGAAGCATAGAAAATTACAGGTGGCACAGAGTAATACTTGCATTGCTTCAGTCTCCATTAAAAACTTATAATAACAAAACATTTAAAGTAATAATTTAATGACAAAAGGGAGAGGTCACCAGGCAAAATAAGGAAGAACAAATTTTTAATCCAAGAAACTTAGATTCAAATCAAAGCAGACTCAATTAATTTCGTTTTGGTTTTTAAGGAATTATCATAAACAGTGTTTGGTGCTGGGAATGCGAAAAAAAAGGGCTGGAAGAGTCTCTGGTTTCTAGGAGCACACATTCTAATGAGGGAGACAACATGTGATAAGGGAAGGCATTGACACTAAAAAGTGGGGGACTGCAAAAGGTGTAAAAAAAAGAAGTATCATAAGTAGTATCAGAACTATTGACTCTTGAATTTATGAACCTAAGGGTGTACAGAGAGGAAGAATGGCATTGTGGGCAGAGAGCTTCCTCAGAGCACCTGGGTTCAATTCTTGTTTCTGATACATGCTGACTATGTAATCCTGGGCAAGTCCTTTAATCTCTTGGTGGCCCAGTCAACTCTCTAATAGCAGAAGTTGTCAACTAGGAGAGGAAGTTTTCTAATTGGGTATTCCTTGCCCCAATAGGAACAGTATTTCACTGTTGGTGGAAGTGTATTGGTACTGTTATTCAAGAAAGCAATATGGAACTATACTCCAAAAGTTACTAGACCTTTTGACCCAGTAACATAATAACTAGACCTAGAGCACAAAGATATAAGAGAAAGGAAAAAAAAGATTCATATAAAAATATTTATAGTACCTCTTATTATAATGGCAAAGAACTAAAAGGTAAGGAATTAGAGTGTGACTGAACAAAATATGGTATATTAATGCAATGGAATATCGCTGAGCTATAAGAAATAATGAAAGAGATGGTTCCAGAGAAAATTGGAATGAATTTTTAGGAAATGATGCAGAGTGAAATGGACAGAAATATGAAAACAATTTATATACCAAAAACTATTGTGTAATGACTAACAACTTTTTACAAAATTGAGAATTCTAATTAGTGCAAAGACCAACAATCAATGATGAAGCCTATTATCCACCTTCTGATAGGTGAGAGATTCAAATTAAAGAATGAGACAAATATTTTTAGATATGGCTGATATGGGAATTTGTTTGGCTTGACTGTGTATATTTGTTACAAGAATTTGGGGAGGGGGTTTAGTTGTTTTTAATTTCCAGTGAAGGATTAGAACGGGAGGGAGAGAAAATAAATTCTTATTAACTTTTTTAAATGAAGAAATACTAAAAAGAAGAATTTACATATGATGGATATGAAGGACAGAGGAAGGATTGTTAAATTATATGGGAAAAAGTAAAACTGAATGGTCTTTAGGAATTAGAAAAACAGAATAATAAGCATGCAAAACAAATAGAAATTGTTCCCATGAGAAATATAATCAGATACACAATAACTGGTAAAAAGAATGTGGAAAGTAGGTAAACAGAGAAGTATTGAGAGTAGATAGAATGGCAAACTACACGAGCATACAACACAATTTGCAGTGTTTAAAAAATATACATTGATACTGTGGATTGTGTTCATACACATGATGTATGTCTTACAAAAGACGAGATACTCTACTAATACTGACCAATTTTAGATAAAGACTCAATTTTTCTGTAACATTGAGTTAAAATTGTGGCTAACAGAAATGAGTTAATAAAAATTTTAAACTGATAGAAAAAAATAACAAGATCTATGAGAAAAGGTTGGAAAACTGGGCAAGTTCGGTCTGGAAAACACAGCTTAAGAAGAGACACAGTAACTGTCTGGAAATGCATTAAGAAATATGATGATATAAACAAGGCAGACTATTCTTGTTAGTCACTAAGGACAAAACAAGTTATAGGATTAAATTCTAGCAGAGATTGGATAGATTAAGTAGATTAAATATTATTGTATGTACATTTGGGTGGGAAAATAAAGAATAGAAATACATTACAAAAACTTTAAGACATTAGAATAGAGTATGGAGCTTATGTGAACACATTAAAAAGAGGTATATTCATTTTTTTCTTCCAGGATTTTAGTCTATATGTATTGAGTTTAGCATGTAACAGTCAATTCAAAGAAGTAGAGTAAAAATCATGAATTAGGGTTCTGTGTTGTAAAAACAACAAAAAAGTTCAAAATATATTTTGACCAAAATTTTTATTTTTAGATGTTTTTTTTTGAAACAGGAATATACCTTATTGAATGAAAGGGTCTTATAGTTTTTAATGTCAAATCTAAATATTAAAATGATAAATTTGGGGTGGCTAGGTGGCTCAGTGAATACAGCACAGGCCTGGAGTCAAGAAGACCTGAGTTCAAATCCAGCCTCAGACACCTAAGACAAAAACCAGCCTAGCCGTGTGACCTTGGACAAGTCTTAACACCAATTGTCCTACCTTGCCCCTCCAAAAAATCAAAAAAAAGAAAGAAAAAGAAAAATCTAAAAAAAATGAGAAATGTAACAAAACTTGATGAAAAGTTGCAATGAAAATCCATTTCTAGACTGAATCCTTTGTCCTCCTTCAAATCCAGCAGATTCCTTCATATTTAGTCACATTTTTTTTCCAAATGGAAGCCCAGAACATTTCAAATAATTCTACACTAACCTCTAAAGACACTCATTTACATTTAGTGCTTAACATTCACATAGCCCTGCTGTTAACAAAAATTAGTACATGTTAATGTCACATTCTCAGTAAATGAAAGAGATGCATTCACTTGGCATCTACTTGACAAATAAGCAAAAATTTCATTCATTTAATCAAGTCTAAACTAGCTACTGCTTCACACTCCCTTTCCTCCTTTCAATAATATTACTGAGTCTACAAAACAAATCAGAGCAATACATGTATCTCACTTAAATTTGTAAGGCAAACAGAAGACATCAACTGGATTTTATTCTATATGTTTCTTCTCAATATGCAAAATGGTGAGCTCTTATATGCTTACCATTTTCCCCCAAAAAATAAGTGTAATCATACAACTATTTTGCCTGCTATGAATTATTTAAATATATTTGAAGATATTCCTAATAGTAAAAATGAAATAAGGGAAAAGATCTTTTCCAAAGAAGGGTTCTATAGTTTTCTTTGTAAAGTTCATGCTTAATTTCAGTCTAATCTTTTTGATACACATTGATCATTCCTAATTCCTCATCCTCAAAAGTAATTCATTCTCCAAAGTCTCTAATTCCTTCTGCTTCCATTGGCCACATGAGTTTCATGAAGTAAAAGGTCCCTTCTCTAGTCCCTTCTCTGGTGGTCACCTTGGTTGCTCTCACCAATTCCATTCAACAACCACTTCTTAAGTGCTTCTGTTTGCTTATACTGCACTAGGAAAAGCTTTTGGTACTGTGGCTTCTATAGTCCAAAAGACGTGGACACTAGCTCCCTACTTATCCTTTCCACCTCAAAGTATCTTACAGGTTTATAATACCATACGTGACAGCATATATACATTGGAGCTTGATAAATAGTAGCCTAATAATCAGAACATACATATCAGGCTCTGGCTACAATCAGAACATTGAGAAAAGCCTGAGGAGCCTGCTTCCTGAACAGTATGATGACATGTAACTTAAAGGCTCTAGTCCTCAATTCCGAATATGAGTAGGCATTCTGACTGCTTCCAGTACTCTTACTCTGTGAAGACCAACCTTCCAACTGATTACTGAGCCAGAACTGACAACTCATTCAAAAGCAGCTACCTGGCCAAACGCTTGTCTCTTTCCAGCCTAGCTCTATTCTCTCCTTGTTCTTTGCTTGCTGAAACATGAATCTTTACCAGATGGTAGAATAAGTTCTGAACTGGTCTATTTTATAGCTGACCCACAGAGCATGACTAAGTTTTCTCAATCAATCTGAGCACTCTTCCTGCCAACATTATTCCAGTTCATCCAAGGATATTTTGCCCTCAGTGTAAACTTTTGATTGGTTGAGACTTTTTGTCTTCTCTTTAAGTTTCAGGGTACCTTATCATTTACTTTAAGTAGGGTGGGGAGGCTTGATTGATTTACTCAATCAACTACACATATCTATGTATATTTATATGTGTGTATACATACATATACACATATACATGTTTGTGTGTGTGTGAGTGAGAGACAGGGAAAGAGACAGACAGACATCATTCTGGCAAAGTTTGGAATGGCTGCATGGAAAGAGTACTAAGTTTCTAAAGACCCTGGGAGTGACATTTCTTCTCAGCTGGGAAAGAAAGGAAGCTAGAGGTGGGTTCCCCCCTCCCCCATTATACTGGTAGTTTTAAAATCCTTCTAGAGAGGGACATGGAAAAGATATGAGAGAACAGACAGAGGCAGAGAGATGAAGAAATGAGACAATTAAGAACTAAGTCAGAAAGAACTGACTGAGGCAACAAGAGAAAGGAGAAAGAAAAAGTAGGTCTGAAATGAAGTAGAGAAGAGGAAGACTAAGACAGCCCATCACATCTACACTTGGTAGAACCCCCTGAAGCCACTGGTTATACCCACTTCCTCAAAGACTGAGGGAAGTTCCAAGAAAAGGTCATGTCTTTCCCATGACTTCATCTCCTGGTGTCTCTCCATTAAAAGATACTATGCTTACACAGTTTCTAGCAACCTGAATTTTGTCTCAACCATAAAAAGACCAGAGGTTCACTATAGATACATTTTAAATTAAGACAGAGACAAATTTCTGCCTAAATGTTAGGAATTTTACTAACTGGGGTCTCTGAGCAATTAAGATTTTTTCACTTAATATAAACTCCATAAAGCATTAAATGAGGGAAACATGACTGATTTGAGGGTCCACTTTTATTGTTCCTAGGCTATAAATGAATTAAATGTTATAACAGGGTGAGACTGATTAAATCTCCAGAGACAAAGTGGGTAGGGAGGCTAAATCCCTGGCTAAATGTACTCTCCTCAGACACCTACATTCACAGGGGTTACGTAGGTATTATGACTTTGACATCTAACTCCTATTAACTATAGGGATAAGGTTATTTCTACAACAGACTTCACAGATGTTTTAAGTCGGAATATGATGTTGAGCACTGTACTTGAGGAGGTAAGAAGGACAAGATAATCACTTATTCTGAAACAGCTTAAAGTCTATTATAACTAATAGGGGAACATTCGAAACTATTTTGTTTCAATTCAGTGCAAAATTTTATTAAGCATCCATTATACTTACAGAATAAACCTAGTGTTATTCTTTAGCTATTTGGGTTAGGAAAGCAAGAATGCCTTGATATAAATGATAATTTCTATCCGATTTAGAAAGGAAGGTCTGTGAGGGCAGGGGCTAGGTTTGATTTTAATAAATATTTGTACAACCTCCCTCAAGTACCTTCTATGAACATGAAACAAAGAACACTTTTTGTTCATGAAAATTAAGAACGTTCTTTTTTTTTAAATATGCCTGAGCATCTTCAGGTTTAACTGAAGAGACTAATATGGACCAGCAACCTTTGCAATGCAGAGTAAATAGAAATATTGCCTTTAAATATATAATTGATGCTGCTCTTTGCAAATTCTGGCCTTGCTTTCTTATTTCAGAGACTTTCTGAGATCACTGCTTGAGAAGTTATACCATTTGTGATTACACAAACCTGGCTAAATTCCCACTGTCATCCATTCACTGCATACATTCTTCCCAGAAGAATTATATTGCAGTAAGTACCTTCAATCATACTAGAAGGTTATGTTCCAGGACCGTACTAATGTAACTGCTCAAAGAGCCAGATGTGACATCTCTTGCAGGTCAGAGCTCCACAGTGATAGGGAATATTGGTGCCTAACTCCTCTGACCTTCATTTTGTTTTGGATCAAGTTGTCATTTCAATAGCACTATCCTTAAATCTTCCAAACAATATGATGTCCTTCATGATTTGACCTTCTTTTTTCCTTGTCCATCAGTGTTTCATTGTTTTGGTTGTTGATTTTCCTTCCTCAGTTGCTTCTAAATCCTGAGATTAACATTTATCTTTTTTATACTCCCATGTTCCAGATTCTTACCACCCCTGATTTCCAGTTCTTTCTTATTTCAAGTTCTAAATTTCTCTCTCCATTGTCCCTTCTGTTCCCAACTTTCTCATACTAAAGACAGATTTACAGACTTGTATTTATACGGGAATAGGGCATTTCACAAAGACATTCAATCCCCTCTATTGTTTAGTTCAGATATTAGTTTATAAATATTTCTGCTTATTATAGTGGCATTTTAGTGCAACAATTTGTTTCTTTCACCTAGCAAGTTGTCTTACATATAGCAAAATTTTGTAAATGTCTATTGAATTGTTTCTTTCTGTGATCAGTTATTCCCTAACATCTTCAACACTACCGCTTCTCAGAATCCTTTGTTAACTTTGAAATTCAGCCCAAATTCTGTCTCTGAAATGAAACCTTTCCTCATACTCCTCAGCTACTACTTCCCTCTCTCTATTACCTTGTATATATCTGTTACAGATGTGTACATGTGTGCATATAGATGAAGAAACACATACACACAGATAAGTATTATATGTAAATATAACAAATATGAAGAGAGAGCTAGTCGGATCTACAGATCAACCAACAGAGGAAAAAAGAAGTATAATGGATAGAGAGCAAGCCTCACAAGTAAGACCTGTTTCAAGTTTTGTTTCTAATACATACTATCTATATGACCCTTGACAAATCACTTAAACTTTCAATATTCTAGGCAATTTTTAAGACTATAAGTTCTTGCAGATCTTGAGGGTGATGAGAAGATTTTTGTTTTAGTATACTGGCCTAAACAAAAAAAAACAAGGCTTCCTTGGAAGTCATTGAATAAACTAGTTTGACTGAATTGGAGAGGGATGGGCAAATAGGAGGTTGGTAGAGGTGAGAAGAAAAGTTATGTTTTAGATGAGATGATATTTGGGAAGAGAGAAAGAAAAAGATGATGACTGAGACATCATAATAGAAAAGTACAGCAAATAGCTTAAACTTCCAATTCAAGCTCTAGAGAGTGATCAATGTCAGAAGGCTATCCCTCAGATTTAGGGATTATCTTCATAAAAGCAATAGTGGAAACTGAATTCAGATGAGATACCCAAAGCAGTGGGAAGTGGATCAGAGTAAATGACTGATCTTTTGGGAATCTCCTGATTTAAGGAATAGGAAGGAAAGGAATAGGGGCAGTTGGGTGGCAAAGTGGATAGAATGCATAGCCTGGGGTCAAGAAGACTCATCTTCATGAGTTCAAATCTGACCTCCAATACTTACTACCTGTGCGATCCTGGGAAGTCACTTACCTGTTTGCCTCAGTTCCTTATCTGTAAAATGAGCTGGAGAAAGAAATAGCAAACCAGCTCAGTGTTTTCACTAAGAAAACCCCAAATAGATCAAGAAGAGTTGGACATGACTGAAAAATGACTGAACCACTGAATAAGATGAATAGTAAAGGCCAAAGGAAAAAGAAGAGGAGGTCAAAAAAGTAAGAGAAGAACTTGGTGTATTCAATCTCATAGAAGATAAGGGAAGATAAAGTTTCAAGGTGCACCCATGGTCAGTGCTGCAGAAAGGTCAGAAAATTAAGGCTTGGGAAAAGACCACTGAAATTTGACCATAAGGTGGATATTTGTGCCTTTTGAAAAGGAAGGAGCAAGAGTCAAATTGTATAGGATTAAAAAGACTGGAAGATGAGGAGATAGAAGTAGTGGTTGTGGATGCTTTGTTTAGAAACCTAACACTGAAAAATGAGGAGAAGAAGGAAAAGGAGGAGGAGGAGAAACCTTTGTTATAAGAAAAAGTATAATCAAGTAAAATTTGTGTGTGTATTTAAAACAATGTGCTTTTATTAAGTGACTGTTGGCACACAGAAGTCCAAATCCCATGCAAGGGAAGTTATAAAAATCCTTTAGAAAGAGTTAAACAAGGAAGTACAAAGATAAAGAGTGGAGGGCAAAGGTATAAGGGTTAGCCTTAGAAAGGAAGATCTCAACTATTTGTCTGATATCTCTGGTAAGAAAGGATGGATATTCATATCTACGGAAATATTTAGATACAGAGTATCGAGGTTGAAATACTTAGAGGTTGAGAGTAGGGGAGATGGGGCTGTTCACTCTTATGACTCTAGTTCTCTCAGTAAAATAGGAGACTTGTCATCTTCCAAGTGTGGACTGAGCATGTAGGGAATTGGGGAAGGTGGGATCGCAGTGTGGGCTTGAGGAATGAAAACAGTACAAACAACGAAGTCAATTTCCTGGACCATATACTAGTTTGGAGAGTCTGAGAAAAGAAATGCTTCACCAATATATGCATTTCTCTTAAAAAAGATTTAAAGTTGCTGCAATAGATGAATTCTATTCTCTAACCTGGTCTTTTTCATTATCTTCATGTCTTCCTGAGAAGAGCTACATCTCCCAGGATCTTTAACAACTTAACATGCTTTGAGATGAACATGTTCCAAGCCTTGCCTGTGGCTATTGTGTTAGAAATCAGAAAGGAGAAAAAATTGCCTTCAATTCTTCAATACACACACACACACACACAATTCCAGCAACTAATATCTGCCTCAGTATGGAATGTTAACAAGATTGTAAAACAGGAATTTATTTCCATTATCACAACTTCACCTCTCTGTGTCATATTCCACTCTATAGTACCCTACCTCTCATCCTTTGTCAAAACTAGGGTCTCTTTTGAAGCAGTTTACACCTCAGTGTGAATTTAGGTCACTGAATTACCAAGGCCATACATAAAAAGCATGTAAAGTGTTTTCTCTGATTGTGAAATCATAGGCATCTGTCTCCATTTTTTAAAAGAATTTGGTATTAAGAGGAGTTTCCTGGTATCTCTGAAATTACCCCACAAAGACACCCACAACATGTTTCATTTTTCAAGTGGGCCATAAGACAGAAAAGTGACTGGGAGAAGGAACTTTATTTCCTTCCTGTTTCTGTTTTTCTAGTTCCTGCTGCCAATGACTTTCCTTCTTAGCCTCACTGAAGTAATGCTTCTTCATTGTTCTCTGCATCCAAACCCACAAGCTCTAGTTAGGTCTTCAGACTCCTTGGCATGCTCTAGCTTGACTTTCTTAAAATATGGAGAGAATTGAGCACAATATTTGAGATTTGGTTTAATTAGTAAACAATCTAGTGAAGCTATCACCTCCTTTGTTGTGGATTGACTCCTTTTAAAGTAAATCATGGTCATGAAGCTAAGTCACACCTGAATTTGCAGTTAACCCAAATACCTAGTTGTTTTTTTTTTAATATGAACTCCTGTATAGTGACAACTCCCCTATTATATTTGCAACTGATTTTGTCCACCTAAGTGTAGGGCTTTACATTTAAATAATAAACTGACTAATAAAGGATAATAGGAAGGAGAGAGAGTTTTTCTGTTTTGTTTTGTTACTTTTGGGGGGGGGGGGGGGGCAAGGCAGGACAATTGGGGTTAAGTGACTTGCCCAAGGTCACACAGCTGCTAAGTGTGAAGTGTCTGAGGTTGGATTTGTACTCAGGTCCTCCTGACTCCTGGCCCAGTGCTCAATTTACAAGGATAGAGTTTCTCCTCCTCTTTTTCCCATGAGATATTCACATTGCCTTCTATTCTTTCATTTGTTTGGATCTGTTTAACAGCATCTCGATTTCTCATAAAGTCATTAGCTTCCATTTGCTCCAGTCTAATTCTGAGGGAATGATTCTGCTCATTGAGCTTTTGAGATTCTTTTTCCATCTGGCAAATTTGGCTTTTTAAGGCATTCTTCTCCCGATTGCTTTTTTGAACCTCTTTTGCCAATTGAGTTAGTCTATTTTTTAAGGTGTTATTTTCCTCAATCAGGCTGTTGACTCTCATTTTGTAATTTTCTTGTAGTGTTCTCATTTCTCTTTCCAATTTTTCCTCCACTTCTCTTATCTGCTTCTTAAGGTCTTCTATGGCCTGTAACCAGCTCTTATTTTCCTTAGAAGCTTTTGGTGCAGGAGTTCTGACTTCACTGTCTTCCTCCTGTTCCATGCTTTGCTCCTTTTTGTCCCCAAATTAGGAGTCTAATGTTGGAATCTTCTGTCTGCTTTGTTTCCTTTGCCTGATCATGTAGCCCCTCAGTCACTTGACCCCTGGACTTTTTGCCACAGTAGGACTCTAGGTATTAGATGGGTGCCCTCTCTGAGGTCTCCACACACTCTGGCAAGCTGGACACACACCCCAGGACATCCACCCTAGACAGCAATACAGATCCAAGAAATTTAAAGCAAAATATATTACCCCTCAGTCTGGTGCTTGGTCCCCCTACACTCTGCAGGCCAGGAGCTGAAGCTGCCACATGGCACTGGTTGGCTCAGTGGCTTCTTGGCCCTGGGGGCAAAAGCCAGGCACTCCTACTTACTGGGTCCCTAAGTCCAGACTGCACTGGCCTCTCACTTTATCCTTCACATCTATGTGTTGATAAATCTGGAAACGGCCACAGCTGCTGATGATCTGGAGTCCCTCCAGCCAGAGGCTGGTCAGGCCTACCCTGGGGCTAAAGCCTTGGCATGGGGCTGGGCTTGACTCCCAGAGCACGGCACTGGCCAATTCCTGCCAGCCTTCCGGGCTGTCCTCAGTGGGAGGTTAGCTTCTCTGTGTCATTTTGTGGTTTCTGCAGCTCCAAAGTTTGTTCAGAGTCCCCTTTTTACATGGATTGGGGGAGGTGGAAGCCAGAGGCTCAGGGGAGTCCTGCTTCTACTCTACCATCTTGACTCCACCCCCCCCCCCCCCCCAAGGATAGAGTTTCAAGAGAAAAAAAAAACCTGACATTTCTAAAAGATAAATATAACAAATACACAAGTCATGTTTCTAAAATAAACTTCAGGTAGAAAACCAATTTAGTTTAAAAAGAACTTTTTTATAACAATTATTCAAGTTTTCTTCTTAACACTTGTTTCAGATAATTAACTAACAAAAACCATGTCTGTCTGAAATGGATTTTACTATATATGGATTTTTTTGATACAGTAAGTAATATCCACATTTCTGAGAATGATTCTTGACAATGCAACTATTTAGGAACTATCTGGAAACCAAAGGAAATGTTCACTATCACATGCATCCCACAACAATACTGTACACATGAAAAAAATTTTTAATCTGCACTGGAGTTTTAAATTCCAACACAATCTTATTCAAAAGCTTGTTTTTCCAAATATTACATATAAAATATATTTCCTCATGATTTGACATGAAAAATTCTCTTCTACAGTTCAAAAATATGAATGCTCTACCCAAGCTTGGCACCTTTCCTCTAAAGAGAGTAGAGCAATTGATAAATCTACTGCCAGTTACTGTGCACACATGTATGAAAAACAAACAGATTTAGGACTGGCAAGAACCATGTTCACGTCTTGCACTGACATTAAGCAAAGAATGGTGTGGTTTGGGGCCTATTTTTTTCACCTGTATAGTTGGGAAATCTCAATTTTAAATGTAAGTTAAAACAAAACTTTCTCTATAACAGTCTATAAGTGTGTATATTCAAGGTGTAATTCAAGGTGTTGACATCATCCTTTACACCACTCCATGCAGTCTGGATCCTGGTTTCCTCAGGGATTACTTCAGTAATTACCAGTAAGAATCAGTACACTGACTCTAGTCTAAGCAATTATCTGGATAGTTTGGACTCATGCACTCTGAACTTGGCTCCATTCTAAGGACTTCCAAACCTTGGGCAAATTATGAGTTTCCTTCTCTTTTCTTTTCTTTTACATAAAGGTAATTTTTAAATGAAATTAAATGAAATAAAGGGTCAGTTACCATTCAATATCAGTCAATGTCAAAGTCAGGACAAATGTGAATTTTTATAAGGAATTATTCATAATCTTTACCTTAAAAGAAAAGGAGAATTTGAATACCATTCCCCAGAAGTTCCTCAACAACTTCAGGATTTTTTTAAATTTCCATATCAGTAGATATATAAGCAAAATGAGATCTACCAGGCTAGTTAAATGACTCTTAAAACTATGAGAAAGACAAAGACATTTTCCCCAACTTGTACTTTTTTTCCACTGTAGCCTGTGACTCAAAAGCAAAGCTCTGTAGGGTGTTTACATGGACAGGGTCCAGTGTTGGAAACTTCTCAAACATATCTCTCTTTGAATGATGCCCCCACCCTCAGAACCCTGGAATTTGACTGATCTAGAGCCTCATAACAAAAGGGAAATGGTCCTTCCAGCTTATGGAAGCATTCAGCCTAATTAGGCAAATGGAATAAGACAGCCTTTATTTCACCCTATAAAAATGCAATGGATTCACACCCAAACCCACAAACCGTCAAGCCTACACTTCTCCCTTTCTGGTGGACTACCACTTCCCCCAAGCACTTAATCACTTTTCTAGATTTATTGTAGTATATACTATTTTTTTAAATCCTTGTGCAAGGGAAAATATTAGAGAAAGAAAATCAATGTCTCTATTTTTAGTGAATCCCAACTTTCAAGGTCTTATGCAGCTCTTCAGATTTAGAGCTTGCTAAAGCTACCAAAAAAAAAAAAACAACCAACAGACAGAAACTTAGGAGTTGACAAAAAATATATCCCCCTTTCCCAGAGTTGCAAAGCCAAATAGTTTCCATCGTACCAGAAAAGGGCAAAGATGAGGTCTGTTCTTCTACACAG
This sequence comes from Petaurus breviceps papuanus, assembly GCF_028583685.1. Lineage (NCBI taxonomy): Eukaryota > Metazoa > Chordata > Mammalia > Diprotodontia > Petauridae > Petaurus > Petaurus breviceps. The sequence goes on along the minus strand of NW_027185863.1, from coordinate 21,486,246 downwards.
TAGTCTTACCTTTCATTGCACCTTTATAAATGTGACCCTGCCCCTTTGCAAGTTCACAAATATTGCCAGCCCCCTTTCCCCAAAAAATTGATCACTCATTCAATCTACTAACATTTATTTATTAAATATTTTCTATGTGCTAAGCACTATACTAGGTGTTAGAAATACATAAAAATTTGACAGTTCCCACCTTTAAGAAGCACACACTTTACTGAATAGATACTTATTCATGAATAATTAAGTATGAAATATACCAAGGCAGATTTAGAGACAGAAGGGACCTCATTGTGAACCATCTTTTAGGCTGGTCTCCTGTTAGTTTGGATTCAAGACTGAACCAATATAAAATACTCATTTGACAGTTACAAAAGAATGTTTCCTTAGGTATGGCAGAGAAATGATTTTCAACAAAGGCACTACAGCATTTATCTTTGAAAGATAAGGGCTCCCTTGCTTCCGTATGGAAATCCATCTTGTCACAGGGCAGTGTGTGAGAACTCTCATGGCCTCTGGACATCTGTCAATGTGAAGGGCCCCAATTCCATATGAGTAAATCTTGTTATGCCCTGAGATGACCAGAAGTCATATCCTTAAGTCTGGGTACCACCAATAACTTGCATCAATGGAGGCACAGCTTGAGTGTTAGCCCAGTGGGCCTACCAAGTCACAATGGTTTTGTCACCTTTCAGGGAAAAACTAAGCTAACACTCACTGGGGAATGGGGAGAAGCAAATCCTATTAATCATGATACTATTACCATCAATCCGACTTCTTTTGTTTTTCAGATAAGGAGAGTGAGGAGTAAATTAATTAAATGACTTTCCAATGATCATGAAGCCAACAGCTGATTTCTGGGAAACAAACAATAATAATGGAGAGGAAGGACTAGGAGGGGATCATAAATGTCTTCGTGAACTAAAGGGCACCTGACCCAAACCTTTAAAAGAAATTAAATTTTTAACAGGTGGAGGTGAGGAGGGAGAATATTTTAAACATAAGGAATCACCTATGCAAAAGTATAGAAATAAAAGGTGGAATGTCTTATAGCAGAGAACAGTAAGTAGGTCAATTTTGCCCGGAACAAAAGGAGATAAATGATGTTGGCCTAAGGTGAGTATGGTATGAGTAGTGAAAAGTGTTAGATGTCCCTTTACATGGAGTATCCATACCACTTACAGTACAGATCCTCTGAAATCTGTTAAAAATTAAATTAAGTACATTGTTGTGATTGTGATAAATGAAAGACACCTGGAAGTTGTTTTTTTTTTTTAATATTAAGGTATTGAAAAATGTTCAGTTCTTCAATGTGTATTTGGGCAGACATTCTGCTAGAACAGTTAAGAAAGAAGAATAGTGGATATGTACTGAAAAATGTCATCATTGGGTTACCTAGACAAAGAGTACCATATTCAGCCACTGAAAAGACCAATTTGATTTTATTTACTTTTTCAATTATACTTGTGGTCAGTAACCACACAATTGAGTGGATATATAGTGAGGTTCTCTGAATCAGCAAAAGTAAACTGACTGGCCATGTGTATGCTTTGTACTTAAATGAGAAATAAATCCTCCAAAAGTAAATAATACTACTAATTGTTCATAATTTGTCTTCTCATTGAAAGATTGATTATACGGGCTTCAGTGACAACTGCAACAGAAAAGCCCAATGCCACTAATGTGTCAATTAAAAGAAACAGTAGTTTTTCTTCTAATCAAAAAAGCAATTTACTTTAAAGGATACTTTTTAAGAAAAGGCAATCTTTAGCTCTTTAATTCAGAAATGAAAATGACTGGAAATGTCTACAGTCTTAGCAAAAGGATTCCCTGCTGGTAAATGATGTCACTTTTCAACAGCAAAATTAAAAATAATAATAAAAGCACATACCATCAAACCATATGACATAATGTTTCCTCTTTCATTCACTTGTTACATGCTAGGATATGGTGACCAGTCTTTGCATTTCCTTTCATTATTTGTTTTACACACTGTGAATTTCCTCTTTTATTATTGTGCAACTAAGAGAAAACAAAGCGAAGCATATTGGTATTCTGCCGTTTTTACTTTTTTGTAACTTTTCCCAAAAATGGTCCTTCTGAGATCAAATATCTAGGCTCGACTTCAATCCAAAGGTAAATCATCTTGGAGAATTTGGGGAAAATGCAAGCAGCTGTATCTGATTTGCATGATGGTTTCTTTTTAATACACTCTTTTCTATTTACAAAACAATTTATGGTGTACAATTTTCTGGCACACTGATAGCTCATTAATGAAGAGAGGTATTTTCATCAAACTTTTTAAGGAATTAAAAATTTGTGCAGAATCAAAAAAAAAAAGGAAGATTTTCACCAAAAGTTATGATTCAAGGAAACTGACAGACATAATGAAAGAAAGATTGAGATGAATGAGTCAGTTAACCTTAGAATTATTTTAATTCCTGTGAAGGAAAAGGAAATTATGTAAAGAAACTAACAGAAGAAGGGAATATATAAAATAGATTCTCCACATATGAATAGTATATATATCAGTATTTGAAAAGAAATACATTCTAATGATAGTAATTTGAGTGGTGTACATTTTTTCGTTCTTTCAAGCATTGCCATGGTTAGAGAATACACTAACTCAGAGTTAACCATTCTGTACTTAGCTGGGCTGGGCTTCAGAAAACAGGTACAATCTATTGATCAGACTTCACTCAAAGGGTTTCCAACTTGGTAGAAATTTTCAAAGCCTGTATTCTGCTAACCATCTCTCCACAATAGTGATTCATCAGAGTGGGACTTTGGTGGAAGATTTGGGGAAAGATATGAACAGGTTGCAATCTGCATTATTTAAAATCACAGATTCATCCAAGTGTCAAAATATTTTAAGAGAAACCCTGGATAAATGTAGAAGTTCAAAATGTGTGTGTGTGTGTGTGTGTGTGTGTGTGTGTGTGTCTGAGAGAGAGAGAAACTGAAGCAATGATCTTACCTGAATAATAAATACACCTTTGAGAAAAAAGGATTAGGCCCTAATTACCCAGAGTGACCATATAAAATAGCCAAAGTTAAAGGATAATTACTGAAATCCCCTCTTCATTTTAAATTATGGACTGTTATTATGGCACCTAACCAAACCATATAACATAATGGTGAATTGAGACCTTCTGCAGCAGAAATATTTTTGCCAATTTTTAAAATAATATTCTAAACCACTTAGTCTTTAAGGTATATTTCTTTAGCACTGAAAATTCTATTTATTCCTTGATAATTAGCATTTATATGGTGTTTTAATGTTTTAAAGCACTTTACAAATATTATCTCTTTACAACTCAATGAAGTAGATACTAGACCAAATTCTGATGAGGACAGCTGAGAAAAAGTCAGTGAGTTATTTTTCCAAACCAGGAAAACTTAGGAAAATAGATAAAGAAGTCTGAGGATACTGGGATTGGGGATGGCCAAGAGAGCAGCTCAGTGGAAGCAATGACAGGACCAAAACATTTGAAATCCCAGGGATAGAAAAGAACTAAGAGAACTAGGGCAGGAGGCATTGGGTGCAAAGGGATCCCAATGAATCTTTTGACTCTTTGGGAGCAGGAATAAGTGCCATCTAGCACCTCTGTCTTCAGGTCATAGACCCAGAGTAGAGAGAGGCAACAGCAACCAAGTGCAGGGCCATGGGCAAGTAATGAGAAGAAAACAAATTCTAGAAACATAACTTTGTGTCTGAGACAAAATTAAAGAGGTCACCCAGTTCTAACCTTTAGACCCAAATATTGGTGGGCAAGGACAGAAACCAAGACCAAGCGGGGGTGGGGGGGGCAGCAGTTCAGTCACTGAACCTTCAGAACATCTCGGTAGGTTAACAGTGACTAAGTCATGCAACAGTCTATTAAAATTGAACCACACTCAAGTCCACAGACCCAAATCGAGTCAGGAACTTGCAGAAGCCAGACTGGTCAATGTATGTCTCTCTAGATCACAACTAGAAGAACTGAAAACTTGCAGGCTCCCATACAGATCTGTGAAAGCAGCCAAAGCTTAAGTCAGACATCCTCTCTAGAAATAAACAGAACCCCGAACTAATATAAAATCTGAAGTCAAGAAATAAGATGGAAGGATGAACAAAAACAACAATTAATCCAACCATAAAGAAAATCAACAGTGAAGACTTAGTGACTGATAAACACAATAACCAACCACAATTCCAAAGGACTCAAGATGAAACATGCTATCTACCTCAAGATAGAGATTTAATGGACTCAGAGTACAGATTGAAGAATATTTTTTCTATTTCTTTTCTTTGTTTTTTGTTTGTTGGGTTTTATTTTGGTACATGGTTAATGTGGAAATTTGTTTTGTTATACATATTTAGAATGGGTTTCATTGGATGGGTAAGAAAGGGAGAGAATTTGAAAATGAAAATTAAATTAAATTAATTAAAAAAAGAAAGTGAGGGTGGCATAAAACCAAAAGTTTTCAATAAAAATGGTTTTAAAATTCTACCATTTCAACATAGGTGTATTTGCAAATCCAATAAACCTAACTTCCCAAAATTCTTAATAGCATTGATATCATTTGTAGGGATATAATGTCATGGCTTATCCATCTGAAAATTGTTTTTACTTAAATTGATCTACATATTAATGTTTCATTAGAAGGATAAAACTATTTCTAACAATTTTCCAATAATATCTTTGTTTTAATATTTATTTTGATATTGAGGCATTAAAAATAAGTATGCCAAATAAAAAATATTTCTATGTTTCTTATTATAATTCAATATAATCACCATATATCCTTTTCTACACATTAGTCAATTGTTCTACTTTTGTTGAAAAAAAAAAACTTTCATCAATTATTGCTAAAAATATTATATTTGTAACCCTAGCCTGAAGAGGATCCAAACCTGATGTTTCAATGCATACATGAGAGTTTTGACCAGACCCCCCCCAAAAAAAAACCAGTCTAATGGAGCTTAAATCAGATGACCAAGGTGTCTAAGCAAGAGAAACTCCCCTACCAATCCATCTCTCAGTAAGTATTGCTTATTAACTGTTGCACTCACATCGCATAGTACAATACACTCCAGAACATGGAGTATTACCCATCTTGTTAAAATTAAATGTTTATTGGTCCAAATTAGGAAAACTAAATAAATTCAAAAGAAATTTAAATAATTAAATTTTAAAATTATATTTTTGTAAGGTTTTAGCATTGATATTTCTTAAGTTATTAAAGCTTAAAATCATACTAAAACTTCTCAGACTATCATACATTGAAATATAGATGACAAAAAAATGTAAAATTATCTACCACTAGAATGAAATAGAAGAAATAAATGAACAAATGAATGAATGAAAACCATCTATTAATTGCTCATTATGTGTAATATAGTTTTCTTACAAAAAATGAATTCCAGGGGAGGCTAGGTGGCACAGTGAATAGAGAACCGTCCCTGGAGTCAGGAGGACCTGAGTTCAAATCCGGCCTCAGACACTTGACACAATTACTAGCTAGCCATGTGACTTTGGTCAAATCACTTAGCCCCAATTGCCCTCCAAAAAGCAAAAAAAAAAAAATGAACTCCAAGTATATACTTAAATTTTAAACTTTAAACAAATTGTATTAACTGATAAATTCAAGGCATCGCATTGTATAATGAAAAGGATACAATGAGCTGTTAAAATCTCTCACCTCAAGGAGTTTACAATCTCATTAGATATGTGAGCTGGATACATGAAAAGACAACCAAAAATATAAGTAAATGATATCTCAAAATTAGTATTACAGAAACTCGTGCTACTAAATAGACAATAAAGATATCAATACAAACTGAGATGAACAAATAAACTTTCCTAAAAAGGTTGAATTTAAGCTGGACCTTGAAGGACTGGCTAGAATTGAATAGATTTGGAAGTAGGGGGAGATTATTCTGAAAAAAAGCAGAACCATTAAAGACATTGTACCAAAATCACATGAATGAGTTCTTTCTTGAGCAAAAGACCATTTATGGTATTTTGCTCTTGTATAACTAGTGGGTTTGAATGAATTTAGAATCCTTTCCTATTCAAAATTTTTCTAGAATTAGCAATTAATAATAACTTGAACTGAGTTCAATAAGTTGAACTCTTACTCCTTCCTTTGCTCATTTCCTCATAAAGTAATGTTTAACAAATAATATATTTGAAAAACAAAGAGGAGAAAAGACAAATAATCCAGAGGATTAACTACCTGGAAGTCATTCCAGAATATTCAAGAAATGGCTAAAATAAAAATAAGTCAAAGACTCTCAAGGGTTTTTTAAATACCTTTTTTTAATGTTTTTTTTTAAATTTTAAATAAAATAAATAAGATGAAAGGTACTTTTTAAAAGTCTCATTGAAGGCAACAGTAGAAAGAGTCAATTAAACACGAGTTCCCTGGTCTGAAAAAAAGAAACTTCTTAGACAGGAGTCTTTTCCAGATGTAAACTGATCATTATTTAGTCATCATTCTTATCACCCAACTATTCACAAAGAAGCCTCCCATTGTCTAACTGTATCCTCCTCCATCCCTTTTCCCAGCATAGTTAGCAAATCTTTCTCAGAATAAGGTCACTCCTCTTGTCCAGCATATTCTCTGTATTCTTTTTTCAAGGAATGAATTTTGAAAACTTTGCAAGATTGGTACACTTCCCTACAAATTAGGACAAGTAACAAGTTATGATGAGTAGCAAACAGATTTCCATTCTTTTTCTACCCATCAAGTGCATGTGGAAGAGAGGTGACACAATAAAATTCTGCAACAAAGAGAAACTGAGGTACAAAGTCTGAGTGTGATCATTCATTGCTAAGGTCAGCAGTTGTCAATAAATGAGATCCTAAAAGCCCATCAGTGGCCAGGGATGCATTAGAGCAGACAGAGAAGTCTTTTATACAGTTGGTAAGGTTAGTAGAGTTGAGTGGGTTTATATTTAGCCTGATTTACAGGAGGGAATTTCAAGACTCATGACAACAGAGTTAACCAACATTCTCTGGAAAATCCAATGTTAAGCAACCCATGACTTATGACTGGCCAGGAAGAACATCTTATGACTGCAGGGATTCATCTGCCCCTTCATCCCATCTGGGCCAATAGTCCAAGTCATAGCCCAGAAAAAAATGGAGAAGTGAGCTCTTATAAAAATGCCAAACCATCTTGCTAACTCTGATGTTAAGTAGTCAAATTGTCTTAAAATCAAACTAATTAATAAGGACTGATTCCAGTAACAAGATACAATTAATATTTAATACAGACTAAAGTGGGGTATCAATTTTCAATTTCACAGAAGGATGGTTAAAACAAAATTCAAAAGAGATCATATAGAAACACTTCTAGTAGTCCCCACAGATCTTTATTTAAGTTTTACTCTTGGTGTCCAAGTGGTAAGTAAATCCAGGGACTGACTCTGTTTGCTTGGATTTAAAGCATCTGAATACAAGCTGACTGCTATCAGAGATATTTGTTATTCACAGTGGTCTTGACACATAATAGATTTCCAAGCATAAAATAGCATCTTGCAACCATGCAGAATGAAAATGGTTTCAATGCATTACTGAGAAATTGAACACTGTGACAGAGAGCAGAGAATGGGCTTGAGATGGAGGATATTGCAAATTGCCTGTAGTTGTCCATAACACTGAGACAGAGGAAAAAGCTGTTTAATGCCTTCTAACTATGGCAAAGGTCAGTGCTTCTGTGAAGTGGGAGAAGGTGTAGTTCAAACATTTTATTACTAAGAGTTGGATCTATTATTAAATAAGCTCGTGGTGGGTATTACTTGAAATTGAATTTTCTGGTGCAAGTAACATTTATAACTAGCAATACTGACATCAGAGGCTACAGTGTATTAATTTTAAGGAGATTTAATTTAGTGTCAGGTATACCCTTTTTAACTTTGTTTTTTTCATATTTCATTAATATTCCTTTGCCACCTCTGTACTTCCTCCTCTAGTGAGATTTTCTCATTGTTGTAGTATATTCACGAGTCCTAACAGAAATTTATTTTACTTGGAAATCACCTATTACTTCTCAAGTGCAGGGGGTTTTGCTTCATATCTATGTAAGAAATTAATAGTATGAGCTAGCATCCAGTGTAGTACTCTGGAAAAAGTATTTGATTTTAGCATAGAACTTGGGTTCAAATCTCAGCTTTTCTACTTACTATCTGGGCAAGTCATTATACCTCAGTTTCCCCATCAGTAAAATAAGAGGAATAGGCTAGTTAAGTTCAAAAAAACCCTTAAATCTCCACGAGCCTGCAAGATAGAAGTCAGGCTGTCAAAGCTTCATTTGGAGAAGCTCTGGAAAGTTCGTTATGATCATGGAAGCAGAAATGGCAGGGGGTGGTTCAAGTCAGGTTAATATTTATTAAGTGCCTACTATGAAGCAGGAACTTTGTAAGTGCTGAAGTTATAAAGTAAAGCAAAACACAAACTTACCACCACCCTCCAGAAAAAAAAGTCTGCTCTCAAGGAGCTCACAGTCTAACGGAAATGATAACATGAAGAACAACTAAGAACATGAGGATACAGGATATTTTGTAGATAACCAATGGTGGGAAGGCTCTAGCATCATTGTTGTTGTATGTCTTTGTTTTTGAAGAGGAATAATGACTTCACAGGTGGTTTCGACTTGCAGGTGAATTAAATTTAAGGGAGACGTGAGGCAGAGTTGCTCTAAGTGGTCAGCCTTATTCTCTCTCTCAGAGTTATTAGAGTCCATTGGCAAGACAAATCAAGACAACTGACAATGGCCTGGGATGCAGTGGATAACTTTGGTGTCTTTGATGTCTGAACAAGCTCCAAGTGCCCCCAGAGCCTGCTTCAGCCACCTTCATGACTGTTGAACAAATTGTTTTCATCTGCCCACTTCACACACTTGGGGTAGGAACCCCCCTAACTCACCTATGGGTTTGAGGCATGTCTGTCACCCTCAGTCTGGTTTAGTCTGTCTGCCAAGATGGTTTACCAAGGTGTGGCTGCTGCATGTGCTACAGCTTCTGGGAGCCACGAGTGACATTTGGGTGACATGTGGACACCAAAGGTGAATGAGCAGCCCTGAAAAGGCCTCACCAAGCCTTCACCGGTGAAGTACTAGAGGTGCTAGTACCCCTTGAATACTTCTACACCCCAAGGCACCAGCATTAGAGAGGATCAAGAAAGTCTTTTTGCAGAAGGCAGGGATTTTAGCTGACTCTTGAAGGAAGAGATAAAGAAAGAGAATTTTATTCACATACAGGGGACACCCACTGAATATGCACAGAGTCTGGAGATAGTGTCTTATGGTAGGAATAGCAAGGAGGCTAGTAAATCAGAGTACAAGAATGGGAGTAAGGTGTAAGATTAACGGGAAAGGTAGAAAAGAACAACTCATAAAGGGCTTTTAAAGCCAGAGGATTCTATATTTGATATTAGGGCTTTCAGGTGTGTTCAGGGAAGACCAGTACCTCTGGTGAGATGGCTTTTCAGGGCTGCTTTCCACCTTTGGTGTCCACCTTTTCCACCCAACTCTCACCTGAATCTGTAGCATGGACAGCAGCCACACCCCGGTAAAGCATTTGGGCAGATGAGCTAAACCAGGTCAAGGGTAACTGAGGGGTCTCAAACCCATTGGTGAGTTGGGGGCTGGGGGGGGTGTCTACCCCAAGCATGTGAAGACATCCCCTGGTGGAATGGGTGGATGAGAACAATTTGTTCCAATGGCCATGAAGGCAGCTCAAGCAAGTGCAGTAGAGAGCTTAGAGCTTGGTTAGACATCGAAGACACCAAGGACAGACACCAGTAGTCTCGATTCTGTCCTGCCACTGTGATGACTCTGTAGGAGAGAGTGAGGTTGATGACATAAATTCTTCCTCCCTTAAATCCAATTTATGCACAAATCAAAGAAATCGCCACACTAGGAGTAATAGGGAGCCACTGGAGTGTAATGATGAAGGGACAGCCTGGTTAGAACTGAGATTTAAGAAGATGAAGAGGAATTAGGAAAGGCTGGAGAACAAGAATTCATTATTAAAAAGTGGGGGAGTCTTAAGGAAAATCACAGCATCTGCTTTATTGCATAACTCGCTGTTACATTAACAATGCTGTGTTATGTTCATAGTTATCTACATATCTGTCACCCTCTTACTATAGCGTAAGCTCCATAAGGGCAAATGAGGCACTGGAACTTTGTATCTCCTCCCAACCTCCAATCCTGTTCTGCAGATAACTGGTACTTAACAAATATTAAGTAAATTAAATTTAATTGCTGAACTTTATATTTTGCAATAATTTTATACCCATGAAATAAAGTCAAAATAATGATCAAAAGTGTCCTTGAAAGGCAATAGAAATCAAAGAAGTATATTTTGACTCGAGCATCGAAAATACCTAAGTAACGCCACCTCCTTTGTCTTAGTGAAAGTCAGGGCATTTATGGGATAAACAAATTTCTAAAAACTTAGGACTTTTTAAAAACAATCATCAGTTGGTAAATTTATTTCCTTCTATTCTACTGGCTGTTCCTATAACCAATTCCTAGTCACATCCCTAAATCACAGAAATTTACCATATTTGAGTGTCAGAATTGTGCAAATATTTCTCTCCTTCAAAATAAAATTTTAAAAAATCCAACTGTAAGGAAAGACACATCTATTCCCCTTTCCCATATACCTCTCAAAGGGTCGTAACACCTAGAAAATTGAATGTGATTAAGGAAGATTAAGGAAGGGATGAAAATAAGTATTTATATAGCCTCACTATGTGCTAAGCTCTTTACAAACATTATCTGATTTGATCTCACTGGTATTTGTTGTTTTTTGTCCTTCATTCTTGAAGATGACCATGATATCAGGAGGATGATGCCTTCACCTGTAAATGAAATGGAATTCAATGAGGGACAGCTGTGCAAGGTCACCAGCTTCACCGTCTCCTCCAGAGTCATCGGGATCCTTATTCAAGGGCGAAGGAAGCTTTTCTCTTTGGAAAAGTGGGAATTGCCTGAAAACCAGAAAGACACAATTTATATTAGAACGGCAACAGCCTTTAGACACAATAATAATTTAAAGTAATTTAATTTAATGACTTAATATATATATATATTCAAAACCTGAGGAAGAACTAGACCATGTTATACATTATTCACAAAACAGGCTAAAGGTAATTTGAAAGTGGTAGGAACCAAATTTATCTTTTACACTCTATTATCATGTCTAGACATGTTAAGTCAATGGACTCCAAGGTGTTAAATTTTTTTCAATTCCTTAAAATGAATGTAAGTTACTACATGATTTATTTGGCAACAATGATTGTTACAGATCATTAAAATGGAGGGAATAATCTGATTTTCCCATTGCCATACATATATATACAAATATTCATGTGGATACATGTATATATACACATATATATGATATGAACATATAAAATCACCATTGTGATTCCCTATATTTAAAATTAAAATTAGCAAGCTACATCATTCAAAAATAACTAAAATTTTAGGTTAGAAATTTCAGAAGGCACTAAGGCATTCACTAGCATGAAATGAGTTTGTCCTAGATTATTCAATCATTCTACAAACATTAAACAGCTATTATGTTTAAGATGCTATGTTAAGTGCTAGAGATAAAAAAGTTCGATTTAACATATACTTACTCTCAAGGAACTTGATTGCTAGGTAGACAAGTGAAAAAAAAACATATACAATTAACAATGATAGAAAAGAGAGTATGTTAAGTATAATAGTGTATAGGGAAAGAATTCTAAGAAATCTGACAAGAAGGAAATTATTTTCATTCAGGTTTGGGGGTCAAGAAAGCTTTCATTATGGAGATGGCACCATAGGAGACACCTGAAGGAAAATGGTGGCAGGACACATCAATAGCTTTATTTTTTTTTTATTAAGCAATCAAGGTTAAGTAACTTGCTCAAGGTTACACGGCCAGTTATTTCTGGGTGTGGTGCTGAGCGCCTGAGCCCGGGATTCGATGCTGAGCCACCTGGCCGCCCCTAAGCAATTGGGGTTAAGTAACTTGCTCAAGGTTACACGGCCAGGTGTTTCTGGGTGGGTGCTAAGTGTCTGAGCCCGGGATTCGATCTCCAGGTCGTTCTGACACTGAAGCCGGTGCTCTTACTCGCTGTGCTACCTGGCCACCCCCCATCAATAGCTTTATTGAGGTGGAGTGGAATAGTATAAGAAAATGTGAACAGATGAAGATATGAGAAGGCAAAATAAGAATGGCAAATAGTACAATTTGGCCTGCATATAGAATAGTTATGAGGCAACAGGATGTATTGGATCCAGAACTGGTCTTCAATTCAGCAAGACAAATGTTAGCTGTATGACCCTGGTAAAGTCATTTAACTTCCTAGGGACATATACAACTCCTTAAGATTTTAAGCTGCAGAGAAGGTTCAGAACTAGATTAGGAGGGAGAGTTTACTTATCTGGGGTTTCCTTTTACTAAGCAAGTCACAGGCTTTCTGTCCTATCCCAATAGAATATACAGAAGAATACCATGAAATAAAGCGGGAAAGACATATTGGAACCAGATTATTGGTCCTTATATTTTTGTTGTTAAACTGTTTCTAGTCTTTGATCAGGAGATCCTCAAACAAAAGTATATAAATACCCCCAAGGAAATCAAAGATAGAAACAAGTCAACAAAAAGCATTTATTAAACATTTACTGTGTCGGGCCCCATGCAAACTGCCTGCAATAAAAATATAAGCAGAAAGACAGTTATTGCCCTCAATAATCTTATATTCTAATCGTTTAAGACAGAACAAAATAGAAGGTGAAAAAGTGAAGGGGAGAGGGAGAAAGGAGAAAGTATCCCCATGCTGGCATGTTAGAAAAAGTCCAGTGATTCTGGGGATAGAATCCAGAGATCAGTGAAGATATGACAAACCAAGGTGCTTTCCTTAAAAGTGGAGGTTCCAGGAGGAACCAAATAAATCAGAGACAGGCACTGCAGAGTCAGAATGGGCTTCCAGACTCGTGCTTACATCGAAGTCAGGGAGCTCTGAACGTAGGCAACCAAGGAATCAATCACAAGATCCTTCTCATGCATGAGTCTCCAAAGCAAAATACCAACCCAGAGTATAAGAAACACCTACGATTAAAAAAAACGAACAGTACACATGAAACTTTTTAAAAAGTAACATCCACTTCTATCTCTGTGAACTGCTTTAAAATCTCTGATTCCTTCTATTTCCCCATTAAATCCTATTTTGCTTCCTCACAGTAAGCAGAAATCCCTGTATTCAGTTTAAAAGGCATTGACCTAAAGCTGGCTATTGTCAGAATGTTCCTGTTAAAGAGCCCAATCCTCATCATTCAGTTGTTAAAACAAGTCTACCATGTTTAACCATATGTTTGTACTTTTATTAGTAAACTATTACATGTGTATGTACAACTCATTTGACAGTTAATCACACACTGCCTTTTGACCTCTCGTGCATTGTCTTAGTGAGCTCACTACTTCATCAAGCAGACCAAACTTCTTTCATCGGCTCCATGTCCCTCTTTCTCTGAACTCTCCCTTGGGAATAGCATCCACTCCCATTGCTTCATCTATCACTTCTACACAGATGGGACGTAATGTGAACATCTCTGTCCCTTGCACAATCAGGAGCAAGGTTCACCCCTGACATAATCCTCCTGGATATTTCAAACACCTGTGGGACCAAAGGCTGCCAGCGCTCCAAATGGGGTAGAAAATCAGTCAGAAAACATGACTCTTATCTGTGGAACAGAGAGCCCCATCGTGTCCCTAGCTTGCTAAACCATTTATCACTGCCTCTGCAAACTCTTAGATTCTGGGCCCTGACCCCAGGGCTTTAACTCACATTTTGTAATCAGCATTTTGCAATAAATTGGTTATTCCCATTAAAAGGGAACTTCTTTCCCACTATGACTAGCATCTCTGCACCTCACCTTAGTGTTCTCCAAAAATGCCACCATGTGATGCAATAGCCCTTTTTCTGCCATAAAGACGGTCATATTATTGGGTACCTGGCTTTCGCTCTTGGTTCTCCCAACAGTGGGGTAAAGATTTAACTCTCTGGAGTATGGACCTGGCCTCCTAGCTTGAGTATAGGTAGTCATACTGTCCTCTGTGCTGTCACCTCCACCTTATCTTGTCCTAGGTATGGTTATAATTTTATGATTTATTGTATTGCCTGCCACTTCACATCAATAGAACTGACTGAACTTAGGCTTCAGCTGACTTCTCTAGATTCAATTACTGCTGTTACCCTAGGCAAGTCACTTAACCCCTTTTTGCCTCATTTCTTCAACTATAAAATGGGGATAATAATAGCAACTACCTCCCAGGGTTTTGTGAGGATCAAATGAGATAATAATGGTAAAAGGCTTAACATTCTGCCTGGCACATAGTAAGTGTTACATAAATGTTAGCTATTATTAGTTATTATTATGGTCTGCCTGCACCCAATGCCTAATGTAAAGCAAATACTGTATTTCTACCACCTTCTTGACAATTCCCCTGATTACAACATCTATAAGTTAATGTTTACACTTCTCAACAGAAAGGCAGAGATAGAGACAAATAGAAAGGGAAGAGAGAAGAAAAAGAGACAGAAAGATACAGATAGGAGAGAGAGAAAGAGAGAGAGAGAGAGA